>NW_022147142.1:2919080-3216962 GCF_002938485.1 Sitophilus oryzae
ACATTTTTTGAATAAAATGTTTACATGAATTTCTCTATCAATAAATTGGTTATCAAACCGTGTTCCCGTAGATTATTTAAATACCTACTAATTTTCTAAAAAAAATAAAAATTAACACATTTTTTGAACACAACAAAATAATATTGACTAAACAAAACTAGAAAACGTCATTTTTACTGCATCACAAGCAAATAAAAATTAATACGTAGCCAAGAGTCATAATTCAGGATTTCTCTGGGGGGTGACAAGCAATACTTGGGGGGGGGGCACCCCTGGGCACCCCTGTAGTTACGCCAATGCTTAATGGTCTGCTTCGTTAGTACGGAATAACATCTACTGAAATTTTCAGAGGTGCTGAAAGACGTTAACAATTTCATCTTAAATATCAATCAAGCAGATTCGTAATAACTAACATGTTACTTAACTTAATCACTTAAAACTTTAACTTAATTGTTTAACATTCTAAATGAACACAAAATGAACAGTCATTATAATTAATTAAAATAATTTTAATATATTTGAACTCTTGAACTTGATTCTCTGTACCTTCAAATTATTGTAATTTATACAGTTTTTATCTAAATTTTATATTATCCATTTCTATGCATTTACACTAAATAGCTAATAGTACGATAGTTTTATGTAAATTAGAGTCATTACCGTACTCTTTCGTAACAACATTGCACAACCTCTGTGACAGACCACCTTTAACCTTTCCATTCCATAAAAATCTGTCGATTTTTCTTATGCGGTATCGACAGGTATGACAATTTGCTTACAGCTAAAAAAGGAGAAAAATGAAGAAGACACGATTTAGATAAGGCGACGGGGTTGCAAAATATGACCTACGCCAATAAGTACCATATGTGCACGTCGACGAATTGGCCTTGTACCACAGCAACTTTACGATATCAGAATATCTAAGAATGAGAAAATCGCATTTTTTACTTGCATTAATAGTTATTTTTTATAGAAGACGAAAAAATGGTATTTTATCGTCGACCGAAAAGTCGCGATTTCATCGCTCGTGAATTAATCTTTCGGGGGACGATAATGCAATTTTATCGTCGTGTACAACAATATCTTTTTTCATAGCGAGTTTCGTTTTAAAAAATACTCAGAAATTATTATTTCAAGGAATTTATTACGAGTAGAAAAAATATTGTGCTGGGTTGGCGTTGGTTTCTATGTATTTGACAAATAAATAAAGCTGTCTCTTTAGTTGCCAGTTTTGAGTCAATATTTTTTAATTCTCTTTCTTGTCGATTGCTGATTGAATTGGAGCCAGAAATGGCTCAAAACGAAATAAGTAAATTACCAACAGACATTCAGGCTGAGGCGACAAACGCTATATCCAAACTATTTCCATTTAAATCCGGAATAATTTATGAAAAGGAATACAGAAATTTTCAAAAATGGAGGCAATTAAAAAACGTTCGAGAAGAAATAAAGTTTTTAACCTATCCTCGCTGTTAAAGTATCATTTAATCTACCCTTGCGGTTAAAGTACTAGGTATTTTATCTACTATTTTTGATAGATATAAGGCAATTTTAACAGCTATGGAAAAAAGGTATATTGTTTTCAAACGTCACAAAAGTATTAGTTTTTGCGACGTGATTGACAACATAAAAAAGTAATTTTAACGCCTAAGCATAAAAGTATTCTAAAAAACGAGCGTAATCATATATTCTCGATATACAATTACATATAAAGTATTACTTTTAAATATTTTTACTATTTGGAACGTTAAAAATTGTTAAAAAAAATATTTGTGACGTTTGAAAAAAATAGCATGTTGTTCTATTCGGAGTAAAAATGCCTTTTTGTGCCTCGCTTGCAATGTCAAACGTACAGCCTCGCCACTAAAAGTATCATTTTTACTCCGAATAAAACAATATACTGTTACTATTGACGTTGATTACATTTAATGACATTTAACAAAATATGATGGAAAAAGTTTTAAGAAATAAACCACTAAAGCAAATATCGCACTTCAGCACTTCTTGGGATGCGACGTAACCTATGTTGAAGATAAATACTACATAAAAAAAATTCCAGTGAGTATGTGGAACAATCGCAAAAACTTTTAAAAACAAAGCACGGCTAGAAACGCAAGTAAAACTATACAGGGTGAGTCTTAAATATGTGCAAATATTTTCAAGGTGCTGGTAGATCGCGATAAAAGAAACATATTTTCTCTTTACCATTTTTCAGATAAGTCCAAAATAACCGAGTTATTTAAGTTTGGAAATTTAAAAAAATGAGATTTTTTTGAAAACATTTTGAGAGCCACCGGATTTTTTCTGTATTTGCATCCCTTTTAGTGCTGTAGCCATGGAATAAAGCCGTAACTATGGTCATATTACAGATTAAGAAATTATACCGTGGAAAAATTTGCGGTGAACAGGCAGTTCTAAAAAGTTTTCGAAAAATATACAGGAAAATTTAAAAGAAAATGAACGATTTTAAACATCTTTTTTTGTGAAAAAACCTCATAGATTCATGTTCCTGGGGTCAAAATATACCACCCCCGAAAATATTTGCACTTATTTAAGACTCACCCTGTATAATACATCAGCGGTACCGATAGTATTATAGGGAAGTGGTGCCTAGACTACCACAAAAGTTAAAAAACAAAGACTCAGAACAACGGAGATGATATTCTTACGAAAAATAAAAGGAATAAGTAGAGAAGATAGGATAAGAAATGACACAATAAGTAAGAAATGAACTAAAAATACAACGATTAGAAGACAAAGTAAAAGTATATAAAACAAATGGAAGGAACTTGTAGAAAGAATGACAAATGATAGAATTCCACAAAAAATGCAACAATATCAACCTCCAGGAAGTATTGAACGACCAATACAGAGATGGTGAAGCGGAAAAGGTTTTAAACCTAAACCGGTAATAATACGACGACGACTATTACTATTATACTTCTAAAAATATTGCTACAAAATAGAAAAAGTATATGTCTACGCTTAACCACAAAAAGCAGGTTTTACTCTGTATAGATTTCTTGTTTGAACTAAGTATACAGAGTAAGTTTTGGTTACTTTACGATTACTGCGAGGAGTGCCTCACTATTGGAATTACAGGTACATTTTCTTGGAAGCCGCTGACAGTCATGGGCAGTTTTCTTCCCAGTTATTGGCAGTCGTTTGGCAGTAAAATGATATTTTGGCAGTATATGTACATTTTTTACCCAAGTGAGACAACCTTCGGGTCCTCCTTCCTTACTCTTATTATTTCCGGCGTATATTTATGCGTCCGGAATTTTGTACCGCCATTTTACCAATTTCAATAAAACAATATATCCGTTGGATGTAGGTGGATAGTGCCATTAAACATTCTTATTTAGGCATATTAGACACCCTTGAATGTAGTGGTTGCGTATCCAGCGATTTTTCCTCAATAGCAATTCTGTCGTAAACTTGGCAACGACAGAAATCAGTTCAAGAGTTATCACGTTATTTATTTATTTTGTCATATTTGATTTATATTTTAATTGTTAATCAATTTTATTGTTTTTGTCATATTCTGTTAATTTAAAGTTATACAACTTGTAGTAATAAAGGAAAGGACCGATATGCAAATTCTTCCCAGAGATTTGCAAGTTCTCCTCGCTCCTAAATATGTTCAAGAGGTAAGAGCACCACTTAAAGACAATAAGAAGCGAGTTAGACCTTGCCATGTTTGTGAGATTCTTAAAAACTACCGGATTTTGCAACTCATGCTACAAATTTGTTTGCAAAAACAACAGTGCAAGACTAATTAATTGTATCACCTACTATCAAAAGGTGGGTATACACATGCGAGCCGAGCGGTTCGCGAACCTCTTGTGAACCTGTAATTTGCAAGTGTGTACGTTGTTTTGAGCAACGAACGAACGGCTCGCAAACCGTTCGCGGCGATCCGCCTCCTGTTGGTTTTTTTGACGAACACAAAAGGATTCGTGGCTCTCGGTGGACAGGCTCGTATGTTGTTTGTTGTTTGTATCGAACCTCCAGACAATCCAGACGCACTGTTTTCAATTTTTAGTTTTTGTTTACCGGTTGGAAGAGGTATAGAGGTTTATTTAAATATGGAGTGGTCCGAAGAAATCATTTTAGATTTAATTGATCTCTATAGAAAAAAAAACTTTATTATGGGATCCAAAACATAAAGAACATTATAAAAAAAATTAAAGGATGACGCTTGGAGGGAAATAAGTGTCGAACTGAAAAAAAATGCAGACCAATGTAAGAAGAAAATGATTTCTTTATCAGCATACTGGTACATTTTTTGTACAGGTTAGTGCGCCACCAACGTCGCTGCTTCCATTCCTTGTCTAAATTAGCCATCATTAAAAATGCACCACTCATCACCAACAAAGCATAATTCTCTTCTCGCGAAGACATAATTAAACGCGTACTCGCACCGTCGCGTCGCATTGCAAAAATGACTGCATGTTTTTGGTTGGTTTGCGACGTTCGCGCATTTCCCTTGAATCGTTGAAGGTTCTTACAAAAACAATTTGCTATCATCATCAATTTGCGATTCACGAGCGGTTTGCGAACCGCTCGGTTCGCATGTGTATACCCACCTTTACAGTTAGAATCTTCTCAGTCTGAATAGATCTTGAATGCCCGGTTGACGAGCGCTCGGAAATCGCCAAATGCCCCATGTGCGGTCGCGGGATGTATTTTGAGAGATATATTTTGGACCACACTAAACGAATGAATTCCGATTGAAACAAAAAGTTGTACAGACTTTGAGGATACAGACCATAAACTAGACTTGATAATGCAAAAATTAAAATAAATGCAAATTAATTTTCAAAATAAAAAAATAGGAAGTAGTGCATTAATTTACATTCAAAGTACTTATAATTAAGCTAAATAAGCCATAAAAATTGCTTTAGATCTGCCTAATTAATCTTTGATATAAATTTAAGTTAATTGCTCATTTCGGAGGACAACTTAAAACCGAAATTAACAAAATAGTGGAACGATGGCGAACATACTGCGGAACACTGTATAAAGAAAAAGATCCTCAGCCTAGTTGCTCTTTCCACAGTGATATAATTAATGAAGAACCAGACACACATACTGAAATCGGAAATTGAAGCAGCAATAAAAAACCTATAACATCATGAAGCCCCGGGACCAGATCACATCACGGCCGAAATGCTCCAAGCGTCAGGAGATTTTGGTGTGGACATCTTGCACAAGTTATGTAATATGATATGGCATACTCACCAATGGCCATCAGATTGAACCGATTGTTCCATAATAACCATCCACAAAAAAGGACCTCCAGCCAAATGCGACAACTTTCGTACCATTGCGCTAATTTCACATGCCTGTAAAATTCTTCTTCATATCATTAACGAAAGGTTAAAACCGTATATTCTACTACAAATCCCTCCAGAGCAAGCAGGATTCACAAGTGGTCGAGGAACACGTGAACAAATTTTGAATATCCGTCAGATTATCGAAAAGGCCCGAGAATTTAACAATGCGCTCTATATTTCTTTCATAGACTATCAAAAAGCTTTTGACAAAGTCAAATGGTCAAAACTATGGATGGTTCTTAAAGAAATGGGCGTGATTTCATTGATCCAGAATTATTCGGCCGTGATTTCATTGATCCAGAATCTATTCATAATAATTCTATTCATTCTATAATACCAAAAGTAGAATTACCATCAATGGCGTTACTTCGGAAGACTTCCAGCCTACCTGTGGTGTTAGGCAGGGGTGCATACTATCTCCTTAGTTATTCAATATTTATACTGAATATATCATGAGAAGGACATTGAAACATTGGCAAGAGGGGACAACAATTAATGGTCACAAAATTACCAACCTCAGATTTGCAGACGATACGGTCCCTCTAGTGGGGAACGAAGAAGAGTTACTGCAGCTTCTAAAATTGGTTGAAGACGAAAGCGAGAAACTTGGACTTGAAATTAATCCCTCTAAAACAAAAATTATGATTATCGACAGGCAAAACAACAACAAACCTGATGTAGTGAGCATTGGTCGTTTTGAGGTTGTAAGTCAATATATATATATATATATATATATATATATATATATATATATATATATATATATATATATATATATATATATATATATATATATATATAGAAAAAGAAATTTATTGGGCAATCCACAGAAAGATAGTCATGATACATGACTAAAACATGACTACCCGTAGACACTCAGTGTTTCTGCCTTCCGGCTTCATCAATACGGGAGGAATCAGCAACGATGAACTAGCGATCCTGAAAAAAGAAAAAGAAAAGGAGAAGCAAACGAGGCACAAAGGCGCCATTTGCAGCTGGTCCGGCAGTAGCTTACAATTTGAAGCGTTACTACCGAAACCGCCGCGGAGGCGTTCCAACACACCTCGCCGCTATCACCCTGGCCCAGAGAAAACAATAAACAAAGGAAGTTATCGTGGAAACTATAAAAAAACGAAGAAAGAAATTTATTGGGCAAGTCCACAGAAAGATTAGTCATGATACATGACTAAAACATGACTACCCGTAGACACTCAGTGTTTCTGCCTTCCGGCTTCATCAATACGGGAGGAATCAGCAACGATGAACTAGCGATCCTGAAAAAGAAGAAAGGAGAAGCAAACGAGGCACAAAGGCGCCATTTGCAGCTGGTCCGGCAGTAGCTTACAATTTGAAGCGTTACTACCGAAACCGCCGCGGAGGCGTTCCAACACACCTCGCCGCTATCACCCTGGCCCAGAGAAAACAATAAACAAGGAAGTTATCGTGGAAACTATAAAAAAACGAAGAAAGAAATTTATTGGGCAAGAATTGGGCACTTTCTTCGTTTTTTTATAGTTTCCACGATAACTTCCTTGTTTATTGTTTTCTCTGGGCCAGGGTGATAGCGGCGAGGTGTGTTGGAACGCCTCCGCGGCGGTTTCGGTAGTAACGCTTCAAATTGTAAGCTACTGCCGGACCAGCTGCAAATGGCGCCTTTGTGCCTCGTTTGCTTCTCTTTTCTTTCTTTTTCAGGATCGCTAGTTCATCGTTGCTGATTCCTCCCGTATTGATGAAGCCGGAAGGCAGAAACACTGAGTGTCTACGGGTAGTCATGTTTTAGTCATGTATCATGACTAATCTTTCTGTGGACTTGCCCAATAAATTTCTTTCTTCGTTTTTTTATAGTTTCCACGATAACTTCCTTTGTTTATTGTTTTCTCTGGGCCAGGGTGATAGCGGCGAGGTGTGTTGGAACGCCTCCGCGGCGGTTTCGGTAGTAACGCTTCAAATTGTAAGCTACTGCCGGACCAGCTGCAAATGGCGCCTTTGTGCCTCGTTTGCTTCTCCTTTTCTTTTTCTTTTTTCAGGATCGCTAGTTCATCGTTGCTGATTCCTCCCGTATTGATGAAGCCGGAAGGCAGAAACACTGAGTGTCTACGGGTAGTCATGTTTTAGTCATGTATCATGACTAATCTTTCTGTGGACTTCTGCCCAATAAATTTCTTTCTTCGTTTTTTATAGTTTCCACGATAACTTCCTTGTTTATATATATATATATATATATATATATATATATATATATATATATATATATATATATATATATATATATATATATATATATATATATATATATATATATATATATATATATATATATATATATATATATATATATATATATATATATATATATATATATATATATATATATATATATATATATATATATATATATATATATATATATACTTATATATATATATCTTGGGTCACTTATAAACAACACGGGATCGTTAGAAGGGGAAATAAGAAGAAGATGTGAAATGACAAGAGTGGCAGTGCGCGAGACAAAAACATATCTAAACACTTAAAAAAAAGTCTTGTTCACTGCCTAATATTTCCTATATTAATGTATCAGAATGTATCAGTCAGAAATGAAAAAAATTGACGCAACTGAGATGTACTGGTGGCGATGAATGCTCAGAATTTCCTGGACTGCCCGGCGAACCAATGAATCCATAATCCAAGAACTGAACATCACAGAACGCCTCTCAACTTCTATACAGTCACGTATACTTAAATATTTCGGTCACGTTATAAGGAGGGATACTGACTGTATGGAAAAACTCATTATACAGGACAAGGTTCCGGGAAGAAGACCAAGAGGCCGCTCGCCCTCCCGATGGGTACACCAGCGATCAAAGATCACCCACAAGCCACTGCACACGCTTGTACATGAAGCACAAGACAGGGAATTATGGAGACAAACCTCACACATCACCTAACCATTACATTCCTCTTGTAGGAATAAAGATGGAGTGAGAGAGAGAGCTCATTTCGGTATTTATTATATTATAATTGTTAGTAAATTTCGGTCATCGGTTCAAGTAAAAGCATTATTTATTGTTATTTTTCACTTATACATGTATAGTGGCGGTAAAAGTATGTTATTACGGTTTGTTTAAACAATTTATTATAACCAACTGACGTCAGCTCAAACAGAAAGAACTGTATTTTTGATTGATGCAGACACAGAATGCGGTCTGTATTAAAGAATGTCGAAATCAAATTTACAAAACTGAGGTTTTGTTTCATGCTAATTTTTTTCAATAAATGTTCTACTTTTTATTTTTTTGCCTATTGCATTCTAAATTGACTATATCAATTATTTTGTCAGATGTCTAAATTTCGCTACTGAAACCGAAATCTTAAAAATAAAAAATATTTTTTTGTAAAATTTCAATGGCATATGGCATGGCGCGGCGTTAGAATCAGAATCCAAACGAAAATCAACTTCGATTTTTTTCTTTTACTCCTAGAAAAACTTACCTAATTATCAAAAAATGCTTAACGATTCAGGGTGTATACACTCCCTATTTTTAAGTACACTGTTTAAATTAGTACTTAGTTAATATAGCAATTTTGCATTTTATGTTTTCTATGAGATCTCGCTTTTTTTTTGGTAAATGATCTTACATCTTTAATAATAATTATTTTTCATTTAATGAATAATGTAATTGGGATTTTTCATTCTTTATTTCCTTTATAGTCTAAACTTTAACTAAAATTCAAAATTTGAAAATTGTGAGAGTTCTCGAAGTACCTACCTTAGAATTTTGATGTTTGGGAGCGAGTTACTGCTGAAATTAAAGAATTTTGACCTGCGATAATTCATAAAACATAAGGTATATTTATTGGTAATAAATAAATTATATAATTCTTGCCGTGAACTGGGGGCTATGAAAAATTCTAAGACTACGTTGTGTTTGTCATTTCGGGAAAATCAACCAACTTCACGACCGGTTACACATAGCGGAAAATTTCAATGGGTACCGTAAAATGGGGTGAATAGAAACATAGGGGTGAATAGAAACAAAATTTCTGAAAAAAATCAAATCACGATTAAAAATATTCAAAGTAAAAAGAGTCGACATATCTAATTTTTCTATCATTGGTAATACACAATAAAATGTAAAAACTATATTTTTATCTGTGGCAGGACTGTTTCTGTCAATCAGCTGATCAATAAATGTGAGATCGATTTATCACCTATTTTGTATGGCGCGAAAACTTTATAAATAAAATATTTATTTTTAAAGTAATACTTAAGCTGGTACATGTAAGTTGTTATATTATATGTATTGTTAATTATTGCTAAACCTACTTAAATATGTAATAATTATCTGTTTCTAATCACCTTGTTGGAAATAGAATAGATAAAAACCTTAACATCAATGTGTGTTTCTATTCTCCCGAATAGCAGGTGAATAGAAACACAAAAGTTATTTTTATTTAATATTTATATGCATATTTTTCAAAAATCAAATTATATGTATACGCAAAGAACAAACAAAGACCCATGTTTTAAAATATTCGGGAACATAATACCACATTTTTATCAACCGGTATATCGCTAATAGCCTACGAAACTGTTTCTATTCACCCCATTTTACGGTACTGTCGGAACCTAGTCGGAACCTCGAAGCACGACGTGGACTTTTTCATAGCAGTTCACGGCAAGAATTATATAATCTATACTAATATATAGTTTTGGCATACAGGTTGATTGTAGGGTGCAGAGGTTCGATAAGAAAGGAAATTCCAGTTCCAAGGGGGTGAAACCACCCCTCGAATATTAAAATATTTTTTATTTAAAAAATGGTCAAGTTTCCGAAAAAACGCTTAAACACGTATATTTTGTTTTGTTTGTTTACATATTTTAAGATTTTTTTAAAAATGTATACCTACAGGGTGTTTCGAAAAATCTGGCCATTGATTAATCACGATCCTGCTTAAAGCGCTTGACGTAAAAAACTGATTTTTGGAAAACGGATTGGCTCAAGTTTCGTTTAGCCGAAATCAGTTACATAGAATATCGGTTTATAGGATGATTCTATACAAGAAACTAGCACTACATAATTTGATTTTTGCCGTGGAAATTCTTTGTTTTTGAGAAAACTCGAATTTTTAATTTTTCTATTATTAACTAAAATTTGAAACTTTACGGTATTTTTAAAAGTTTTTTCATTATAGAATGACGTAAAAACATTTAATTCAACGATGTGAACTAATTTTTATTCAAAAATATATTTTTATCACAATAATTTTCATTGATTTTTCCGGGTTTAGAAGTGCCGAAATGTGATAGGAAGATAAAAACTACATATTTTTGTTTGATTAATAATTTGCTATAACTTTTCTATATAACTATTGCCGCGGAAATGTATCATAAGGGCGGTGTAATGGAAAATCTTCAATATTTCGAAGTTTTCCATAGTATTCTCTACTTTTTTGCATACTTTCGGTTTGGCTTGGTTTGGTTGTTTTTATTGGATTTGGTTGTAATGGGTTTAGTTGGCTTGGTTTGATTTGGTTGTTTTTTAGGGTTTGGTTTGGTTTAGTTGTCGATTTTATGCTTTATTGACAATTTTTTTTAAATTTTCGCATTTATTGACCATAGCGATATTAAGTTGATAAGAATAGATATTATTCATTGATCTGTGTCAAAGGTCGGGAAGATCACTGCATAGTGGTGAAAAAAGGCATTTCCGCGGATTTTCATTTTTGTATCGGTGCTTAAAAATAAGTCTACATTATAAAATAATATTAATTTTTATATATCTCATTTCGTTACTTCTAAACTCTATTAAAAAATGGCAACATCGCATTTCCGCGGAAGTTCATTTTCGTATTCGTATTTACAAAGACGTCTAACATATGGAATAACATTAATTTTTCATGTATGTCTTTTCGTTACTTTTAAACCGCATTCAAAAAATGGTGACGCATTTCCGCTGCAAATTTTTTCCAGTAATGTACTCCCTGAGGTACCTAAATGACAAAAAATTGTTTTTTTCTTTTTTAACAGATTTCGGCTAAACGAAACTTGACCCAACGGATTGACTTTAGGGTGTAGAGGTTCGATAAGAAGGGATTTTTCGAAACTCAAATTCCAAGGGGGTGAAACCACCCCTCAAATATTATGCTTTGCTTTACCATCACCATTACAAATGATTAATTCGACGCGAATGAAGTCGCGGGTACACGCTAGTTTATTTATATACGTAAAACTGCAAGAAGACTATTTCCACTTTATTGGTAGTATAGCCATTTATAGTATGTCCTCTTGATCACAAAATATTTAGATTTTAGCCTTATCCAGAACCAAACTACAGTACCGTTATGACTGTGCTCGACGGGGAACTGCCGATGCCGTACGTCTATTACATAAAATCAAACTTTAAATCAACAATTACCACATAATGACAATTAAAGTAAAGTAAGACAAGAAAAAATATTAAAATATCTATATGATGCTGTTTGAAAAATCAAATTTATATCCAATTTATATCCACTAACATCTGACAACATCTGATGCCTGAGCAATTAATTTATTTTTATATGGTGGATTAGAAAAGAGTTTTATATTTTTTGATTATAGGTTATCGGTTATAGCCAAAAAGTTGGTAACATTCATAGAACACAAAATAGACGGTAACAATGCAAAAATTATAAAACGATAACCTCTAAACGAAAGGCGTATAAGCTAGTTTATAACATCAAAATGACATTTAAAAGTCTACTTTTCACAATCCCAAACCAAAAAATTACCAACTTTTTTCAGACAACAGAAATTATGTCCAACTATTTAAGGGGCTTAGCTGCACTATTAATAACTCAAATTCAAACTATTTGCGTCCAAATGTGGAACGTGCAGTTGTGCAATAAGGCGATTATTTAAAAAGGAACATTATTATAAAGGTTTTTAGAGCAATGGGTAGCGTATTAAAATCATTTTAATTTTTGCCGAATCAAAATTAGGAACAAATTAAGGCGGAGTAGAATTGCAACGATTAATTTTATTTTAAAATTAATTGTCTAATTTTGTTTCTCATACTAATCATAAATTAGCTTCAACTCGAACAAAAAGGACTTTTTAATGTTTCACATATCACTCAGACAGACAGAAGTAGGTATTGCCAATAATTTAATGATTAAGTATTTTATAAAAGGAATTATACTGTGACTCAGTAACCTAGAAGTTAGGAATGTTTATCCCGAGGTTTATCCACTACTTTTGAAATTATAAAATTATTAACTTAAATGTATTAACTTAAAATATGTTTACACTGACCGCCAAGAATAATGAAAATCTTAAAATTTTCCTAGATGTAAAACTCAATATATTTTATTCTAGTGTCTACATATAAACATGTAGATACATTTTATGTATGCACATATACATCTAAATTATATCAATTTCATAAAATATATCACTTTATTCTTAAAGCGCATTCAATTTATTTACAATTTAATCATATTAATATTCAAATTAATTCTATTAAATTAGTTAATTATCTTGTAGTAATTATTTAACAGAATTTAGTTTATCAAATATTTGCATTAAATTATTATGCTTGTATCCTGCTGTTCCATTTACTTATGATTTCAGATAAAATAAATATATTTTTTATGAGATTTTTATTCTGCCTGCATTTACTTTTAATAGTTATACGGATCCGGATTTTGTAATAGGTACTATGTTAAATTTAGTAAATGACCAAATAGTTAAATATTGCTAAACGCTTGCCTTAAATTCTCTATCACGCATATATACTGGGTGTTTCAAATTAGAACAAAGTTGGATATCGATGGATTTGTTGGAATGGATTTGATTTATACTTGACATCTATGGTAATAAGACGGAAACACTGAAATTTTTTATTTGAGTATTTTAAGAGTTTAATACTTACACTTATTTCCAACAAAACATATACAATCTCAGAGAAACTTTTTCAGCTTCATCTTTTGCTAATATCGAATTTCATTTTCGACCTCATACAAAATATTAAAAATAGACAAGCTTTACTGTACACAACAAAGATACCCAAGGTATACAAACCAGAAGTAAACAGAAAATTCTATTTTGCCACAAATTTATTAAAAAAAGTTAATGACATATTTGTCCATGATCCTTTGAAACAAAAAATTCACACGCTTATTCGAGAGTGCAGCGAAAAGGGAAACAAACTCACGTTTGTATGGGTCCCAAGCCACACTAATATACTTTGCAACACAATGGGAGATAAAGCTGCTTAGCAAGCTGCTAGAAGAGCTACCATTGATTTCCCTTATATTAGTAAACATGACTTTAAACTACTACTGCATAAAAGAACAGAAAGGGAATGGCAGGATGAGTGGGCAAGTAAACCTTCAAAGCTTCGCGCAATAAAACAGGATCCGTCAACCCCATCCTTACGTTTTGCACTAGGACGAGCGGATGAATCCAGAGTGCATCGTCTTCGTCTTGGGCATACTGCGGTGACTCATTCATATCTGCTTAAAAGAGAAATACGTCCAATGTGCCTGTTGAGTTGACAGTATCTCACATTATATGTGAATGTCTTCAATATACGGTAGAAAGAAGTAGATTCGATATATGTGGTGAAATTCGTAAAAATTTAACTGAAGAAGAAAAAATTAAAAATATTTTGAACTTTATGAAAGATATTAATATATACCACCAACTGTGATACTCGTCTGTGATACACTAATCCAACTGTGATACTGTGATGTAAATAATTATCTATTTTTCTTGTTGTTTGTTTTTGTATCTCTACTTTTTTTGTGTTTAGTTTTTTAATCCTTTTGTCACTCAACTTGAAATGTTTATGTCAATGTAGATTTTTAAATTTTGAATTGTCATTGGAAGAGTGAACCCCTTGAGGATATTACGATAGATCCCTGTAATTGCATTGTTAAGAATAACGAGTTGTATATGGCTAATGATCCTGGTAATCGATGCCTAGGGAAAAAAAATAACAAAAATGTTATAAACGGAGGTCGTATGTGACTACTATACCGGGTTTTGAGCTATCTAAATATTGGTTCTTCTGTTGATTTTACAGAAAAGTGGTAAACAAATTTTTAAAAGCCTTGTCAAATGTAATTTGTTGTGCTGTCTACACTACTACGTTGTAGTACCTATGCTTGATGTCCCCGAAATGTATTATTGAAATTTAAAACTGGATCGAATGAGGCAAAAGACCAGCGTTTAGAAAATACAATTTTAAATTAAGTGTTCTGAATTTTACACTGACATTTTTGTTTACATTTGAAGGGTCCAGAGGAAAAACTTGATAAGCGCCAATTTCTTAATTTTAGGATTATACAATATTTTATTAGAGTAGGTCCTAACTGGTCGCTACAAAATGTATAAACTCTGCAGCGCAATAAGTTGTTAAATCCTATGATATATGACTAGTAAAAATCTAGAACACACGGAACGAACCTGATAACCACCAGCCGTCCAGTGATTTCCTTGTAATTGGTAAAATGGCGTTTATCATGTTTTTCCCCTGGACCCTCCATTTCGCTTCGTATAATATGTTGTAACAGAAAAAATATTTATGAAAATATAGGTTTGTTTCTAATTTCCACGCTTACGACGTTATACCAACATTACACAACATATCAACTCTATTTATCCCCTTTTAAATAGTTTCTTTTAGAAGCGTTACAGTTGCTTTTGAAACACCCGGTATAAATTTGGCCCAATAGATACATATGTATATCATTTTTAAGCAAGTAAAAATGTAATGTAATCACGTTAACTATATTTCCAAATACTCTTATTGTTAGTGTCAATAAAACCATAATAAATATAACCGCACCCTGATTATACGAAAAGAATTTATGAAATTATTTATACCATCTCCTAATATTACGAAATATACCTTTACACCTATATCAAAATTAGGGAGCTCCCACTAAATAACAATACAATATTATTTACCTAATAAGCTTAGTAGCAATTGTAAATTCATAACAATAATTTGAATAATGACCACTGTAGATTCAGATTCCTCCTATAACAATATAAAAATAATGTATGCTCCTGACCCATATTCTCTTCTTTTTACAAAATTGCATTCATATTTTCTTACGAATATCTAGATAGGAAAAATGAATTTGAATGTTCATGAACATTTGTATTTCTACAATGAATTTTAGATAGTTAGATAATGAGGCATAATACTATTCTGGGAAAATTTCATTCAACAGACAAGCAAAGTCTATGATAAAAGTCTGTAAGCTTGACGTTATGAATATGCATGCTTTGTTTTCCAGCCACGACAAGGCAATTTAAACTAACGCTAATTATTATTTATTAATATTTGTTTGTTGATAGTTTCGTGTCAGTTTTAATAAATGACGTTGCAAAATTTGGAGTGCTGAAAAAGGTAATTAGTCCACAAAAGAATAAAACAAAACGAAAAATAGTAATAATGAGAACATATAACATCAAAATTCGTAACAATATTATTTGGGGGTCAGGTGAACTATCCAGACACGCGATTTTTGCACTTCTTCTTGCTCAGAAAGTAGCAATTTTTAGCAATAATTTTAAATAAACAAAAATGCGTATTATGTACCGTACTATTTGACATATATTTGACGTTACGGAGAATTTTAACACATAATTTGACATGACGCAGACAGTAGAGAAGGCGATGTGGCCATTTATACTGAATTTCCTGTGATTCAGCATTAACCAAACAGAGAAAAACGAAAAGAAAAATAAACAAAAGAGTGATATAAAAGCAATAAAAAAGAAAACACTATATATATACACTGTACTTGCACGCTTGATTTCTAGAGCTAGAGCTATACATTATCTTACCGTAGTTTTTTGAGTCACTCTGCAAATAAAGAGTGCACGAAAACTAGTAGTGTTGTGGCTGGGAATTGCGCCAAAACCTATAACGATGCCAGATGGGACTACCCTATCCGTCATACCAGACACCCTGTACTGTTTGTGGTTATGTAACACGGGTGGAGGGTTTTGGGGGCCTTATCTTAACCGCTCGTACCAAGAGGAGACAACCTCACAAAAAACTAAAATCCTGTGATGTCGGTCAGTTCAAAGGGATGCGTAGCTAGATAGAAGACTAGGCTCTAATGGTCTCAACCTTGGCGAACCAGGAGGCAATCCATTGTATTCTCCCCTCCCTTTACTTCTACGTGCGAGGCTCTGTAGAAGTGGACCGACTAATCTTTGCGGTGTAATTGACTTCAAATCCAAAGAGGGAATAGTAAAAGATTCTCTGTTCTAGATTCGGGACAACACCGGTATGAGTTCTAAGGAGAGACCAAGTTAAAGAGGTGGAAGAAATGGAAACAGTTCCTCCAGCCTCCACCTCACGGGTACCACAACCGGAGACAAGCTCCTCGACTATGAAGGGTACGACTATGAAACCTCAACTGTGGAAGGGTGTATACCCTCATAGGAGGTAGATTCCTCCGGCCCATTCCTCGGAGGATGAACATCTGTTGGCAGAGGACGATGGGAAGTACCTTGTCCCCTATAACAGGAAGATCACAATGTATGATGAACCATATCTCAAGAAAAAGAAACACAATAGATCTTTAAGGTTGTGGTGATTAACCCCCCTCCTTCTTACTCATTCTACAATATACATTCTACATAATTCCAACCACTAATTTATTCTACTAATTTTGAGATTCTGATGAAGCTTTAAGCTCCATTTGTGGAATTCGCAATTTGTGGAATAAATTAGTGGTTTTAATTAGCGTAGAAATTTGTTCTTTTAATTTCAATGTAAGCATTCAGAATATCAAAATTAGTGGTAGACATTTTCAATTAGTAGAAAAAATTATCAAACTTTTAATTTTTCCACTAATTATACTTCAAAATTTGCGAGATATGTCCTCGAATGAGAAATTTTGGCCTTTGATTATCTTCATTGTGGTTAAAAATTAAAAGTGGATTTTTTTATACGCTAAAGGCAGGGCCTATTTTTCATATGGTGGGGCCCTAAGGCCCAAGCAAAAATTCGGGCCCTCTTTTCCAATAAAATTCAAAAATTCTTTTGTTAGTTTGGGTTAAAAAAATAAAACGTTATTTTTAGATTGGGGAATCACCGGTGCCGGTATCTTTGATATAAATTTATAAATAATTTTAAAAAATGCATTAATTATATCAATCTAAAGCTTATTTTATTTAATTCTATTTTCCTTATCAGAGGTAACTGTTTTTTTTTCCTCTGCTGTGTAAATATTTACATTTGAAATTATGAATATTTTACAACCTTTAACGGGCCCCCCCAGACCACCGGGCCCAAGGCCCGGGCCTTATGGACCTTATGATAAAATAGGCCCTGGCTAAAGGCTTTCTCGGTCGATAAAACTGATTAACGCAAGCTGGTGCTAGGATATTTGATTAATTTTAATTATGTTTTTTAAACGTTGTAAATGATCGTAAACTATAAAGTATAAAATGTAATTGAAACCACTCATTTCTTCCACTATTTGCGAGGTTCTGAATGAAGCTTTAGTGTTAAATATTAAAATTAAAAATTAATATTTTAAAATTACATTTGACAATGAGAAAATTACTGGTTGACAGCTTAAGGCATGTTTATGCAATTTGCGACTTTGCTGTAAAATCAACAAAGGAGCCAAGATTTGGACAATTAAGGAATTGCATGGGATTTCCTAATTTTCTAACGACGGTGCATCTCTCGGTATATCTTATCTTAGGAAAATCATCTGGAAGTATTATTATTACTAATAAAATAAGATAATGCATAGCGTAAGTGAGGTTTGGTTGTAGAATGAATTTTACATACCCAAACACATTGCTATTTCATTATGTTTAAATACCTATTTCACGCATACTTAAAGAAAGATTCTAGTGAATCAATGAATCAATACGCAATGATTGCGCTACATCGATTAGAAACAATACCAGCGCATTTTTTCTTTCTATTGATTGAAGAAAGCGTGCCCAGAATAAATAACGACCATCTATCGACATGGCCGGAATTCTGAACAGATTTTGATCGGCGGCTGTGGCCATTGATTAATAACAAACTCCCAACCGATGTCTATCTAAGTCGGCGATTACTATCTGGTAATTAATACCTCTTAAATGACTGTGATTTTTTAGTGAAAGATTAAATTACTATATTGTGACACGATTGAAATTAGTTGTGGCGGTGTTTTCCTTTTAGAATAATTATGCAAGTGTCCGTTTTTGTTGCGACAAATTTATGGGTTTGTAAGTATTTTCTAGCAATTATAATAAATTGTTTGGTTCGAAATGTGTTCGTTCGTGTAATGACATAAGTAAATCGTAGATGTCATAAATATGTAAGACATATTACATTGGTGTAGGTAGAGTTTAAAACTTAAAGTAATAATACTACAGAAACGACAAGTGTCTTCCATAAATTAGTACCTATTGGGTATAGGAAGTAATCTTCTATCTACTTTGTATAACGCTTACAGGTTATTACTTTATACGCACAAGGGCTTTCACGCAAATAGTCCATTTTCAGTTTTTTAATATCTATAGTTTAGGTACAAGTTCGAAGTGGAGAAGGTGAAGGATTGTGAAGAAGGTTCAAGTTAATATTATTTCCAGGTTTTCTTTCTTTTTAAAATAAACTACTCAAAACAACTCTCGCATATTTTCTAAAAAAAACATTAATTTGAAAAACAAGACAATTTGAATTCCCTGACTTACTAAATAGTATGGATACTGTGAAGAGAAATTCGATGCAATAAGCCTATATGCGCTAAACTGTAATTTTTAGTCAGCCGACTATTTAGTTGCAAAAGGTAAACAATACATACTTATGAAGTCGATTGGCCGATTATTAAATTACATGTGAGCGCGGCTCCATAAGGATATATCGGTTACAAATATGCAACTAAATAGTCAGCCGATTAAAAATTGCCTGCCAGCGCATAGCCTAAGTCTACACAATGTAATCGAATATTGGGCCGATCGATCGGCTCCGTAAGAATGTTTTTTGAACAAGAAATTGTTTTCGTGTTTGCAAATAAATAGTCGGCCGACTAAAAATTACATGTCAGTGCGTACCCTAATTATCCTAAAAAACTCACAAGAGAAAGGCAGAAAAATGCTTCATTAAAAAAAATTAAATGAAATATGTAATAATTACTTTTATTCAAATATGCGATAATTGTTTTGAGTAGTGTATTTTTCACTTTCTGGGATTTTCGGTGTAACCAGGTTGAATCCTCTATACAGGGTGTCCCAGAAATAAGTGCAAGTATTTTAACTCGTAGTATAGTTGAACAACAGAAACACGTCTATGAAGTTTTTCCGCGAAAAAAAAATTTTGAAAATTTTGGAATTTTTTTTAGTTTTTAGTTAAAAAACATAATTTCTTGATAATATGGCAACATAGGTATTAGATTAAATTTAGAAGAAAGAAAATCCAGAAAAGATCCAGTGGTTCTCAAAATTTTAGCAAAAAATCATATTTTTTGGAAATTTTCAAAGTAAAATAACTCCGTTATTTTGGACTTATTTGAAAAACGATAAAGAGAGAATATGTTTATTTTATCGAGATTTATTAATACTTAATATAAGATTTATTAATACTTAAAATACTTGCACACATTTCTGGGACACCCTGTATATGCAGGGTGAATCTTAAATAATAAGTGCATATATTTTTAGGGGTAGTATAATTCTACACTAGAAATACGTCTATGAGGTTTTTTCGCAAAAAAAAACTCGAATTCGATTTTTTTTTAGTTAAAAAAACATAATATCTTGATAATACGACAACATAGGAAGTAGATTATTTTCAAAAGAAAGAAAATCCAGAAAAGATCCAGTGCTTCTGAAAATTTAAGCACAAAATCATTTTTTTTTGTAAATTTTCAGAGTGAAGAAATTATAGCGTGGGAAAATTTGCGGTGAACAAGCAGTTCTAAAAAGGTTTTCTAAAATATACCTACAGGAAAATTAAAAAGAAAATGCACCATTTTCAATAGTTTCGGGTCGAAATATTCCGCCCCTGAAAATATTTGCACTTATTTAAGACTCACCCTGTATATATACAGTAAATCCCCGGCAATCCCCGGATTGTCTTTGCAAGAGGAAAAACTTTTTTATTATTGCAATTTTGAGAAAAATGCTTAAAAATTTTGCTTGTTCTAAAATGGTTAATCCCGTTTATACTTTTCCAAATTTTCATACCGTTTTAGAAAAAATTAGAAAAAAAACATGAAAATATAGTTGAATTTTTCAATAATGTCAATCAAATCCTAAACATTAAAACGCGTTTCTATGGTAATATAATTTCGTTTTCATTTTTTGATAGATTATTGTTGATATAGAATTTTAATAATAACCATCTATCAAAGAATGAAATCGAAATTATTTTACCATAGAAACTAGAAACGCCTTTTTATTTTTGGGATTAAAACGGTATGGATATTTGGAAAAGTATAAACGGGACTAACCATCAGGGCCGGACTTAACGAAGTTGCCGCCCCAGGCCAAAAAAAAAATTGCCGCCCCTTAACATTTTCTTTAATTAAAAAAAATACGGATATAAAAAATATTTATTTGAATACAGGACCAACAACAGAATAGACCGACAGAACAGATCAACACAGAACATAAAATAAATATTAAAATATTCATATAAAATGACAACAAAGGAACAAAAAAACTATAAGGTTTGCTTATATGCTTATAAAGGTTTCCTACGTACTTTTTTGTTCGCAAAATTATCAATTACTTCATCGTAATTGATAGTTTTTAAAAGGTCGGAGTCAATATGTAAAACTGCCAAATGATTTAGACGTTCTGCTTCCATAGTGGACCGTAAATAAGTTTTAATACGTTTCAATGCAGAAAACGAGCGTTCAGCAGAACAGTTAGTAATAAAAGTACATGTGAAGATTCTTAATGCTATGAAAGTATTTGGAAACAGGTATTGAGCGTTTTTTTATAAATTACTTTAAGAAGCTCTCTAGCAGATGGTTTTGCCGACTTAATGCATTTTATAAATTCATGAAAATGTATTAATTCATTAGGCATTGACTCATCTAAATCATTTGGATAACAGGTTATAAAATGTCTGGACTTATCGGTAATGTCGTCAATATACTTAAAGTAGATAAATCACTAAAGAAACCAAATTTGGTTGAAAAGTCATTGTACGCACTTTTCCTGTAGGAAATTTCAAGGATTAATTTATCAGTAATAACATTAAATTCATTTATCCTAAAATCGTCCCTAGCGTTAAATAGAGTTTCATTATCACTGGTTTCATCAAATTGCCGTTTCCGTTTCACTTTTCTCTTTTTATATGGCGCATATTCTTTCTTACCGAACAATTCTATGGCCCTTCTTTCATATTCCTCAAATGATTTAGTATTATCTAGATTTCTAATTTCAGAAAAATATTTTTCCAATGAGCTGTATAAATCTGCAGCAAGTTGTAGACTTTTTATTGACCGCATCTAATCTATTTAAAACGTCTGTCCAAAATACCGCCATAAAACCCATTTCTAGGTTTTTGAATTGTTTAAGGAGACTAGAAGCATCTAATCGGATTTTAGGCTTTTCGGTATCGTCTTCAGAAATTGACTCCAACGTGGATTTTATTTCATTGGAAGACAAAGATAATTGGCAAGCTTCATTTCGTGCAAACCAACGTGTTTTTGATATATTCTTTAATGTTTTTGAATTTATTTTTTTATATTCGAGGTATTTATGTATTTATTAACTGGATGCATGGCACAATGCAGTAAAAAATAACCCAAGCGAATTATATATTTAAACAATAATAATAGTTAAGTAAATAAATATGTAATCGGCTAAGGCTATATTTGAAATATTTTATGAACAAATAAAAGTTAAAAAAAGATAAATGTTTTGGTATGCTCAAAATTTGCGGCCTCTAAAATTCTGCCGCTCCAGCCCCGAGCCTTGTTGGTCTAGGCCTAAGTCCGACACTGCTAACCATTTTAGAACAAGTAAGTAAACATTTTTATGAATAATGCATTTTTCTCAAAATGCCAATAATAAAAAAGTTTTTGCTCTTGTAAAGACAATCCGGGGAGATACTGTATTTTTTTTTTAATTTTCGATTCTATATAAACGTTATACAAAAAAATTCAAACACATTTTGTGTCAGCTTAGAGCCTATATAAACTTCGTGTATAATAAAGCTATGCCATAAGATATTACAAACAGCTTTGATTCATTGAGTATGACATGCATTTTTCTATTTTTTTCTTTAGAGGATAAGTATAATATTTTGTATTTATTGGACATGAATGCCAACTTATAACGGATTTTTGTTGTGCTGTCAAATTTTCTAAAAAATATGAACCATTAAAACCATTAAAATTGGTTTAAGAAATAACTGACATGCTCAAATATTATGTTGGATTTTTTAAAATAGGTTTTAATTTCTTAAATAATAATTTTAAAATGTTGCCCATATAAACCTACTCCCAAAATTTCATTCTGATACAATTTCTAAGTCTTCTTTTATAAGATATTTGTTTAAATAAGATTTTTATTTTCAATTAGGTTTTCTTGATATAATTGTTTTATTTTTAAATTGTTATCTCATAGTTCTGATCATCGAGAGAAATGTCCATCTATTATACAAATTGTGACATATACCTTTAATGTGACAAGTTGTTGACATAGACACTTGCAAAAATTTTGTTTTTCTTGTTGGTCAGTTGCAATTTTCGTTGCAATAATGCTCGTGTGATTCGATTTGCAAAGCGTGAAACGTTGGGCAAAATAAATTTGCGGTATGATTTTCTCAAATAATTTACCTGCTTTTAACAAGAATTTTTTTAAACTTACGATCCATAAGTGTGCAATAAGTTAATGCAAGTTGAATTGTGGAACTAATGATATCAAATCTATTATTGGATTACTTTCCTTTCTTCAGACTTATAAGGAAATATAAATCAAATATTCAACTCTGGCATGGAAAATGTCTTATATACAGTGTGTCCCAGGCTGAGCGTGCGTTAGAAGTTTCTAGACAACTACAATATCTAGATCCGAGATTTTTTACACATCATTGTTTCACAACGATATCTATCAATTAAAACTATTTTCAATATGGCGGTACTTCCGGAAATACCGGCATCCCCATTTTTTATTACATACTTAAATTCTCTGAAATTTTATGAATTCAAAAATAATATAATATATTATAATATAATATTATAAAAAATATAATATTATAAAAATAATATAATATAATATTATAAAAATTTCAAAAAAAAACTGTCTGTCACAAATATGTGTATAGTATAAACGTCAAATTTAGTGATCACCACAGCCACTGTAAAAATAATCACAAAAAATTCAATTGACAAAGATGCTCAACTAAATAAAGCCAGAAAGCTGTTTCCCAGGGGCGAGAATGTGAACTGGAAAAGATTTCCTATAGTGGATTTCCCCAAAATATCGATGACTGAAGTCGATAGCGTAGTCAAGAGGCTAAAAAGAGGAAAGGCACCTGGACCAGACGGCATTCCAGTTGAGTTAGTTCAGATTGTTGCTCAGGAAAGACCTGATGTGCTGGTAGATATCTGCAATGATGTTATTGGAAATGCATCTATTCCGAGTATGTGGAAACGTGGTGTTAATAGAAAAACCCCAGAGAGAAAGTGGAAAACGTAGCTATCGACCTATATGCCTGCTGGACTCGATGGTCAAATTAATAGAAATGGTCTTAAAAGATCGATTGGAAACTGAAATACAGCTAAAGGGTGGTTTAAATGAGAGGCACTACGGGTTCCGAAAAAAAATCAGTACAATCGATCCTCTCAAAAAAGTGTCTCAGGCAATTAGAGTACTAAAGAATACTAGCTCGTCAAACAGAGATATCCTTATGTTGATTACCTTGGATGTAAAAAATGCTTTCAACTCGGCTAACTTGGAAAATATAATCAATGAGCTTACATATCATTGGAAAATAAGTTTATATTTAGTGCAAAATATAAAAGCTTATCTAAGCGAAAGATGCGTTATTGTAGAGGATACAGAAGTTAAAGTATCTAAAGGTGTACCTCAGGGATCTATACTGGGTCCTTTACTATGGAATGTACTGTATGATGGACTCCTTCGTATGGAATACCCAGCAGAAGTAGAAGTCATAATATATGCAGATGATGCGCTGAGGGTAAAGTCTAAATGTACCGAAGACCTCGTTAGAACTGCGGAAAGAGCATCGGAGCAGTTGTGCTCATGGATGGATGAGGTGGGACTAGAAATAGCGCCGCACAAAACGGAGGCAGTTATTTTGGTTGGTAACCGAAAATCACGCAGTGTACGTTTTCACGTGAAACAAAATGTAATTGTACCAAAGAAAACAATAAAATATTTGGGGATTGTTTTCCAAGCGGGAGGAAGCTTTTCTGAGCATATCCGTACAGTTTTGAAAGCAGAAGAACAGGGGGCCATGTTATCCAGAATTATGCCAAACTGGTCTACCTTGGGTCAAACGAAACGCCGAGTGCTAGCTGCTGTACAAGCATCTACAATTTTGTATGGATCCGAAATTTGTGGAGAAACCTGCAAAGTTCGGAGTCATAGAGAGAAACTTCTTGCAGTGCAACGAAGATTGGCCATAAGAGTAAGTTCTAGTTCTAAGTTCATCTGCTGATGATGCTAACATGGTTAGCGAAACGCGCGTCCAGTGTAAAAGTAAAAGTGTTTTGGTTTGGCAGATGATTATATATGATTATATAGTTTATAATCATCTGCTGATGATGCTAACATGGTTAGCGAAACGCGCGTCCAGTGTAAAAGTAAAAGTGTTTTAGTGTATTGTGGTGATTTAGTGGATGTTAACAATCATAATCTAATAGATGTTAACAATCATAATCATATATAATCATCTGCTGATGATGCTAACATGGTTAGCGAAACGCGCGTCCAGTGTAAAAGTAAAAGTGTTTTGGTGTATTGTGGTGATTTAGTGTAATTTTATTTTGCTGTGTAACACCAAAGGTTCCACCCTCAACTGTAATTGAGGAGACTGATCTTCAAATTTTTGGATTGGGTGTTGTCAGACAGGTCATCGTTTACCCAATGTCCAATATTATTTATTTAATAAAGTCAGAAATTTGAGTTTGCAAGTATTTCATTTTGAATAAATAGCCAATTATAAGTTTTAGGTTTTTGGATGGAGCCAACCACCAAAGAGCATCTGGTTCTATTTAAAAGAGTGTATATTCACAAAAAAATCAAAATTTCCAAGAAGGACAGACAACAGATGGACCACAAAAAAAACAGCATGGTACCCACGAGGAATTTGAAGAAGACCAAACTTGATATGTGACTATCATATTAGGAAATTAGCAGTAATAACTTGGGTCCGCATAGCCAACAATAGACAACAATGGGCCCAACTACAAAGAAAGTATCTAAAGATGTGAGGGAGGCTACACCAGAATTGGAAATTGTTGAATAAGCTGATAATGATGATGATGATTTACAAAATGGTTCTCTTTACACAGGGCGAGTTTTAAATAAGTAAAAATATTTTCAGGGGTGGTATATTTCGACTCCAGGATCACGTCTATGAGTTTTTTTTCGCAAAAAAAGATCTTGAAAATCGTGCATTTTCTTTTAACGAAAACGAAACAACAAACCACATAATGTTACAATTTGAAATAATATGTTTACTAGTTTCAAAGTGTTTTTAAGTTGATACAATTAATTTTTAGTAAATGGCTTTAAGGACCGTTTGACACGGGACTTAATTTTAAGAACTGAAACGTAGTTTGGGTTATATTTTATAAAATATTGTATGCAAGAAATATGTATGTATGTCCCAATACATGATTAGGACCGTTTGACACGGGACAATATTCCAGCCTAAATTGTATACAATTTGTTGCGCGCGCATTTTTAGTCAAATTGCATGCAATAAAATAGAACATGTTCTAAATTCTTGCATGCAATTAGCTGAACATGCGCAATACATAATTTAATTTCTCTGATTTTGTAAGGTTATATGTTTATATTACATTGGTTTGTTAAGTTAATTGTTTATGTTTGCTCTGTTCGATTGTGAGGCTTTAACTGACTGTAATTAGTAAGTAAGTTAAATCAACTTAACAAACAAATGTTACATAAACATAACCTTACAAAATCAGAGAAATGAAATTATGTATTGCGCATGTTCAGCTAATTGCATGCAAGAATTTAGAACATGTTCTATTTTATTGCATGCAATTTGACTAAAAATGCGCGCGCAACAAATTGTATACAATTTAGGCTGGAATATTGTCCCATGTCAAACGGTCCTAACGACGATTCCAAGCAGATATATCAAGTGTCAAATCTCAATAATAAGCCAACAAAAGCAAACGTTTACCGATATCATATACTGACATAAAAAGGTGCAATAATCTACCACTACCAGCCCTGAAAATATTTGCACTTATTTAAGACTCACCCTGTATAATCTTCTGCTTTGTAAAAATATTGCTTTGCTCCAATGCTTGCTGTAATATTTGGTTGAATCTTTCACTTATCACAAAACTTTTCATAAAATTACTCTATGCTCAAGATACGAAAAAACATCAAAACAATTATGACATATACACCACATCAACAACACATCCATAAAATTGATATTATGTGAAAGGATTCAAAGACGCCGACGCACGACGATTTGAATAATATAAACGGAATTACTCCCCTAGATCCCTTGATTGGAATTTGGAATTACTAATATGTCATTTGTTTTCTTGGTTAAAAGATGACATACTAGTAGCCGTAGCAGTTGGATTTTTTAGACAACGTAAATTAAACCGCCCTCTGACTTTTGGTACTTTTAACTCAATTTTGCCAATTTGTCGCTTGGTTCCTTTTAAATAAACACGATCCAAATAATCCTGTACATTATTGCAATCAACTAAATAATGCATAGGTACTAAGTATTAAATGTTAACAATCATAAGTTATATAAAATCGGATATCCAAGAGTTAAATAAATATAGGTCTGTTTTAACCTATTTCTTTTTTGTGTTATATAAACCATTCATAGTTTTTATTCAATCTAAAATAACATATTATTTGAAACAATGAGCAATTCGAAGTGTTAAGTAATTCGATTATTATGAACATCCTGTGCATTGCGCATAAAAAGTAAAGATGAATTGTTTCTACTTAGGAAAATATTTGGTATGGACTTTCTCCATTTATTTACTTTGAAACAATTACTCGTGTCGACAATTAGTTAAATATTTCAGATATTTTATACGAGGAAGCCATAAAAGTATGTTTATTAGACCTTTTATAGATAACTGTCTGTAATGATGGTGCCTATGAATTAATTTTATATTTTAATTCAACAAAAAATGATTGCTTAGGGGCTGTAATGCATTAGGAACGCTTTCTGAACTCTTTTTGAAGAAGAATGTAATGTATTATGTAAAAAATTACGTTTCAATTCCTGATAGAATATAAAAAGTTACACATTGTAAAGTGCTTTAAAAGAATAGAATTTATAGGCCATTTCGTTAAGACATGCAAGCAAAGGATGTCACTATTGATTGCTATGGGCTATGTACTTTTGTTTATGAAACCTAAATATTTATGATTATTGTAATAAATAAAATAAGAAATACAGGCCTCTTACTTTCTAAAAATTAACCAACGTAGAGAGAATTTTTTTATATCAAAACTTGGGCAAATATTTTATGTGGATACTAATATACCCCACAGACCTATTTGGAAGGATCGGGGACGAATAAATCAGTAATATTTTAATCGGAAACAAGAAGTAAGTAAGTAACTTATCTCTGTTATGATTCTTCAAGATCTATGTCCTCTTGATTTCCTCTCTTCTATTTTCACTGATTCCTTTTTTTTTTCTTCGGCACCATCTTGTCTTTTTGTTTTTCTAAATTCAGTTATTATAATTTGCTTATTTTCACAAAACGTCGACGATTTTCGTCGGTACAATTTGCGATATCTGCCATAGGACCGATCGGTAACTATGACAACAACAATTAACACATTTTTACTATATACAAATACGTATCTAGAGGTGTCGTAGCTTACCGATACCGACGATTGTACAGAATAGCGCCCCTGGGCCCGAATTCTGTAACTTAAAAAACGCTAAGCGCTTTTAGACGCTCAGCGTATATGACGTTAATTTTCGCTTAGCGCGCACTTAACTACCAATTTGGGTATTCTCATCTGACGCGCCTAGCGTTTTTGCTGATTGCGCTAAGCGATTCGGAAACGATCTTATAAGATCGTTTTGCTTGTCGAACTGTCAGTAAAAATAGAAAAGAAAACGATTTTGTGCGTTCTCTTGATTTTTACTGAAATCTACTTCTTCTTTTATAAATTTGCTCAATAAGTAATTGATAATTTACGACTTGGCAACTATAAATATTGTTCAAGACATCGAAAATACTGAGAAGCGTCCTCAACATTTTCCTCGTATAATAAGAATAATGACATATCCTTAGAAAAATAAGTTGACATATGGTTGACATAACTCAACAATAGGTTATGAAATTCACGTAACATTGACATTTTTCATTGTTTTATCCACCTCTTAAATACCTGAGAAATTGCGATACTACCACGATACTACCAATATGTGCTCAACGCGTATCTAGACGATTCGCACGGCAATGAGAATTCCAAAATCGACTGCTTGGTGTTCTGATAATCGAATACTTTTGCTTGCCGCTTTGAAAGAGTAACGTTAATAAGTCAAAGTTTCAGAATTCGGACCCTGGCCGTTGGTAGGTCGCTGCGACTTGGTCTTCAGTGCGTTTCAGCTCTTAAGGCGTGAATGTTGCTTAAAACCTGGGAAAGCAAGACGGGGCTGCAAATTAAAAAAAGAACGACATTATAATTATACCGTGTGGTGCATCAGAAAACCGGACATTAGAAACCCCACGTAAATTTTGAAAATGTCAAATATTATCTACCCAGATGATTTTATTCAAAAGTTGACGTTTTTGAAAAGGCGCTAAAGTTCATCTAGAATTTCGTTTTGTTCGAAATTGGTATTTATATGTTATTTGAAAAAATCTACCTTTAAATGAGTAAAATTTATAATACGCCCAGAGAAAGTTACAATTAAAATACCAGCAAAAATATGATCTTGTTATTAGCAAATTTGATGTCACATTTTGTCAACAATGATTTCTGTGGTTTGGAAAGGCTGTTTTTCTTTTAATTGGAATAATCCTCTGCAAAGGAATTAGTTGAGTTTGGAATAGTATTCGCTATGTATAGTCTGTCCAACGAGAAGATCCTTGACAGTGGTAGATGTGTCTGTCATTTTAATTTCAAAGTAGTTTATTTTATATTACAAAGAAATAAGTTGGTACAACTGGAACGCATAGCAGGAAATATATTAAAATTTGACTGACAAGTGATTACTTCAAAATATTGTGAAAAAAAACTGCATAAAACTGAAAAAATGTAATCGAGTTATTTTATTTAATCAAAACGGTATGTGTTAATACAAAACAAACACGAACAAGACACCATATACCAAAAAAAAAATAGAAAAAAGAACTATTTCTTACTTTCAAGCTTTATGAAACTTCCCGCATTTATGATTACATTTATCAATATAACTTATATATACAAACACAAATTTGTTATATTCCACAGGAATAAATAAAACAACATAAATAAAACAAACTATTTTATTAATAATAACACTTGCCAAATTTTATACCTTAAAGGTTGATTAATTAACTTTAATCTAAATATTTTTAAACCAGTACCTTTTGACATTATTTTTCTGCAGTACTAAAATCATAGATTTAGGAAGAACAGATATCACATTATGAATTTTAACCCGATCAAACATTCGGAGGTTGACTACGTACTGTAAAAACCAACTGAGATAGAGAAGGCGACATTGCCACATATCAAATTTGCGCCTATCTACTTAGTTTGATTTGCACAAAAGGTGATTTTAAAACCTTCACCAGATATCAATAAATCCCAATTTCTTAATTAAATTAATAGTTTATTTTTAAAGAAGCATGCGTAATAATATGTTATTAACCAGAGGATATATGCGTTACTATTAAAGCACATGTTTACTGTTTAATGTGCTGAAATATCTAGAACTATTGGCAACGTCGCTGCTAGTCTTCCAAAATAAAATGAGCCATCCGTCCCACCACCCTTCGCGATAGCCCTTGGTCCGTTATAGCGTACTACGTTTAGCTTACGGTGTGTTTGAAGTCGGAACTTTGCCGTCCGAAGTGAACTTTTCAGTGTTTTTCAGTAGGTTTTGTTTTTCTTTAACGTACTTTTGAATCTGCGAATTTTCAATATGGTACGACAGTGTCAAGTGTGTGGAAAAATAAGCTCAAATTACCCAAATTTGTCTTTTCACAGGCATTGTAGATATTGTTTTGACATTTTATATGCCGCCGTAATTGTACATAGGCGTCCCACAGGGAGCCTCTCACAATTAAAATAATTTCTAATTATATTTGTTGAATTTTGATCTATTAAAACAAGAACGTAGTAGCCGGTAATTAATTTATAATTCGTCTCAATTACTACCTAACTGTTGTAGATCATAACAAATTTGAATATAAACGTTGCATTTGAAACTTTATTATAAGCCAGAAAGTGACATTTTTTTTCTTAAAATTTGCGTCATATTTTGGTCATTATATACTATATTCTAAAGAAATTTTGCTCAACAAATAAACAGAGGTGTTTACCAGACCTTTTTTACATTTTATTGCTTTATTATATCTGCCCCTTCGGCCTTGTTTAGACAATTTTTTACCACCGTACAAAATACATCTTCCTAGAGTTATTTGTACGGTGTGTTTAACTTTTTTTTAGAATGGGACGAACTGTAAATAATTCTTAGGCTACTAGTTTTATACCTACCTATATACAGAGTGACCCAGGCCTCCAAAAAAGCTTTTTACCTATTACGTTTTTGGTTTGTGATTTTTATTTCAATTTTTACATAAGATGGGGGCCATTGTAACGCACATTTTCAAAATATTTTTGTCAACATACAGATTGACGACAGAGATCGGGACATTTATATTATAAGATTGGGACATTTAACTAAAATTTGATTATTTGATGAAGCTACCTTTAAAAGTAATTGATTTGTAAATAAATGTAATAGGTATTCATTATTATGCGACAAAAATCCCATACTGTAGCACACAGATTTTATACTTTTAATGATAAATGCCTTCTATTGAGAGACTAAAAGGCAATTGCCTCGTATCAGAGCCATCATAATACAAGAAGAAGACCATCATAATACAAGAAGAATTATATTTTCAAAAAAAAACACAGTTTTCTCATTAAATATTGATTTTATTGGTATAGGAAGTTATTAATAAAACAAGATTAAACAACTATTACACAGTACTTCACAGGAAGCTATCGATTGCGAACTATCTAAATCGTTACTAATTACTAATTTTGAAAAGTTCTTTTTAAGATAAAAAAAAAGGTAAAACTAAAACCTAAACTGTCATTTGAGATTAAACGGGAAGTTCTAAATAATAAATATTTCTGTTTGCTGTAGGTAATTTTCTCAGGGAAAATACTTAAATAAAAATGACTTTTTAAGTCAAAAAAAGTTAAAAAGACAAGTTATTTCTAAAAAGGACTGTCCTTTTCAAAAAAGGACAAGTGGCAACCCTAGGTATTTCTGGAATGGACATTTAATGGCAAATCTACAACTTTAGTTTGAAAATATGTTCGGGCCACCTATGTTTACAAAAATGTCTAAAATGTGCTTTACCATTGCCTCCACATTCTGAAAAAAAAATTAAAAGAAAAGTCACCAACTACAAACCTAATACCTATTTAAAAATGTTTCGGAAGCCTAAGTCACCCTGTAAATATTCAAAAGTAACTGAAAGTTTATATAGAAGTAACTGAAAGTTTAAATTGAAAATCGACGTTGGAACGATTTTCGAAAACTACTAACGTTTCAACATAAGTATATGTGGGATATTAATTATATTATTATATTAGACCTTATAACAAAACTCATCTGACGAAAAAGTGTTAATGTAGTATATTAATATGGAGTAAAAATTTTACTAATTACTTTACTTTTACTTTACTAATTAAATTCGTTCTAAAAAACTATACGCCACTGGCCATTAGAACAATCCAAATGCGCCTAGTTGCCGGGGTCGGAAATTTTAGACTTCTCTGTCTCTTCTGTCCTTGTTTGGCACATTGGAATGTTTGATACACTACCAACGAGTATTTATGAATGAGATGTTCGGTCTATGTTTATAATGTCTTACCTATCGTGTGACGTCGATATTTTACAGCTACTCCAGTTTTTAGTATGTGTTTAGTATGATCCTACCATATTCGAGATGCACTTATCTACGACGAGATGGTATACGAACTTTATTGAGGGTAACTTGTAACTTTATTGGTGTATAAGACTTTCTGCTTGGGCAGCGCGTATTAACCATACACTGTGCTCTGGGTCTACAGTTAATTTTCACTCAATTTTTCCTCCACTTGACTTCAAAAGACATAAAACACAGGTTATAACACGAATCAAAATGCATCATCTTCCAAAACGCAGGGTATTTGACAAAAGTTGACACAAAATTATAACCTATAATTTGGCAAGACTTTGACAAGCGTTAAAAATCTAAAGGCGAGTTCATACGCATCGGCGTCCGTTTGTCGTTCATCGTTCCGTCAAACCAATAAAATTGAAATACGATCTGTCATTTTTGAAATAAACCAATAAAACTGGTTAAAAACAACAAGAGACGACGCATGACGGATTTATATTTAAACCCATCCATAGTTAACTTAAAAATTATTAGAAACTTTTTTTAGTAAAATAAGTATAGGACGTCATCTGTTTTTCTTCTGTCATCGTCTGTCCAAATCTTACCTGAGAAAAAAAAACAGAGTATATGATTTGTTTGCTATTAATTACTCTCGCCTGGCTCATCTTACATTGTAACTCGAACTACACTAAAAAAACTATACTAATTAATAACATGTTTAAATAATCCCCTATTCACAGCCACCGAAAAATCAGAAACCTGGCAGGCTAATTAATGGTGTGATATAGCCCAATTACGTTTCTTTTAAACGCATCCTGCAAATAGTCTATAATTATAAGGGAATGTGCAGAACAACCAGCCATTGTAAACCTATGAAACTGAACACAAAATTATGATAGATAAAAATCTCAAGTGTTCTAAGGATATTTCTGTCGTCTTTTCCTACTGCCTCGTCTAGTAGACGGGAGCTAATGTTTTTTTTTATTTTCTTCAACACAAATTATATTCATATTCATTGTTTTCTTTCTGTTTAGTAATATCTTCACATTTAAATTTTCTTAATGCCGTGCCTTTTTTAAAATATCTGGATTATTCTTTGAAATGTTGGACTTAGTCTAGGTCTCCCGGGATATTGAGCTGCAAACATAATATCCCATACAGCGCGGAAACTATTTCAAAATGCTATTTAATCATCTAACTTTTTTGGAAGTGGTGAAAATCATAATTATTTTACCTATACAAAATAACTCTATTGGATACCTTCAAATTCTTGTAAACTAAAGGTGATATTGAATTTGACAATGCACGAATCATATTTTTGGTGGTATTTTAATTGTAACTTTCTGTGGGCCGTATTATAAATTTTACTAATTTGAAGGTAGATTTTGCAAATAACATTTAAATGCCGATTCCGAAAAAAACATTCTATTTGCTTGATAAAATAATCTGGTTCCGTTTTCCTATACACCACACGGTATGTCTTAAATTTGTTAATTCCTTTTTGATAGTTGTGAGAGATCAAAAAATACGCCACCGTAAGAAAAATGAATTAAGCCTATTATTTTTGTGTACAATTACAAAATTCGCGTAAACTATAAATACAAAATTATTAATTAATATTTATTATCTAAGAGAGAAATCTCAGTTAATTAAAATGCAGTTTTAATTGATTTAAGTGCTTTATCAGTTTTGTTTAGACATAGACAAGAATTTAAATTAGTTTCGTTCATGTTTTGAAACTTAATTGTACTATTAGCGCTTGTAAGTGTGTGAAATTTTACATAGCCTTTCAGCAAACCCTATAATTAAAGATGGATTATTTAATTAATTCTTATCAGTTTTTACATTCAAGTCAAAGTTTTTACATTAAATAAATACCACAAATTTTCTAAATACATATATACAGAGTGTTTCTTTAGGCTCTCCTTTGACTTATATATAGAAAACAGGACATTCATGGGGTACACATTCAAGTGGGTCAAAATTAGACACAAATACAGTTTTTCAAATTATAAGACTATACAAAGGTATACAAAAAAAAAAGGAAAAAAAGGGATAAACTATACAGGGTGTTCATGAAATGGTGTAAAAAAAATCGGGGGGTGGTAGTACTTTTAAAAATAGTAAAAAAAGGTCCTATAAGTATAGGGTGGAAAATGCATATTAAGGGAGTTAGGGGCACTGAAATGGTGAATTTAAAAAACGATTGTTTTGCAATTGTAGGCTTAAAAAACGAGATAGAATTTCGAAAAAAAATCCTCTGTCATTAATTTTGACTTTAAATCAAACGGTGATAGTGAAAAATTATTTGGAAAAGCGGAAAGGGTAGTTTTTGCAAGGGTGGGGGGTTGTTTCGCGAATAACTTTTTTGAGGTTACTTTTTTAAAATCATAATTATTTTACCTATACAAAATAACTCTATTGGATACCTTCAAATTCTTGTAAACTAAAGATGACATCGAATTTGACAATGCAAGAATCATATTTTTGGTGGTATTTTAATTGTAACTTTCTGTGGGCCGTATTATAAATTTTACTAATTTGAAGGTAGATTTTGCAAATAACATTTAAATGCCGATTCCGAAAAAAAAATTCTATTTGCTTGATAAAATAATCTGGTGCCGTTTTCCTATACACCACACGGTATGTCTCTTAAATTTGTCAATTCTTTTTTGATAGTTGTGAGAGATCCAAAAATACGCCACCGTAAGAAAAATAAATTAAGCCTATTATTTTTGTGTACAATTACAAACGTGGGTTTATTTTTGCATATCGCTTTATTTTTGCACATCGGTTTATTTTTGCACATCGCCCAGAGCGATATTTTTCGAGAAAATTGAAGGCAATGAATTTGCCCTGATGGGTTGCTAACTGGTTAATCAAAATAAATTTATGAAAGTTATGGCGGTTCAAAAGTAACCATGTCGTTATTAAATAATTAATTGGAAAATCTTAAATTTTATGATATTTAAAACATCTTATTGCTTTAAAAACGAAATAACCTTTTTTGATTTTAAAAAAATTTGGTTTACTCAGAATACTGAAGAGCAACTACGGCAACGCATTATTGACTGTTCCAATCAAATTCGGACAACACCAAGAATATTCCACAGGGTACGCAGATGGTGGAGAAGAATATCAGATGTCTGCGTTGAAATGAATGGTGGTCACTTTGAACATTTACTATGAATGAATTAAGGAATTCGTTATTTTAATAAGGAATTTTGGTAATTGGATTATTTCGTTTTCTAAAGCAATAAGATGTTTTAAAAATCATGAAATTTTGATTTTTCAATTAATCATTTGATAATTACTTGGTTACTTTTGAACCGCCACAACTTTCGTAAGTTTATGTCGATTAACCAGTTAGGTACCCATCAGAGCGAACTCTTTCTTCAATTTTCTCGAAAACCATCGCTCTGGGCGAAGTGCAACAAGAGTTTGTAGGAACAAGTATGTAGTTTTCAAAAAATGAATCCACGTTGCAAAAAAAATAACCTCAAAAAAGTTATTCATGAAACAACCCCCCACCCTTGCAAAAACTATCCTTTCCGCTTTTCCAAATAATTTTTAAGTATCACCATTTGATTTAAGGTCAAAATTTATGGGCGAGGATTTTTTTTTCGAAATTTTATCTCGTTTTTTAAGCCTACAATTTCAAACCAACTTTATGTTTTCCAATATTAAAAATTGATTTTTAAAAAATAATTTCTAACTCAGAAAACCAAAGATTTATTTACTACTTTTTAGTTTATATTTTACTTTTAACTTATTTAATTAACAATAGAAAAAATTGCTATGGTGACGGGCAGAGATTCGTTCTGCACTGCTGTCGATAGATCAATCCGTTGTTTGAAGTCCTGTCTTCGCTATTTATAATTAAAGGATATCTTGCATCAGCATTATTGAACAATGAAGGCTGGATAGGTACATAACTCCTCCCTGCGAAGAAGAAACTCTAGGGTGGACTAACTTGAGTTTCGTTAATCATCCTTGGATGGGGAACGGGCTTCGGTTGAAGTTTTCTTTTTCTAAAAATGAAATAAGAAGTTGCAAAAATAATTAGAATGAAGAAGATGCTCCAAAGTGTCCAATTCACTGCATGGGAATGAATGTAGAAGTTTTCCATTGGGTTTTCTTCTTCTAATTGAATTAAATGCATTTTGTCCAAGGGTATTTTTTCAATATTTAATTTCTTGATTGGAATAACATTTATATTTGTCAATGTCTGTATTCCAGAAATCAATACAGGGTGTGTACTAATAATTCCTTGTTTATTAGTATAAGTCGCTTGTGACATTATAAATTCACAATTTTTCGGTAATATGAATAAATATGTTCCTTTCAGGGCCATTACTTGTTTTTCTTCACATATAGTAGTTATTTTTTCTTCTTTTAGAAATACTGCAATATAATGCATTTGATCTACTTCTTCTATGATGTTATTCTTCATATTGATAGATATTTGATTACAAGTTTGTGTATTCTTCGTAGTGGATAGCGTTGACGTAACGCAATCTTCACTTTGAGGTAGTGGTAGGAGATGACTTCTTTGGCAAAAATACTTTGTACTGGTCTTCATACATTCTTCAGTGTCGTATTGATACTCATGTTTTCCCAGGATAAGGTAATTTGAAGGTGGGATAATTATTGTTTGATTAACATTAGGAATAGAATATAAATGATAATATTCTAAAGGATGTGGATGTATCAATGGAAAATTTAGCGAAAATATTATTTTATTTTCGTAAAAGAATGTATTTGTTTCTACCACTTTATAATAATCTAAGAAATCTTTATTTTTAAAAGGTAATTGTTCTTCATTATAAATATTTGACATATTATATAAAAGTTCTTTTAATTCTTCATGAGTTATTAAACTCGAATGCATAATCTTTAAATTAGAAAAACTTATAGAAGAAACTTAAATCATATTAAAACTTGATCCAAAAAGTTATACAGTGTGAGACAAAATTAATATTGAACATTGGTCACCTTTAAAGGCATGTTACTCTTTTATTTTAAATGGAACACATTTTAAACGATTCTATTAGTTGGTGAAAGCAGTGTGCATTCACAAATTAAAAGAATACTTAAATGCTCCTGATTTTATCTAGTCTCGTTTTTTATGGGGATATGTTAAAGACAGCATTTACAAAACTAGACCAGCTATTGTCGACAACATGAAAGAAATTATTGTGGCTGCTTTTCGAGATAGAACTCCACATAATATTATGCCTTTTAAAATGAAAAGATCCTTTTGAAAAGACAATTATTTTATGCAGTTAACAGGAAAGGAAGCAGTTTGAGCATTTGATTTCATCTGTACTAATTTTGTTTATATCTAGTTTTAATTCTGTACTAATTAAAATATTTAAACTTGTATGTTTTTATTACCTTTGAGTATTTTACGTTACAATCTTCAATTTTTGTTAAATTAACAAAAGATATATTACATAGCCACCTAGATTTTTTCAAATGTCAGGATGTCCCATTTTTGTTGAAATCATACGTTAGCTCCGTTATTGGTGAATATAGGAGGATGCGGTTTGCACAAACCTGTCCCCATTTTTTTCCAAACAAAAGAGGCTTTAAACAAAATTTTCATAGACCTATTTGTTTCTGAGCTACGGGATTTTTTGAAAATTTTGCAATTTGAGACACCCACTGTTTACAGCAACTTCAGTTTGCTAAAAAAGTGGGACAGGTTTGTGCAAACCGCATCCTCCTATCCTCAGGAATAACAGAGATATCGTATGATTTCAACCAAAATAGGACACCCTGTACATTTAAGTGTAATGGAGTTTAAAATTTGGAATATTCATGCACTTGTTCAAAAGTAGATGTTTCAGTTCTTTTCAGTACATGTGTTGTTCAAAAGTTTAATTTTAGCCTGAAATTAAATTTCATGATTGTGTTTTTGCGATATCCTGTATACAGGGTGGCGCCTCTCATACGACGCGGAGGCTCCAAGGAGAACGACAGTTTTTATTGAAATGAAATTTTGTGAGCATATGTAGGTTAATGTAGGGCGTTTTTTTTAATATAGAGAGTTCTACAGGGTAAAAAAAAAGTTACACATCAAAGTTGTGTTTTTTTTTTGTAATGGAACATCCTATATATACTAATTGATTTCCGGATTCTAGAAGAAAAATATAGGTGAGTTTCCTCAGAGAAGTATATGACTCAAATTTAAGGTTTTTTGGTATATGTATTTAACATTTTTTAAAAATGCTGAAGAATATTTAAATTTCAATAAAAGCTACCTAAATTCAAATTTATCCCGTATAGTCCAATATGTAGTTGAATAACGATTGTACTTTAAGTAAAATTGAAACTTGGCCCAAAAAAAGTTAACAATGAACATTGGTCACATGTAAAACCAAATTACTCTTTTATTTTTTAAATGAAACACCCAGCTTATTATTTCGATATTCAATGCTATGCATTCATGCCTATCCCTCAAATAAAGGTTTTCTGAGATATTTAGGATTTTTAGGATTTAGTGTCAGTATATCTTTATTATTTGATAAAATCTAGGTGGCTGTGAAATTAGTTCAACTTTAGCAACTAGTTATCATTTTGTGTCAGTTAAAATAAAAAAATCTCAGAAATTTGCCAAAAATTGAAACTTATCCTTATCGAAGTAGAACTCCACATATGCCTTTTAATATGAAAAGGTCTTTTGAAAAGAGAATCATTTTATGCAGTGATCAGAAAAGGAAACATATTGGGCATTTTATTTCATATACATAATTTTTATGTTATAATGCTTTAAACTTGTATATTTTAGCACTGTTGAGTATTTTTACTTACTATTATTATTATTATTAATTAATAATAAAGATCTACTGACACAAAATCAAAAAAATGAAAATATTTAGGAAAATCGTTGTCTGAGGGGATAGGCAACCGCAATAGTATTTTATAGATATATGAATTCTCTATTGAATACCGGTATAATAAACTCGGTGTTCCATTTAAAATAAAAGAGTAACTTGCTTTTAAACATGGACAATGTTCAGAATAAATTTTGTCTTACCCTGTATAACTTTTCGAGACAAATTTTAATTTGATTCAATATACAATAGTTATTGTAATTAAATATTAGGCTATACAGGGTAAATTCCAATTTAGGTAGCTGCATTTGAAATTTAAAATGTATTCTTCATTTTCACAAAATGTGAAATATGTCAAAATCATTACAATTTAATAAAAATCACCTTAATTTTTCTCTAGAATCCGAAAATCAATTAATATATGGGGTGTTCCATTACAAAAAAAAACAACTTTGATGCGTATTTTTTGGGAGGATACCCTGTCGAACTCTATATATTTTTATAAAATGCTTTCAATTAACCTACATAGGTCCCCAAATGTAATTTCGATATAAAGTCCCTTTCTCCTTGGAGCCTCCGCATTGTATGCGAGGCGCCATCCTGTATAATGTTTTTTCTGCATTCTGTTATAAGCCATATCCATTACATCCAGTCATTAAATTTAAACACGAAAATATAAATTACGCTCAGATGTAAGTATTTTAAGATAATTACACTAAATAAAGCATTAGTCTCGAAAGGGTTTGCAAAATTTTATCTCCAAACCTATGATTAAAGTGTTATTGAACGAAAGTTGAGCCAGGGTAAAAAACTATCAACGTCGTTGTGTATGTGTTATAGTATAGATCAAGGTTTTGTGAGTGGAAAAACTTTATCGAATGCCAATCATCGGTCAGTCAGTTTGTACCGAGCGAAAACCGAAATCAATAGGTTTAATTATTTTTTACAACAATTAATAATGGGATAATTATCTAAATCTCTAGGTATGTCAACGACTTTGCGGCCTTGAATCCAACAATACGGTGTTAGAATATTCTTTCTCTCTCTTTATAGTAGGGGAACCCAAGTGAGGATTTTGGAAATTACTCAAGCATAAACTAGAGCCCGTCAGATTAATTAGCCCTTTATAGGTTGATAGTCGCTAAATCGACCACTTTAATTTAAGTATGTAATCAGTCGCGTGGAAGTGTATCATCGCCTAGTTTGGTTGCTATGCTTATTTCTATACCATATCTATACGTTGGCCGAATTTGTGCGAAAAGTTAACGTAACCAGTTGAATATTCGACTAGTGAGCATTGATGAAACCGAGTTCACTGTGTGTCACATAGGTAATAATTGTCGTAATAAGCATTTTCTATACAAATATCGTGTGATAAAAATTTAACATTATAAAAGGAAATGTATCTGTGACGTTTATGTCTTTTTATTTAGTGCACCAAGTTTACGGCCCGGATGATATTTTCTAAAATCGTCAACATATCCTGTATATTTTCAATCATTTCTCATAGGATGCAAATTTCACGAAGAATAAAATTTGATTTACTTGATATGGGCATATTTTTGAGTAGAGAGCTAACAGTGATAATCAAAACGAACTTACTCTTTTTTCTTACATTGGATGATACATACAGTTTATACAATAAAATCTAGGAACTAATGGGGTTGCAGTTGGAAGGGTTTGGACTAAAATTAATACACTTTGTCAATGGTCAAGCTTTCGGAATTTATTTATTCCATCCTCAGGAGGTGGTGAGTGAGACAGTGTTCACCTTAAGACTTATTGATTTTTGTCGCATTTTGTTGGTGATGTATACAACGGAATGTTGATCATATCTATATATAGATGCTTTGAATTTTGTTAATTGCCCCTTCCCCAGTCCATCTAGGACTGTTTCAGGGTATATGCACTAACATATTCCAGTACATATTACCATAACAGGTGCCCATGTGCACTTGTTGTTTCTCTCTACCCACCCTTGGCCCCTTCAGGACAAAACGGTGTTTTATCTTTTGTTACACTTATATATTAATTCTAAATAATTGCGTGGGGTGCACTGCTATTTTGGTGGATTACCTTATCTTGGATTGATCAAGTCGCATTATTATTACCATTGTAAATCAATTGAGTCACAATTATTGATGTTGTTTATTTGTTCATCTCTCTTCTGAGCGACTTTGTGAGTTATATATCCCAATGTAAAATATTAATGTTGTTAATGAATGTTTTTATAAAAAAAATATTTATAATAGTTGTAAACCTTGCTTCACTGAGATTATTTCGGCATATTGTTGTCGTCATTAACCTTTTTATATGAACCAAGTTGAGGGAAAGAATACCTCCGTTATAATTTTCCAATGTTTCTCTCTTCTTGTATTGAGAGTACAGTTTTACAAAAAAAATAATACATAATAATATTTAAATTTTAAGTTGTAAATTAATCTCTAAAATGTGTCCAATATTTTTCTGGTTTGCATATAGTAACATTGGTTTACATATAGTAACATCTTTTAAATGTAAAGGTAAATTTTAGGTATCTAATGATTTTCAGTGCTTTCCCGTTGCACGAATAAGGGTACTTCTGAGATTTTTTAAAGGTGCGTGTCTTGACCGCTCCATATATCCCCGTAACCATCCACTTACATGGTTTTTTACATACATTAATTACACCAATAGCAAATAGACAGACAACAACCCCGTTCGCCATTAACAGATAATTTATATTTCCTCTTGACGTTTGACATTTCAATAATGACAGATGGATGTCAGTGTTGTCGTTTGTCAATTGCTGTGCGCCTCCTTGCTTAAAATTGAAATTTGCTCGAGAAAATTTCGCAATTATCTCCAAGGTTTTAATTAATAATCAGACGGTTTATTCGCCTCAAGATAGTCCATAATGTGGTTGACTGGCTGATGATGATTTTACTGTGGAGTCTTCAATGTATTCGTTAAGCCTATTCTTAATGTAGTTTTTAGAGAAGTTTTTTTACCACGTTGCGTTTTACCTACTTGACTTTTATAGCTTTTTCTGTAACGTGTATTTCCATTTCAGTGTCGTGATCAAAGATATTTAAACTCATCTCCCGAGTTTAAATATCTTTGGTCCTGATGATGAAATAAACAAATTCCGAAAGCTTCACCATTAACAAAGTGTATTAATTTTAGTCCAAACCCTTCCGACTGCAATCTCACTAGTTCCTAAGTTTTCTTTCTCACTGGTCAGTCTGCTTGATACCACTGTCTGCTTGTTTATACATTATATACATTAGATCATTACATACTCTCTATTTGCTTTAACAGTCTCTGGATGAAAAATCGACCACCCCTCCCCTTATTTGTTAACTTTTTGAAAAATGTTATTAAGAAGATATGCTCCCTTTGTGCTAGTTTATATATTTTTGAAGTAAATTTGATCAAACTAGAAAATATTTAGTAGGTACTGTCCTATAAAGGGTTAAGACAAGGTGAGTTAATGACATGCTAAAAAGTGTGCATTTAAATTATCTGACGATTTAAGCGTCACATAAAAAAGTGGGAGAGTCACAACGTTTCAAAGAAAAATTACCTGGACATTCTCGAGCGTGATTATTATTTTTTTTGGAGATAATTCAAGAGTCATGGCGACATAATCTGCCGATTTCCACAAGCTGAAGTAGCTAAAATCATCAATAAAGTGCAGTGCTGAGAACTAGAGATGAGCAAAACTGCGACTCTCCAATCGCAATCGAAACTGCGATTACGATTTTTAAATCGCTACGAAATCGCTAGAGCTTAATAGTTCAAAAAAGTTAATAAAAAAAATCTTATCGTTAATATTAATCTTATTTCCGATCATCAAAATGAAAAATCCTAATTTATGTCATATGCTAACATACGAAATGTCGTTTTTTTATCAGAAAAAATAAAAAAGTTATAGGTGCAAACCACTCTTGAAAAACACCCGGTATATTATTGATCTTGGCTCTAGAAAATAATCTATACTAATATATAAAATCCTTAAGTGACTGACATACTGATTAATCACGATCCTGCTCAAACCACTCAACGTAAGAAGCTCAATTTTGGCATACAGGTTGATTTTAGGGTGTAGAGGTTCGATAAGAAGGAATTTTTCGAAATTCCAGTTCCAAGAGGATGAAACCACCCCTCAAATATTACAATATTTTTTATTTAAAAAAACGGTCAAGTTTCCAAAAAAACCCTTAGACAAGTATATTTTATTTTGTTTTTTTACATATTTTAAGATTTTTTAAAAATATATACAGTGTGTTTCGAAAAATCTGGTCATTGATTAATCACGATCCTGCTTTAAGCGCTTGACGTAAAAAGCTGGTTTTTGGAAAACAGATTGACTTTATCCCTCAAATATTAAAATATTTTTTATTTAAAAACCAAACCAAACCAAACCAAACCAAATCAAACACGTATATTTTATTTTGTTGTTTTACATATTTTAAGATTTTTTATAAATTTATACAGGGTGTTTCATAAAATATGACCATTGAATAATCACGATTCTGCTTAAACTGCTTGACGTTTAAAGCTGATTTTTGGCAAATGGATTGACTGTGGGGCATAGAGGTTCGATAAGGAGGGGTTTCTCGAATCACAAATTCCAAGAGGGTGAAAACGCCCCTCACATATTACAATATTTGTTATTTAAAAAACTGTTAGTCGTTCGGGAAAACGCTTGGACAAGCATAATTTATTTGGTTTTTTTACATATTTTGAAATTTTTTAAAAAATCATACAGGGTGTTCCAAAAAGTTGGGTAATTTCGTAACCACGATTCTGCTTAAACTGCTTGACGTAAAAAGCTTATATTTGGCAAACGGATTTTTTGAAAGTCAAATTCCAACGAGATGAAACTACCCCTCAAATATTACCAAGTTATATAATAATATCGCCATATTGTTTTTTCTCATGCTGACATAAATGTGAGAAAATTTTATCCAGTTTGTATGTTAATGGAAATTCTTGCTTTGCTTTATCATCACCATTACAAATGATTAATTCGACGCGAACGAAGTCGCTGGTACACGCTAGTACCTTCATAAGGCCATAAACTTACATTCGCAACAAAATTGCAAATCACATCTCCTAAAAATTCAAACTCGCAGATAGAAAGTTATCACGGTTCTAGTTTACAAAATTACAACCGCAGGAAAATCACAAATCGCAACTATAGTAATATTAAAAAAACTAAACGTTCTCTAACCCAGTGTGAGTACATATTATCAAAGCAAAACCTTTAAAAGCGGGTAAAAGGACAATAACTCACAATCTCTAAGTTGTTTAATTTAAATTTTGATGCTTCAAAAAGCAAGGGGGGCGACATGTTTCAGGAATTTAAACTATTCCCATCATCAGGCCCAAAGCTACAGAGGTCAAATTTATAAAATACAATCACAACAAGTTAAAAAGTTAAAAAATTTTTACAAAGTCAAAAATTATATCTATCACAAAAATTGTTCAATCACAGATAACAATATGGTATGCTAAATTTGAAAAAAATAAAAACAACTAGACTAAAATCATAATAATTATAATTAGATAAATTGAAAGAAAAAACAAGGCAATAATCAAATCATACCTCAATGCACAATTAAAAGAAATTTACTGAAGCATTAGTTAAATTTATTTTGAGAGATATATTTTTTTATTTATATATTTTTTTTTATTTTAGTATTAGTAATGTAATTTCAGAATTAATTATTTCAATCTATATATGCTGATATTCAATTATGTAGGATAATTTTTTTTAGTTATGTTAGTTAAGAACAAGTTAAGAATTATGTTTATTTTTTTTATTTTTTAATTAGTATATGTTGAATTTTAATTTATATTTCAAATTTATATATTGTAGAAAATTAATATTTACTTTAGTTTAAGTTTTAGAAATTTAATATTTATTTTAATTTATATATAAAAAAATAAACATAATTATTAACTTGTTCTTAACTAACATAACTAAAAAAATGTATCCTACATAATTGAATATCAGCATATATAGATTGAAATAATTAATTCTGAACTTATATTACTAATACTAAAATATAAAAATATATAAATAAAAAAATATATCTCTCAAAATAAATTTAACTAATGTATTGTATTAAATTAAGTAAATTTCTTTGAGTTGTGCATTGAGGTATGATTTGATTTTTGCCTTGTTTTTCTTTCAATTTATCTAATTATAGTTGATTATTCCCCTCACCTTATGATTTTAGTCTAGTTGTTTTTATTTTTTTCAAATTTAGCATACCATATTGTTATCTGTGATTGAACAATTTTTGTGATAGATATAATTTTTTGATTTTATAAAAAAAATTTTAACTTTTTAACTTGTTGTGATTGTATTTTATAAATTTGACCTCTGTAATTGTTTTAGCTTTGGGCCTGATGATGGGAATAAGCATTAAAATTTAAATTAAACAACTTAAAGATTGTGAGTTATTGTCCTTTTACCCGCCTTCAAAGGTTTTGCTTTGATATAGTAATATTGGTTGCCTAAATTAAAACTCGCAATTAGAAGAAATCGCAGTCGCAGTTTCCTATGAGAGCCAATCCTAGGTTGCGATTGCGATTTTAAAATCGCTGCGTTTGAATCGTAGTTTACGATTTGTTGCTCATCTCTACTGAGAACTAGGTATGTGTTTCTAAAAAATCTGCCATGAGTTTTGGTCGCGTCTAAATCGTCAGTCTTATGAATAGGAAAGTTGATTAAAAGAATTGAAAGATGCGCAACTTAACGGGCGAATTCGTGACAAGGCTGATTTGATTTCCCCTTACGTATCAAGTGCTGTACGGTAGTACCACCGCCAAGACGGTGCGCGACGCTCGAGTTAACCCCAATTTAGCATCTTGGGCTCCCCTACTATTAGATACTCCACTACAATCTAAATTCGATTACAAAATTTCGCAGACAAATGGTCGACTGGAAATTGCATTGTATTGTTTTTGTTCGCTCTTTATTCTTTCTAATGTATAAGAATATAAATAGTTTCCGATCCAGTGACTTCGATATAATTATTGATCTAAATCAGTTCGATTCATTTATTTTTCTTCTTTTATTCAGCTTATTAAATTTCAACATTAATTAGTGTATAATTGGTACACTTGATTCACGCGAAAATGATTGTCATTTATGATTGCACGTTTAATTACATTTTTTAAATTAGAAAGCGCATAAATTTTTAAAAATTGACCCCTTTGGTATGTATATATGCAATAAAAATAATTATTTCATAAAGTTGTTTAGTTGGTTATAGGCCAGTAATAGACTTTGGAGTTGTTAGTTTTGTATTTTGTCTACGTTTCGATTAATATATAATCTCATTCGAACTATATGTTGTTCAGAACTCCAGCATACAGTTATTTTCATTTATCATTGTATATGTTACGGCTAAAATGGAGAATTGGCTAGTTTTCAAACTAATGAGAGAAAAAGAATTTCAGACTTCCATTGTCTAAATTTATTTTGCTTACACAACGTTCCGGTCAGAAGTTTCACTGACCGTTATCAAGTGTGATCTAAACTAAATCCTAAAACTTGAGCTTATACCTGCACTGGATGGGTTTTATGAGTGGTTGCGCCATATTGTTGAATTTTCCATACTTGGATTGCTAAAGATTTTATTATTGTTACAAATTAATACCTTTTTTTTACCTTATAATATTAATACCTTTTGCCTCTTTAAATTTACGCTTTTTCCAATGGGGTTCTTTGTGGACAACTTGGGCTTCCCCCTTCCGACCATTTTATGTTGTGGTGCTTGGACCCCACATGATCTGCCATGCCCGACTTCATTGTTTCACCTCTTTGCGTATGTTTTTTATGTTCGTCAAGAACGTATATACCGGGTGCGTCTCAAATGTGCCTCACCTCTATAACTTTCGAGATAACTTTTTTATTTTTCAGATAAAATAACGAGATTTGGTATATTAGTATATGACATAAATTACGATTGATTGAAATATTCAGTTGTTTTCGGTCACTTCCAGTTTCACCGGAAATGACTACAACTTTTGATTTTTAAATTGCACCCTCAGTATTTTTTTACTTTATTCGATAGAAAATGACACTCTGAATAGAATGACATACGTCAACTTTTGACATTTTTGTATATGGTTTATTTGAAATTATAACATGCGGTTCATAACGACAATTTAACTCGAAATACCAAGTATGTGGTATCAAATTATACGTAAAAAAATGCTTCTTCCCAATATACTAATGAGTCACTTTCGTTCCATTTGAAAAAAATTGAGATATGATTAAAAATACGATTTGGGCATCTTTTAACCGGCCAGGATAAGACAGTAAAAATATTAGACGATCAAATCTATTTTTCCAAGGCTCCTTGATTAAAGATTAGTGTACACAGCCGCACTCTAGATTGAAATTTAAAATACAATTTGTTTTTTGAGCGAATATGTCAAAAGTTGACATATGATATGTCATTCGATTCAGAATGTCATTTTCTATCGAATAAAGTAAAAATATACCGAGGGTACCATTTAAAAATCAAAAGTTGCAGTCATTTCCGGTGAAACAGGAAGTGACCAAAAACAATTGAATACGTCAATCAATCCCAATTTATGTCATATACTAACATACCAAATCTCGTTTTTTTATATGAAAAAAATAAAAAGTTATAGGGGTGAGCCACTTTTGAGACGCACCCGATATAGGGTGTCCCAGGCTGAGCGTTCATTAAAAGTTTCTAGGGAACTACAATATCTAAATCGGAGATTTTTTGCACATCGTTGTTTTACAACAAGATTTATCGATTAAACATATTTTCAATATGCCGGAAATACTGGAAGATGACAGCAAATTTCTTATTTTAAATGGGTGCTCCCATTTTTTATTACACACTTAAATTCCCTGTAAAATTTTATTAAATTTTGATATTAAATACTCTATACCTAACATTACTCGTTTGTGAGAAAAAAAAAATATTTAAAATTTTTGAACGAAGAAAACTACCTGTCAAAAAAAATTGTATATCCTAAAAGTCAAATTTAGTGATTACGACAGCCACTGTGACATAAACAGAAGACATGTGGCTAGCTATTTAAAAAATTAAATTGTTTAAATGTCATATAATACTGGCGGTAGCTATCATGGAAATTGGCGATTAAAAAATTATCATAAATCTTTGGGAACCCCACTTTTTTATTTCACTAGTGAATAGGTTTTCCAATTCCTAGAATCAATCGTTTTTAAGTTATTTAAAATTTACTTTGAAAACGTATATTTTTCTTGATTTTATCTAGCTTCCTTTGACATTAAGTGTCAAACAGTAAGACAATTTATTTCCATCTGTCAAAAATAAAATTACTTGAATTTCCTATATTATAAATACTGCCTGCCTTAAAAGTTTAAAAATGTATTTATAAAAATATATCTCTCGTATCGTCGCTCTTTAGTGATATCTAATAGTGGAATAATATACCTTACTAGTTGAAGCCTGGCGCATCCGCCACGACATCAGGAAAAAAAAATACTTCCTATATTTTTTTAATTAAATTAAAAACAAAAAATCCGGCGACGACAGTTTTTAGAAGAGCCAATTAGCTATCTTTTAGTAAAAAAAAAACAACTTCCTAGAGCAAGTCGTTACTTCAGTAGAGACGACACAGATAAACATTAGCATTTTATATACGTAGATGATCGAAAAAAAAGAACGCAAGGTTGCTTGGAAATGATGATAGATAACATACTGCTTTTTGAACAAAGTGTCACAATATGACATGACCAGATCTATTGTTTTACCTCACTTGACGTTTAAAGTCATAGGCTACTGGTTAAAATCAAGAAAAATAAATACACTTTAAAACTAAATGTTAAATAACTTAAAAACAATTTACTTGAGATATAGGAACATGTGTAGTCAAAAAGTTACGAATTGACGGTCTTTTCACTAGTGAAATAAGAAAATTGGGTTTCCATTTGAAAAAAAAAGTGTTATGATAATTTTTTAATCCCTCAATTCCATGACAACTGCGGTCATTATTTTATGACATTCGAAAAATTTATTTTTTTAAATATATAGACACATGTCTTCTCTTTCTGGGGGGTGACAGTGAAATAGGAAAATTGGAAACAGTCATTAGTTTCATTCCTGTCATCTCCTGACGACAAGTATATAGCCGCCTAGACAAGGACAGCAATGTTTCTGTCTAACTATTGTCTAACTTCACAGTGTGTGTATGTGTGACCATATTTGTGACACCTTGTGTGTGCAGTAGTAGTATTTGTGACATATGTCTCAATTATGGTATACATCAATTAATAAATGCCAATAACTTTCTTACGGTGGAGTGTATAGACATATAAATTATATTTTTAGGTCGTGGACAGCGAGTTCGTATCATTTCGTACAAAAATAGAGATGCTACCACAAATGTCTTTACTGCACGGTTGTCACAAATATGGTCATACGTGTATAGGTGTGTGTGTGTGTGTTTAGAATTGACAGATTTGTTCTAGAACAAATTTTGACGCCATTTTAATTCTTTCCGTTTAGTTTTGTTTTGTAAATTCAATTTGGTATTTCGGCTGAAATTTATAAATATAAAGGTAATAAAGCATATAAAATATATATTACATGAAAAATCCTGGAGAAATAGACATTTCTGCAGTACTAGGTATGTCCACAGAATATCTAGTAGCTAGATATTCTGTGGTATGTCCCATGTATATTAAAAATAGATAGTAAATAAACACTATTTCTATATTTTTTAGATGCAAGAAAATTTTGTTATACCTATGTTTATGAGCGGCGATTTTTTTGAAAATGGAAACAAGTTACAGCAAGGTAAGATTATTTTTAACTATAGCCAACATTAGTTATCTCCAGAATGTGATTGTTATCCGACTAAAAGTCTCTTTTAGCTTCTTTTGGATATATAAACCAAGTTTGAACGCTTTTTTTTAAATAGTATATTTATATTTTATACCTATTGATATTTTTACATTGTTAATTTTAGTATAAAAAAAAATTGTTTTTCTATATGTTTTCAGCAATATCTAGGCTACTCCCCACTGAGCTCAGAGGGTGGTTATTGAAAGTGACCTCTTAGTTGATATAAGATAAAATAAAAATCTAACAACATACTACTAAAAATAGAGAAACAAAAATTACAGTGCGCAATGTATTGAACCTCTTAGAAAGTTAAATCTACGATACTAAACCCAACGTAATAAGAATGACAGGCATACCAATAAACCAACCGAATTAACTATCGAAAGATGTTATAACTGACTTTAACACCTTATCTCGAACTGGCAATTTGAATTTTCTAAGTACACTTATAATTACAAAACGGTATAATTAAAAATGCCGGCAGCAGGAACAGCACGGCACAGAACTAGATCGTAAAGTGTACCGTGTTACTCATGGGTGTGGCCTTCTAGCGTTACAGTTACTTAAAATATTATTAGGCAAGATCGTTGAAATTTATTTCGCATATTTTACTTATATGGGAATCTCGGCGAATTTAAACTAACCATAATTTTATTTTTTCCGCGACCGGTTACCGAATAGGTTGTAAATTGTTTATTTTAGGTACAGTCCTGTCGTCTGCCTTTTCCGCATTTCACCGATTTTCGACTTTTTCTATTTGGAATTAAGCTTGGTAGTTGATACGAATATTTATAGGTAACAGCGCAGATGCTTTGAGGCAGTATAATTTAATATAAAATTAATAAAATACACAAGTTTGTTACTTAGTCAAATAAAGCCCCGTCTACACATTACGTTTTACCTGTCAGTTTTGTGTATCAGATGAAAACGTATTCAATTTTGCGTATACAATGGAAGTTTACCAATTAAGCGGTTTCAGTTCAGTTTTTTTGTAAATACCATGCAGGCAGCCTTGCTTTTATTAATTATAGCATTATTTTTTGTGGTTGGTTGGACTGTTAACAGTTTATAACCATTTGGTAGCATTAAGGTAACAGGTGACTTCCGTTATGCTTTTCCTGGCAACAACTTCAAGATTTAGAAAGCTGTTACGAGGAAACGGTTGCGGGTTCTATATAAAGCCAGACAGCGGCACAGGAAATGCAGAACGGTTTACCCTTCCTTCGGGTCGTTGCAGTTTCGTCAAACTTCTTTAAAAGAGATGCCCATTCTCTCCGCATGTTCGCCAATTGGCCAGTGTCCTGCATATATCCCCTACCGCCGTAAGCCTGGCGATATCCTTACGCGACTTAATTATGAGCACTCCCGATTTCTTAAGGTCGTATTTGGGTCAAGTTTTTCTAGCTATCTTGCAGGTACTTAAAGTTTTTCATCTAGTGTTTGCCATAGACAGAAAATGGTTGTAAATCTCTTTTTTATGGTATTGAGGGGAGTAAAAACTTTCTCTGATGCATCTAGCTCAAGGCACGATCCTCGCCTTGCAAGTTCATCAGCGCGTCCGTCTCATTTTACCCCAAATATGGACTTAGCTTGTTTTCGAAATGACCGATTCAATTATATCGATCTGCTATCGGGATTAATGTCCAGTAAGTTTTTTTTCTTTAAATCATTTAATTTAATTTCTGGAATGTGGGAGGTAGGTTAGGTTAGTTCTGACGATTACGCATTTAAAAAGAAATAACGCACCTTTTCAAAACCTCTTGGGTGGTGTGTAATCTTGCAAGTAGTTTTTAAGTCAAAACGCACGAAGCATTCGGATAAATCGATCCTGATAGATATTATAACAATAGATCATAAAATACAGATTTTATGATCTAGGATTCCTCGGGTAATCATATCCCTTTATTGGAATCCTCCAGGATTAAAATCAGCCATTATATCCAATACTATTTATATTAGTTTAATACAACTTTTCAATTTAATTAATAAAGAAAAAATAAAGTAAAATATGTTTTTTTGTAGGAATTATTAAATAATAAATTGTTTTTTAACAAACAAAAATAAACAGTGTTCTATATAGGTGTTTACCTTTCATAACATATGTAATTTATGTTATTTCTTCTACACAAACAATAAACACAATTACGGCAACACAAACATGGATTTTATTGCAAAACCGAGGACCCTGTTTTATGCACGCAAAAAAATAACCAAGACGCACCCAATTAAATCATTTTTAATATGCGAAACAAATTAATTTCTGTGGCACACTTCACACCGCTTGCCCAATACAATAAAATCGCGCATCTAAACACAACGAAATTTTATCAGTTTGACTATTATAGTACTATTCTATTGTTCGGTTAATTTACGAGTACTTTAAACTTTAAGCTATTTTCTAGCGCTGACATAGATTCTTTTGCGCGATAACGCTTTATATTTTTCTGGTACTTCGGTAATGGGTAAGTTATTTGACAAGCGTGAAGTGATAGATCTGGTTGCAAGTTATGCGGGACTACGATTGAGAAATAAACGTGTAACTTAAGGCATTAAAAACCCGTTATTAACGATATAAATCGTTTTGAAGCAAGGGAGTGTGCGTCAATTTTTGGATTATCCATAAAGTTTGTACAAAATTTTTAAGTTGAGTTTTATTTTTTTTAGTTATTTGTTTAATTAAGTAGTATTTAAGTACGAGTTTTATCATATTTGCTAGTTGAGCCGTTCACTGCACAATTCGATTAACTCCGCTTTTTGAAAAAGCTGAAATTTAACTTTAAAACCACTTGTTATTGTATTTTAATACTATTTATATTTACCAAATGTTTCCAAACATCAGAAGTTATCATTTCATTTAGTACTAAAGGCTAAACCACACTCTCTCCCTGTGATACATGGTCACAGAGAGTAGTGTGCCTGGTATGACGGATAGGGTCCTCTCATCCGACATCGTTATATGTCTTGGTGCAATTCCCTGGCGACGACACTACAGCCAATGAGATGTTCCTTAGACCCAGTAATTGCCCCAGGCCCAGACTCAGCCAAAATTCCAGAGGGGATTCCCCCTAGCACCTCACTAGGAACTTCCCCATAAACGACAAGGTCTCGCATCTCCTAAAGGAAAAACCTTTTGGTCCAATACCTTTGCACTTTTTGAGGCTACGCCCGACAATACTGGAAAGTACCGACAAACCTGCGTCGCGCAACCCAGCAATTCGACCCCTTTCAAAGTCACTAAGCTGGTGTGACCGAGAAATTATTCGCACTCTAGTGTAGTGAACCACCAACTACCCCAATGTAGTGAAATCACAGCTGTTGCATTAATATTATAGACCGTTTGTCTCAAATTTTTGTAGTATAATGATGTTTTATTAAATCACACGTTCTTCTGAATACTCAGACTCAGGTACTTTATTTTATACAGGGTGATTCCTGTAAGTCGGTCATGCTTTCGGGGAATGAGAGGGGACGTCGAAATATTAATTTTGATATAGCACACTATCGGTCCGAAATGCCGTTTACACAAGATACAGGGTGTTAAAGTTTTTGAAAAATTAAAGATATTTTGTAATAGTTTTTAAGCAGTTGAAGGTATCGTTATAATATACGATTATAAATTTTATTATAGGAGTCTACCTAACAGAGACACTTTAAATGTAAAAAGAAGAAGTTTTAGTTTCAACCAGTGAAAAAAATTAATTGTGACAAAATGGCGTTAGATAGAAGAAATTTGCAAGAGATATTTTTTCTTGGAAATAAACCGAGTTAATAAAAAAAAATTGAAATTTTTATTTATATCTGTGGCGCTAACTACGTATATCTACGTATCACATATACACCACTGGTTGAAACTAAAACCACTTCTTTTTACCTTTAAAGTGTCTCTGTACCTAACAGATATAGGACAGGAGTCTACCTAGACTCCTATAATAATATTTTATAACGATACCTTCAACTGTTAAAAAACTATTAAAGAATATCTCTCGGAATATCTTTAATTTTTCAGAAACTTTAACAGCCTGTATCTTGCGTAAGAGGCATTTCCGACCCATAGTGTGCTATATCAAAATTAATATTTCGACGTCCCACATCATTCCCCGAAAGCTTGACCCGCTTACAGCAATCACCCCGTGTATAAAACTAAAACTTTGACAATGAGGTTTACACATTAGCGTAACTAGCAATTTATCTTGGGGTGGGCCTGGGGGAGCCTGGGGTTAAGCCCGGGGGAGGGGGCTATGGCTTGTGTTTCTTTTAAATGAAAAATCATTAAAAAAAACATTTTTTGAATAAAACGTTTACATGAATTTCTCTATCAATAAATTTCTTAGACTTGGTTATCAAACTGTGTTCCCGTAAATTACTTAAATAGGTACCTACAAATTTTCTAAAAAAAATTAAAAATTAACACATTTTCTGAACACAACAAAATAATAATAACTAAACAAAACTAGAAAAGTAATTTTTACTACATCACAAGCAAATAGAAATTAATACGTAGCCAAGAGTCGTAAAATTCAAGATTTCTCTGGGTGGTGCCCAGTAGTACCTAGGGGGGGGCGGCACCCCGGGCACCCCTGTAGTTACGCCTATGGGTTTACAATGTTAAAAAGTATAATTAAAAGCTGTGACTGTGAACTGTCTACTAACAACTGCAAATAGGATCTGATCTTTAGAAGCTACATAACTGAATGATGAGAACTGTCTTTCAGTCTCTTAAATAATTTCTAAGACTACAAAATGGCCAGAGGTGGATAATACAATAATTTTAATATTGTTAAAATTAATGTTCAAAGTAGGCGACAATTCTTCGGGAAAAGGGTTCCAAGATCTAGAAGAGAAATTGTTTTAGTGAAGACCAGACATGGGGAGACCAAATAAAAGATATATAACTTTACAATAGGAACTTCTCATGGACTGATGATAAGTACTTAAACTTAAAATTTCTCATATTGTAGGGACGTTTATGACAAAGATAAAATGCTTTTAAAAGCTCTTTATAGCTCAATAGTCCGGTCGTAAGTCGTCTTCCTGATGCTGTACAAAATTTTAACACAGTAGCGTTCTTTTTAGCTGAATACAGTCAAATCTTAACTAAACTAATAAGGCAGCTAACAAAAAATATCGAATAATAAATATACAATATAGGGGTACCAATTTTGTGACACTCAGTATAAATACTACAGAGTTACTACATTTATTTACATAATTTTTAGTTTGTAAGAAGATAAATTTAATGAAAAATTATTAAAAACTAATTGATTTTATTCAAACTATGCTCAGATTACAGTTTTCTTTGCGTAATTTAAAACAGATCTACACACACTAAACGAAGGTTCAGGACCACTGAGTTAAACATTTAACGTTCTTTTCAATTGGTTGTATTGTACCAAAACAAGATCTGTGATAAGTATCGATACAGTTCGTTACATTATCTTCGCTTAGAAATTACACGAAGTTTTTACCGACTGAATAGCCAATATCGATTGGTTTGTCAATGCAAAATCAATATCGTTTTTACATTCGAACAGGATATACTTTGCTTTATTTGTTGTTATCAGATTTCCTTCACGATGTTAGTAATCGTGTTGTGATACTGATTACTATTTTGTACTGTTGTAATTAACTAAAATGCAAGGTGTTTAAAATAATTTTACTATTAAAATCACAAATATTTTGAAAGGGTAAAAAACTGCAATTATTGACCAGTGCAACCTATGAATCTTAATTTAATTTTAGATGCTTTCTCATATTCAAAAACAAAAAGGTTTTTTTATATTTTAAATTACACAAATACACTCCAACTACAGACTCCAAGAAAATCTCACCCTTGAAAGCGGTCAAAATATTAACTGAATTAGCGAAAATTATAAATATTTTGTAGCCAAAATTTCAAGGGATGGTACTCTGGATAAAGCCATTACGGACAGAACCGCTCAGGGAAGTAAGGCAATCTTTATGTTAAATGGCGTCTTGTGGTATAGTAACATCTATAAATCCAACAAACGTCAAATATACAGGACAATGCAATGGTTAAAAGCATCGTTTGCTATGGCAGCGAGGTATGGCAGCTAAAAGATAAGGCCGTGCGTACCCTGGAGGCGACAGAAATGGATTACTGGACACGGGCCGCAGGTAAATCCAGAAGAGAAAGATGTACGAACAACAGAATTCAAGAAAGTATGGGGGTCAATCGAACAATAGCTAAATAAGAACGAAACAATTAATATGGTATGGCCACGTACAAAAAATGTCAGAGGAGAGGATTCCAAAACAGATCCTCAATTGGCACCAGCGGGACGACGAAAAAGACGTAGACCACGCAAGAGATGGAGAGAAGGAATAGAAAAAGAGCCGAAAGAACGAAAGTTTGAAGAGGACCTCTGGCTAGATAGGAAGCAATGGCGACTGGGTATCGGAAGACGTCAAAGAACGTTTAAAAAGTGATTGATATTATATAAGTTAAACAATTTATATACGAGTCGTAGTTATTCAATTGTGAGAAATTCCATGACATTGTGCCATAAAGACTCTGGCCTCAGTTTTTTTACTAGATTTTTTCTAGCCATTGATACTTTACTGCATGGAGAGTTCAAAATACTATTTCGTTCTGAAAAAAATAGCTTCCTTAATTTGTCATTTATTTCAATACGGTTGTGGTTAATCCAGACACGAACGACGGCAATACGTACATCGCGGTCATAATGGGTTACTTCAGCAAATGGGTTGAAGGTTACGTGTTGCCAAATCAATTCTTCTTTATTATTACAAATTTTTATATTACTCTACGTAGAAACTTCGACCCAACCGGTTAAACGGCGACTGCAAAGTTAGCATTCGGAAGATTTCTATGACGACTGCCATCCATCCACAATCCGATGGGATGGTTGACGCATTAATAGCTCCATCAACCGTTATCTGGTCAAACTAATTTCTAATCATCAAAAAGACTGGGATAGATTTCTTCACCTGTTCCTTCTGGCCTCATCGTCTCATGAATCTAACCAAACTCCAGCCAGCATCGTTATAGGACGGGAAGTTCGCCTATCCTGTGATCTGAAGTTTAGTTACCGACCAGAGGAAGATGTCTCTGGAGAAGATTATGTATTTATTGATGTAGTTTATACTACCTTAACGAATGGATTAAATTCGTCAGCGAGTCCGCCTAAAATCCGTGAATCTCCGCAGCTGCAATCTTCATGGGAAGGACCGTAGGGCGTCATGGATACAAGTAATAACGTCGTAGTAGTCGTAGTGATCGTCTTATCCCCAATCAGAAAACTGTTTTATAGGAAATGAAGGATAATACATTTAAATCGATTGAGCCTCAGAGTGAAATAGAAGATCATATCGGAATCGCGAGAATCTGTCACTTTGATCCCCAGACTCGGAGATGTTCGGAGAATGATATGTGGCCCGAGATTTTGTGACGACTTTTCTGTCGTTACCCAAATAGAATGAAAAAAGAATCCGTTGCTCAGGGTTAGAGGAAAGCTGGGTTCGTAGGTAAGGCTTCTGACTCACAGTGACTTTCTAATGTTGTTAAAAAATAAAAAAATGATAATATATAGGCTGCAGAGATTTTAATATTGATGTTAAGAATTCAAATAGGTATGGTCAAAGACAGTGAAAAGGGCGCCACTTACTTTGTTTATGAGAGTGGTAAAGTAAGAAACCAAAAAGAAAATTACGATATCACAACATAGCTAAAATAAAGTAATCAACAGCAGTAAGGGTCTATTATGTTTATCAGGAATAAAAGTCAGAAATATATATATATATATATATATATATATATATATATATATATATATATATATATATATATATATATATATATATAACTATCCTACATTAAACATTTATTGAAAACGAACACAAGTATCATCAATTAGTCACAGTGATCCCAATAAAACCGCAAGTTATTTTAAATAGATTCGAATTTAGTAACTGTATTCTTTGAACTAAGTAAGCTACGTAATATAAAAACAGGTGAAATTTATGTATGTCTCAATACGATGATGTTTCGAAACATGTCGTGTACAAAAAAATTTAAAATGAATACGTGTTAATAATTTTCATATAAAATATCATAGCTAAGTAAGAGTATACTGTACGAATCAAATTATAACTTATAACGTTAAATAAAAAATAATTTTGACTACAATATGTGGGATAAATAGTGATAATTTACCATGTTATTAAATATGTTGTCTCAAAAATTATAAAATAAAAGCGTACCTTGTGTATCAAACTTAAGACTTATCTGTATATAGTTTCTTATGATGTAAACAGGTAGGTAGGTATTCTCCAGACTAACAGAAGTGGATGCAGATGACTATGGCAGGAGAAGTCTTTGATATCAGCCAAAAGAACGATTGTAATGTCAGGAACACTGTCTTAAGGTCTGCATAGGTCCATACAAAATGAAAGTGGGTGAAACATACAATAATTACTGCATTATTACTGCATACCATGTGGTAATTACTGAGTACCATGTGGTAGTTACTGAGTACCATGTGGTAGTTACTCTATAAATAAAAAATAGTTCTCAGGACAGATACTCAATAAAAAAAAACAACTTACTGTCTGAAAATCAGCTTTACATAAATATATTCAAACCATATGCCGATCCAAACCAGTAATTAAATACTCAAATAAACGAAATAAAAAACGGAAATAAGGTGATTATTCCAAGAAGAAACCAAACAAATACGATCTATACTCTGGATTGCATACTTTACAAGGTTTTCAAATTTCCAAATCGGATACCCATGCAATGGAAATCGAAAAGTGGATTCAGAGTGCTTTTCACTGGAAAATTTGTCGGACGCCGAAACACGCGTCTTCTTCAGATCCAAATTCCCAGAAAAAAAAAGGCCTTCTTCTCAGTTTCAGAACCGAAAGCAAAAAACCATTTTCACCACAGACAAAATGAGAGAGAAAAAAGTGATATCATATGATCGAAATCATTAGAACAGAAAATCGCAATCCACAGCGAAGTGAGATTGGGACAAGTGAAATGCAATTCAGGAAGTTTGGCATATAGCGAATAGATGGCGCTAATAAACAAGACAAGTGAACTGTAATAAATGAAGTTTGACATCTAGCGAATAGATGCGCTAATAAAAATTAAATATCGAGACAAGTGAGCTGTAACAAATGGAGTTTGGTATCTTTGGCATCTAGCAAATAGATGGCGCCAAAACTAAGAAATTTAAATAAAAATTGATTTTTAAATTCAATTTTATTAAAGGAAATAAAAAATGCTACAATTTGCGAATGTTCAGAGGAATAGCGGCTACGCAAAGAAAAGTTTTGGTGCGTCGGAGAACTACGACGACAGAATCCGGATATTGGAAGTATCTTAAGGCTAACCGACAATGCACATGGTCAAGCGCGACACATGTTCTACCTGGTCACCAAGGAACGTTCACTGCTTAAACCGAGCTATCTTAATCTCTGGAGAACCCTGAAAGATGGTCTGAGTTGGCGTAAAATCCAGAATATAATTATTAAAGTCCTGTTTAGTTTTACGAAAATTGAGAACATTGTTTGGCTTATCACAACCCTAAGCAAATATCAGGAGAGAAAACTATAAAATGATATTTTTATCAGATTTTTCACTATACCAGAGGCTCGCTTTGCAAATACCGTTAATCACCGAATACATCTCGGGACGAGCGTGTATCCATTATGTAAATTTCTCATAAATTAATTCGTCATAAAAATATTAGTTTTGAATTGAAAATAGTTTTAAATAGTGTTTGATAGTTTTTAGTTGTCACTTTTGTGTTAATTGATAATTAAATAAGACTTTTTATTATCCACACGAAAACCAGGAAAAACGTAAAAATTTTACACTAAAAAAATTAAATTTTTTAGTTTTATCCCAAAACTTTATAAATATCTTTATCGCGTGATCAGTCCTCAATTAATGTTGAATAACAATTAAAATAAATATCAATCGGTATATTCATTAAGTCAAGTACAAGTACTTTTTAGTTAAAATATTATAAATTTTTATATTAGGTACTCTACGTTTCTGCTTGGGAGACTGAGAGGTCAAAATCGACATTCTTAATTATGTTCGGATTATAGAAAGGCAAGGAATAGTACGTTACATATTCCGTATGTAGTTTGTGATTGCCGGCCGGTCTTGCAAAGATATATACAAAGCGTTTAAAAAAGCCGGTACCCTGTCGAGCCTCCGGCCGTTTCGCTATAATTTATTCGGAATGAGTTTATCGGATTGCGTTATCTCAACTATGCCGCTCGGTGCTGTCCGCTATTGGTGCTGCTGCTGGTACTGCCACAGTCGTTTGAGATTATGCAATAATGACTGGGTCGATCGTTTGCAAAAAAATAGAACGCCGGCCGCTTCACATTTAGGCGTGAAGTAAAAATATTGAATAAGATTTGTTTAACTAGATTTTAGGGATAATAGAAATGAAAAAATAAAGAAGGTATGAAGGACTTCACATAGATAAAGTCTCGAATGAGGCTATGTCTTTTGCGCCGGCTCTGAGATAACAATAACTTTGAGGAGGATCATTTCTTTAAACTTTTGGAAAAGTCGCCACTAACACAATGAGAGAGGTGATGTGAGATCTTGCCGTTGCGTGGGGAATCCCCTCTGTGCAAAGGCGAATCCCCTCTGTGCAAAGGGGAATCCCCTCTGTGCAAAGGGGAATCCCCTCTGGGTCTACGGAGCATCTCGCTGTCTTGTCCCTGGCTGCAGTATGGTGACCTAGGACCTAGGATTGCACCAAGATGTTTAACGATACCGGATTACTACCCTGTCCGTCATACCAGGCACCCTCTACGGTCTGGTCATCATGTCTCACGGGCAAAGAGTGTGGGTGGACGGGGGTCTTGGTTTAACCGCCTGGACCAAGAGGAGACAACCTCACCAAAAACTTAAATCCTACGATGGCGGGACCAGGTCAAAGGGATGCGTGGCTTCATAGAAAACCAGCTTATTCTGGTCTCAACTTTGGGGAACCAGGGACGCCCCCTTATTTACACATGCGGAGATCTGTAGAAGTGAACCGATTAACTCTTGCAGTGAAGCTGGAGTGAAACATCCTAGCAACACTGAGAACATTAACAGTGCAAGTTCCAAGGGACCAATCCCAAAGGGGACTATAGGAGAGGCAGCTCACACTTGCGAGAGATCAGCTTCCACACGTGGCATACAAGCTGCCACCTCCTCTAATAAGAGTCGGGAGCCTACCTCTAGATCGAAGCTACACAAGCTACCTCTACCCGGTCTGTGTCAACCAGGCGGACTAGACGATCCGCTAAGAGTGAATCTCAGCGGAGCAGGAGTACGGAGTGGATCTCCACTGCTCCACGAAGGATTCGTTACACAGAAAGCAAAAGCGAAAACACTCCTTGAGAAAGGGGAGTAAAGGAACCAATAAGCAGCTTGGCGCATCTCCACCAGAGGGCAAAAGAGGGAGCAAAAACCTCTCTTTTCAGCAAAAAAAGAGTTTAGTCTCTAAAGGAAAGAAGAAAAAATAAGAATCCTGATGTAGAAAGAAAAATGAAAGAAAAGAATTAAAAATCCCCATTAAATGAAAAATAATGTTTATTAAAAGTCAAGCATCTAACTGCTAACCGTAAGTGACTATTTAGTTGACACAACGTTGCACGAATAAGTTTTGATTGATTTGTCTTTAACTTTCTTTTAGCGATTTTCCGTTTTGTTAAGAAGAACAGCCTTGTGAGTTCTTTTTCTAAGATATATAATTTGAGCGTTAACAACATGTTCTCTGTCAGGTGTTAGATAATATCGAAAAACTTTTATTTTTGCTCATTATTTTAAGGAAAGTGTTATTTTTTAAATAAAAATCAATATAATGCAGCTTTTATGTTACCAGATAGCAAAGAATGTTTAACAATAATTTTGCACGCAATCACGTACATCATGTAATGCTAGAATTTATTTTTACGGCTAGTTTATTCTCTTTATTTCTTTCCAATTGCACGTTCACTTTTCTATTACTTTTATTTTTCTATTTCACAAGTTTTACAGAGTGGTCCAAATCTAGATATCGGACCAAATACCGATATCCAAAACTATTTGGATATCGGTTAAAGTAAATAAACATTTGCTAAATTATTTACTTGCCAGAAAAATATAGGACGCACAGATACGACACTTCGTGAGAGGAAAGAGTATCATATTAGGTTTGAGTTTGTGGCTGTATCTCAAAACAGGCATTTTTTGAGATACGTCAGTTTGTAAAATTAACGACGATATATGTAATTAGGCAAAACTAACAGCAAACAACACTAAAAGTAATGAATGGATCATTGAAAAGGAAGAGCAAGAAAATAGTTGTTAATAAATAAAATGTATATAAAATTTGTAGTAAAAATTATAGTAAAGTTTTGTTTCTGCTTCAGGTCTATAGGTATGGTTTGAAACAACAGGTTGAATGTTACTCTTTTTGACAAGATCATAACAATTGAGGTATGAGTACAGAATAATCTCAAGAATCGGTTTATTAAAAATTCTACGGTGTGGCAAAAAGGCCTGTAAGCAGAATTTCATCTTCTGAAATGGCTGTAAGCAGAATTTCATCTTCATTTTCTCTTCTGAAGTAAGATCAAAGCTCATCTCAGATAATCAAAGGACGTTAAATAAGTTGTAGGAGGGTTCCCGTATATAATATTAAGGACTTATTAACAAATAATTGTCTGATTTTAAGATGTTAACTGAAACGTTCTGAACTGTATGGCAAAGACTGAAAGCTTTCAGACGGTTATACAGTTTTTACGGCAGGCTTGATAAGCAAAGTTAGGAAAGTTGCCATATTTATAGTGCGTCTACTAAAATATATATATATATATATATATATATATATATATATATATATATATATATATATATATATATATATATATATATTATATATATAATATATATATATATATATATATATATAAACAACAAGTTAAAACAACAAGTTGAAAACACAAAATGTCGTTTGTGTAATATTAGTGAGGAGTCTGTACAGCACTTGTCTTCTGGATGCAGTAAAATAGCCGGGACCAGATACCTAGAAAGACATAATAACATGGGAAAAGTAGTGCACCAGTTGGTATGCCTGAATAAGGGCCTCCTTGACACATTTACCCCCACCACATGTACGTTCCAAAAGCTGTATTAGAGAATAACACCACCAAGATATACTGGGACTTTACAGTAGAAACAGATATAGGAGTAGAACATAATAAACCCGATATGGTAATATGGAATAAACCTGAAAAACCGCCATCATAATCGACTTCTCAGTACCGCAGGATTATAACGTGGCTAAAGCCTATGCAGATAAGATAAACAAGTACGCTGCACTTTCTCAGGAAATAAAAGCAATCTGGGAACTGCGGAAGGTGATTATAGTACTGTTAATAATAAGTGCCAATGGACTTGTGCACAAAATGACAAACCAACATATCAAAGAACTAAACCTCCCGAACAACACCATAATGTGGATGCAAAAAGCAGTTGTGCTTGGTACCGTCGGAATTATTCGAAGAATTGTCTCACCTTATTGACAATATTCGTCGTGCCCTTGGCTGGTTACAGCCCGGACATGGACTAGAACTACCACTAACAGTGTGAGAGAAAAAAAAAAAAAAAAAAAAAAAAAATATATATATATATATATATATATATATATATATATATATATATATATATATATATATATATATATATATATATATATATATATATATATAAATAACTATTTTATTTTCTAGATTTTCTTACAGTGCAAAGTTGATTACAGTTGGGGCTTGGAACCATTGGTGTTACAACAGCAAAATAAAAAACTAATGCATGACACCAAAACACTATTTTTTGAACTGAACGCACGTTTCGCTAACCATGTGGTATATAGCATCATGTGGTAGATTTGCGTCCTTATGTTATAGATACTAAGGGCTAGCAAAGGTTAGTCTTGGGTCGAGATTTCCGTATGTAAGAAGAGCACCACATTTTTATGTATGTAAGAAGAGCACCACAACCATACATTTTATACTGTACTGAACAAAGAGAGAACAGTAAACACGTTGCACTGTACACATTGCTAAGAGACGTGGAAGGGGATATACAAATTTGTCGCAGTAAGTTGGCCGGTCGACCCAATCAGTACCTCTGTCAGTACTTAAAGTTCTACGGAAAGGTGTACCATGCGTTCAGCTTCACAATTTAATTACGTCTCATGATATTTTATTTGTTTATTTATTAAAGAGTCGTTGTAATTTTCCCTATAGCTTAAAAAAATTTAAGTGCAAGTTTGCAAACACTTGCATTTTTGGTAAAAATAAGTAGAATTGAGTTAGTGTTCGACAGTGATTGCGTTATTAGAACTCTAGAATAAATAAAAAAGTTACACGATTGCTGAAAATTGCTATGCACTAAAAGTAAATGAATGGGTTATTCAAAATTTTTGAATGGAAAAGAGCAACCTTGTCGAATTTTTCTCATTTAAACATATTATAAAAGATCCGATCTTCAAAATAAAAAAAAAGTTTCTAAAGTGGTTCTTAAGTTATGGTGTGTTATGTATTAAAAAGTTGAGTTTTTAAATTATCGCGATTACTGACGTTTTCTCGTTATAAAAAAATTGACATCCTAAGCAACCCTCATTCCTTATAATTCCATTTCCGATGCTCTGAAACATATCTAATGATTTTATCTAGTTATCTTTTCGAAAAAAAAGTATTTTAAAAATACGCGGTTTGTGATCATGATTTAACTTTACTTGATAGGGAAATGCATACCGGCAACGCCGCAACAGCACACCGTCGCGTTTCTCTCACTCCGACTTATAAGATCCCTATGCGATTTACTTCCACACATGTAAATACCGACCCAAAAGTAACAGTTGCCAGCACGGTATATGAAATGGCGTTCGCAGTTCCTTTCGTTCTGGTTCTAAACCTGCGAATGCCATTTCACATGTTAGCATCATCAGTCAGGAAGGGAGATTGGAGGATTTGGACTAAGAACTAAATACTCCAAACCAATGGGCACATCCGAACTCCAGCATTCAGGCAGAAGTCTACGCTATCGAAAAATGAGTACAACTTATCTTAGCTAGAAACTATCGGAAATAAGAAATTGCCATCTTATCCGACATAGTCAAGCAGCATTAAAAGCGATCAACTCAGTATCCATCAATTAGAAGTTGGCGAAAGAATGCCTAGAGAAGCTGAACAAATTAGACAAGGAAAATTAAGCCCTCCTACCTGGGTGTCAGCTCATCAAGGGACAGAAGGTAATGAGAAAGCAAACGATCTAGCTAGAAAAAGATCGAATACTCCACTAATTGGACCATAACCGTTTTGCTTCCCAAGTAGAAACCAACTTAAAAGGGAACTCAAAAACCTGGAAGACACCATCCGTTACCTGGAATGGCAATTCTCCAACTGTCTAAGACACTCGAAGAAATCGGAAAAAACAAATAGCCATCTTATCCGATAGTCAAGCAGTATTAAAAGTGATCAACTCAGTAATCAGTTCGAAGTTGGCCAAAGAATACCTAGATGAGCTGAACAAATTAGGCAAATTAGATAATAAAGTCCTTCTCTCTGGGTGCCAGCTCACCAAGGAATAGAAGGCAATGAAAAAGCAAACGATCTAGCTAGAAAAGAAGCAAACACCCCAATAACAGGACCAGAACCGTTCTGCTGAAACCAACTTAAAGCGGAACTCAAGTATCTGGAAGAATCCATCCGTAACCTGTAATAGTAATCCTCCAACGCAACGGTCTAACACAATCGAAGAAATTCTCAGAACGACCGAGAAAAATCAATGATTTTCATTGATTTAAGTAAGAACAATCTTCGGACTGTCACGGAGTTTTGAACAGGACATTGTCTCTTCAACGAACATATCAGTAGATTGAAAAAAAGAAAGGAAAGGTTGAAGCTAAGAAATAACGCCGAATGCAGATTTTGTGGAGAAAATGGAGAAAGCCTAGAACACCTCAACATTGAGGGCGCCGAGGTGACAACCATAAACTTTGGTACGACTGATATCGGAGATGGAGAACTATCCTCTATAAAACCGTCTCAGATACTGGTTTTTGTCAAAGCCCTGAGACTGTATCATGAGTTATATCTCAAGAAAGGAGGACACAATAGATCTGTAAGATCGCGATGATTAATTAACTCCCTCCTATACATTCGACATTCTAGCATCATCAGCAGATGATTAAAACAGTATGCAAGTGTGAAATACCCAGAAGACTTTTTTGGAGAAATAAAAATATATTTAAGCTCAATAATCAAAATGAACATTAGCTGATGGGATTAACAGAAGAAACCATGTGCAGATTCTATCAGTCAGAACAAAAGACCAATCACATTCTACGCCTGCGCGATAACCTGACAAAAGGTGGTTTTCTTTGTACTTGGCTAGTGGAAAACCATAGTTAAAAAGCTATATGGGAGATAAAGTCTCCAAGTTATAAGACTTAATAAAATGGATCCAACTGGAGAATATAACTTAGAGATAAGAAGAGGTCCACATAAATGTATTGGAGTACATAAAAGTGAGCATTTCAAATTGCATACAAAATGTGTAAGTATTTCAAGTTCTACTTACAAAAAGTTTCAATTACCAATTAATAAATGGTGCAAGATTTTTTTTCAATATTTCACTGCTTTATTGTCATACAAATGTTTAACATTATGAAGGTCTACTATATTTACAAGCAATCATTTAATGCGATATATCATATAAATATTTTCAAGCAATCATTTTATGCAATATATCATATAAATATTAATAAAAAAAAGTCATCAAGTTAATATTGTTATTGAATTATTACATAAAATGTGCACCTGTCATACCTTTAAGTGTTGCTTAATCGGCTCCAGCACTTTACGTACCATCAAAATGGTAATCTTCCTTGTTTACACGTCTTTGATGGTCAATAAAATTTATGTCTTTATTGCTTATCATTAATGGAATATATAAAACGGGTAAAAGCATCATACATGGCAGAGATATGTATAAACATGTACAGAGAAAACTGTTTTTGTTCCTGTGTATATTAATTTTAACCATAAAGATTAGTTTGTTGGAAAAAGATCCGCATGAAGATCAAACTGAATTCTTGATTCAGTTCATTGAAAAACAAAAGTGCCCTAACAGAATTATTTATTTTAATTGTATTAGTAATGGTATGTTTATTACATTTGTTATCGCATATTTTACTCTAAATGATGTCTTAACCTGTGTGGAGGGCTCATTTCTTGAAAATTGTCGGGGTATTTCGACACTCAAAAAAATAAAAAGGTATTTTTTTGTAAAAAGCCACTGCGTAGAATCCAAAGCAAAACTAGTTTACTCGTAAAAAAATTTGACTAACCATAAAAAATGCTTAACTTTTCAGGGCATGTCTCTCCCCGTCTTCGGAAACAAAAAGAAAAGAAAAGTCAAAACAGCTTGACAGTGGCTTTTTAATTGTAAACAATTCGAATGACACAAGTGTTCCCGAAGCAGTTACACTTAGACATTTAAATCGTTTTTCTATAGTCCTTTCGTTCTTTTGATTCTGACTATGGGGGGAGATATGCTTCCAGAAACTTTAAGCGTTTTTCGGTGCTTAAGCAATTTTTTTATGGTAACCACTGGCAAGCTGACTTCCGTTTGGATTTTAACTTAAATGTATTTTATAACTAATATTAATAATAAATAACTTAAACTTATTATGTATTTGCTAGATTTACTTCGATTTTTTAAAATTTTTTGAATACGTAGTGAAATTTGTATCTTATTGAGAAAACAGAGGGATCAATAAGAAATAGTACAGGCTTCATCGAAAGTAGGTCTCCGAAATGCAAGTAAAACCCAAACATGTCAAATATAGTACTTGCACAAAATGTCAGTACATGCGACTCTGGCATTAAAGAGACGCATGTGTACACGGTAGGCCAAATTGGTCGCTTTTAAAGTGAGACAACCTTTTCTATAGGAGATAGACGAAAACTTATATAGCTGTCTGAAGCTCAGCTTTTATAAAAAACATGATGGTGAAAACCGCACACATATGTTACCGTTTCGGAGTTACGGCGTGTTTTCAAAAATGTGCATTTTTAACAAATTGCTGTAACTTTTGTGCTATGGAAAATTTTGTATTTTTATTCAGCTTAAAAAACATTTCTAAAGCACCTTTTTATGTAGAATTTAATGGTTAATTTAAGAATCACCAACAGAAATTTTGATTGTTTGTATGGTTAGGTTAGGTATATTTTTAACCGAAAAGAATTTAAAATTACCTTTCCAAAAATATAGCATGCTTGATATTTTGCTCGATTCCTCTTCGAGATACAGATTTTTTTTAAATTCGCCTACTTTGAATAAGTAGGCTTTGAACGGCACCGGCTGCAATGCAAAAATATTCCAGCTCTGAGCAGCAATTGAAACGAAAATAATATTTGCAATGAGAGATGCAGAATTTTATAACAATTTAGACTAAAAGGAAATTAAAACAACTTTCGTTGACACCATGCGTCATCTTATGGAGTTTGCTGGCGGTCGTATTATGATGTGCAACGAAAGTTATCTTAATTTCCCTATATATTTGACAACATCAACACATTTAAAATATATCTAATAACAATAAAAACAAATAGCAAACCAAGAGATTTTATTACAGACTACAGATGTTCGACATGTCGACCGTCTTCTGTTATAGATGGGACCGTTTTTGAACATTTCTCGCGGAATTCATCAGTGGGGGGTGAAAGGTACCCTCGCATAACCGCTAAATACTTCTAATGTTTGTCTAGATTATACGACCAATTTAAAAATAAGAACCTTTATTCTTCCGCAAAGATAAAAATCCATAGGTCATAAGTCCGGCGGTCGGCGGCCTCGACGGCCTACGGCTAGGATCTTGGTTATTCTCGAAATTGGCTGCAAAAATTTGCTGATAACTTTAGCGTTCTACGGCGGTGCCTCGTATTGCTGGAAAGATATGTTTTCGAGTTCTATTAAGGGCTGATCATCAATAAGGTAAAATGGACATTTTTGCAAAAAAAAACGTGACTCCGAAACGGTAGGTAACAGATATCGATGTGCGGTTTTCACCATCATGTTTTTGATAAAAATTGAGCTCCAGATACCTATATTAGTTTTTGTCTATTTCCTATAGAAAAGGGTGTTTCCCTTTAAAAGCGTCATATTTGAATACTGTACAAATACCTCGGCTATGAAATCAGAATGGAAAAAACAATCAAACGCACGAGATACAGTGTAAAATGTTAAGTTTAAGTGTAAAATGTTAAGTTGCTGGGGCTGTTAAGTTAAGGGCTGCTTTTCACAAACTACAAAAGACATTTAACAGTAATATACCCAAATGTCTGAAGAGAAAAGCCTAACCAAATCAAGCCAAACCAAACAATGTTGCCTACCGGTGATAACATATTGAGAGGAAACGCTGATATTAAAAAAAGTTAGAAGAAAATCTAAAAGCAGGCCAAAAAGAAATTGAGAGATCTAAAAACAAACACAATACCTAATAATACCATCAGACAAAGAACTAAGATCAAAAACATAGTTGAACACATAACCAGAATGAAATGGAGATGGGAAAGTCATATATGGTAGAACATCAAACGACAGGTGGACTAAACAAATATAGAAATTAGCGGCTACGAGAAGACAAACGTAATAGGGGTAGACCACTGACGCTGGCGCTAGCTTCAGAGCAATGATGTATAAAAAGAATTTCTTGGAACTGAATAATGGTCTAGAACCGCGTGACAAGATGGAACTTAGAGGAAGCATATGTCCAGCAGAGGACAGTGACTATGCCATGATGATGATAATGTTAGCTTTTGTGATTCTTTTTAGTAGCGATATATCCAGATATTTTGAAAGATATTAGCTTTCTTCGGGTACAAAATAAAGTTAATACCCATTCTGGTCCGTCCCTGAACTGTACAACACAAAAATTGCACAATTCTAGACGGTTCAGAATCGGTAATATAAAAAACCCAAAGTAAGCTATTATACTATGCTATATCAATTTCAGATATTCAGATGAAAATAGAACGTATATTTTTTGGAAAATTCTTTTACGCTACCTTTATGAATAACAAATTTGAAAAACTTGATTTCAAAAATCCATATACTTTTATTATAAATATGACTTGTGCTGGATCTGTCAATTTTCTAGATCAGGTAGGTATTTAAGTAATTAATTTTTTTTTTGGTTAAAAATTCCTTAACCAAACAGTTCATTTTAGGGAATAAGGTATAATATGTACGAAACCTATATCAGTTGGATTCTGTTAAATCCTGATTTAGATCAAATAAACCATTTGTATTTTCCCATAAATTCCAAGACATTCATTACCCAGGCTAATGTCCTTAACTTTAATATAAGTGCTATATATAAATTGGAAGCAAGAAGTACCAATTTTATATTAAATGACATTGGAATATTTGAGGAAAATGGATTCAATTATTTTAATGCGCTTATTTTACCAAAGAACAGAAGTAATCTTATGGGAAGACCAATAAAAATTTCCTATTATTATATTTTTAAGGAAAGTCTGGATCATTTGACAGATTTAAGGTAAACAAAGTAAATACAATACCACAGATTACTATATTATCTGTGATATTACGGTATCTGGTTGTACTTTCGTCTAGAGTTTCGTTTTATTTGGAATAAGTATCTAAAAGTTATTTGCAAAAATCTACCTTCAAATTACTAAAATTTATAATACGGCCCAGACAAAGCTACAATAATTAAAATACCAGCAAAAATAAACTAATCGACAAAATTTAAGGATATTGTGTTTGGCTAGGAAGAAAAATTTTCAGAAAAAATGTGTTATAATTATTAATACCTATGTCCTTTGTGTTTAAAATAAATACAGTTTGTAAACATAAGAAATTGTACCCAAACAAATAAAAAGCATTATCATCAAAAATGTACATTTAATTTTTGTTTAGAATAGAACTTGTTTGCGTGTTGCTAAGAGCAGTTTGCGATATTGTGGTTATTTTGTCATCGATAATATGAACAGACGTCATTTAACAATAGAGGAAGCAAATCAAGCCATTAAGTTGGTTCTTGGCGGTGCGCGACAGATCGATGTGGCTGATCGATTTAAAGTCACCTACAGTGTAATTTCTAGGCTTAAAACCCGATTTAATGAGACTGGGTCTGTCATGGAGAGGCATAGGGAAGGTCGACCAAGGTCGACAAATGCTAGGGAGGACCGAAGCTTACTGAGAGGAGCTAGGATGGATCCTGCAAGAAACTACATGTTGCTCGGCTAGGACCTTTTTGATGCCAGCAGAGTACTTATTACCCCCGCACGGTCTTAAATCGATTAAAAAAAGCACGTTTACATTTCTATAGGCCTATAACCGTCCTCCTATAGACGCCCTCCGTTGACCGCGAGAGTCAGGTTGAGGTCATAAAGCTCAATGTTTGCTCTGGTGTAATAAAAGAGCTAACTGGAATGATGAGTGGCATACTGCGATGTTCAGCGATGAAAGCCGCTTTTGTCTTCGTACTGACAGACGTGTGTGGAGACTAAGAAATACAAGACTTAACGACCGATATGTTCAAGAAGGGCATCCCTTTGGAGTTGGAGGTGTAATGGTCTGGGGTGGAATTTTCTACGGAGACCGAACGGAATGTCTGTGGAGGTACAATGACAGGTAAAATTTATGCTGACGACATCATTGGAGGATCAAGGAGGGCGTGTTATAGGCCTATAGATTTTTTTTTGTTTACAAGAATTTATGTAGTTTGGAAAGGATGGTTATTTTTTTCTGAATTGGATGATCATCTACAAAAGAATTAGTTGAACTCAAGAACAGTTAACCTAATAGGACTGCTCATTCAGCCAAAACTGTCCGCCAGGTGCATGCGAAAACTACTAGAGGTGGGTTGTGAAATCGCAGTCCGCTACTTTGTCACAGCTCCACCAACGTCGCAGTATGTGACTGCTCCAGTTCCAAGAAAATCGCAGTGACATTTCGGAGCAGTTTACAAGTTTAGGACATCTGCGCTCATGAGTAGCAATAGGAGCAATAGCAGGCAATAGTGTAAATTCTGAAAATGCTCCTAGCCCCGTCGCCCGGTCAGACTGTTCCAGTCGCAGTTGTCGCAGGTCGCAGTCGACTGGAGCGTAGTATATTGAGTATATTCTGTGGACTGGAGCTGTTGGGAGTTTGGGAACAGGAAACGTAGCAGCGTTCCCTTTTTCTTTCATGTATCTAAATAGGATATTTATGTATTATATATTAATCACAAACAGTTATTTTTGAAAAAGGTAATTTTTAACTTGTTAATATGTTTATTTGTTAGTTAATTTTGTATGTGTTTTCTTGTATATCCTATCTTTTATTTGATCTTATACATTCATCTCAGTTTTATTACTTATATCTATTTTTAAGGTCTGATGATGGCTAAATAGCCGAAACCGGTCACTAATAAATAATTTTTTGACAGTGGTTTCGACCATAAGTTTCGACTTTGAATTGAATATAACATTAAGTTTTTACTATGGGTCACCACTCTGTGAAAATGAACAGACTCTTTAAGATATTTATAGCAAAGTGCTTGGTACTTAGAAACACTCAAATTCTTCTTAATAGACTAAAAAAATATAGCAACATCTATCAAGTAAGACAAAAGAAAAATCAATATATTCTTTTTCCTAATAGATGTAATATCTGAAATATATTGCTACAGTATAGTACCGTACAGCCGCGATTTTAAGAGCTCTAGGGGCCCGCAGCTCGGAAAAGTTCGAATCTTGTTCGTGAGGGCCCGGGAGGCTTGGGGCCCGTCGGTGACTTACTCCGATTGCACAGACGTTAAAATCGCCACTAGTATCGTATCATCGAAATAAAAAACGGCGTCCAGTTGGCTTGGAAATGACAATCGATAACATTCCCCATAAATTTTACATATAAAATGCCAGCGATCTTCATTTCATAGCTATCGCTGACGCCGTTTTTTTCGATCATACGATATAAATAAATAAAAACTAAACGATAAACGATGATGTTGTCTATCATAATCACACCTATAGTCCTGTACTTTTTAGTAAATGCAACGAACGGTGCCGAACACCGAGTGCGATTTTTCGGAGCAATTAACCTATAAAACTACATTTTTAATTTATAGGTTAATTGCTCCGAAAAATCGCTGCTACTTGTCACAGTGCTTTTATTGGAGCAGTCGCAGAGCGTAGCAGCTCCACAAAAATCGCAGACTGGCCCACCTCTAAAAACTACTCGCTTTGTGACGTCATTGTAGCCCTTGTCATGGTTATTAGTCATAGTCCTTATCCGGCAACCAATAATACACACACGTGCATTATTGGTTACCGAATGCAAAACGTTCATTATTTAGTTTATTTATTTAAACATTTTATATGTATGCAGTATAGAAAATTAACTGTATAAATCGTATTAAATACTCGGATAATGCATTTTTAAGAACAGCAGTTCCCAGCATCACCTTTTGCAAGCATTCTTTTTAGAGTACTTCCATATTTTGCTTTAAAATAATTAATAAACAAAATCGTGGGCACTTAGTATGCACTTTGTCACAATCCACAACACAAAATGAACGTATTTATACACTCTATAGCTCTAAAAACTTTAAGAGACCTTTTTCACATTTAAAATTGACAAAATAATTAACTCAAAATTTCTCAGCTGTTATTTTTATAAGTTTACCATAGGCAACTAATAATACACACTATCATGACAAGGCCACGAAGGCTTTGACAAGGGCTACAATGACGTCACAACTGTCAGCTGAAGCGCGGGAAGAGGCGAACGTACGTCTTATGAGGATGAGCAATCCTATTCCTATTAGTTTACCGTTCTTGAGTTGAACTGAGAATAGTATTTGCGGAGTTTGACTTGATTGCTATTCACTCGCTCATGCCACAAAAATCCACAATAATTTAACAAATAAAAGAAAAATTTATAACTAAATGAACTTTATTAAACTATACTAATTAATGAAGATATTTACATAATCGCCCATTCACAGCCAAACAATACCCTAAATGATTGTAAAATGCACGCCTCACAATACAAAGCTGTTAGGGGAGAATATTTTAGCATTCTACAGAGATGTCGTTCTCCACAGGAAGAAGTTGTTCGGTGAAAGATCCTGTGGTCTTTTCTTACTGTAACTTGCTGTAACCCTAATAGACGGGAGTCAATGTTTTTCTTTTCTTCAACATGAAGAATGTTCGAATTATTGTTGTTTTCTTCCTGTTCAATTATTATTTTTGTCTTCGCACTTCCATGTTCTTAATACCGTGCCTTTAGTTTCAAACCACTGCCTAGTTTATTCTTTAAACTATTTTGACTTATTCGGTGTAAACTTTCCGGAGCAACACAGCGGGAATAATATTTCCAGCAAAATACCGTTTAATCATCGTAATTTTTTTCAGAAGTTGCGAAAATCTTAATTATTTTAATTAAGATTAAAATTACTCTATTTGGTACTTTCAAATTTTTGTAAACAGAATGTGGCCGTATATATAAATTTTGGGCCGTATTATAAATTTTACTATTTACTAATTTGAAGGTAAATTTTTGTAAATAACTTCTAAATGCGAGCGGCGAATGATTGAAAGTGTTGCAGTATGGACGTATCGGTTAGAAATGCATAAAGTGGAAAGAGTGCACACGGTGAAAATATTAGCAAAAGAAAAAGATTGAAAAAGCAATGGTGTGAATGACGGCAAAACGAACGAATGGCAACGTTCGTCAGGTCTGTCCTCGGCTTGGTATTCGCAGGTCAGGAGCAGACCAGAGATATGGAAGAAACCGCTTCCTTATCTCTGGAGCAGATACATTTGCCGCCATGTCACGACTGGCCACTTTTTGAAATTGAACATTCTAATTATGATTAATAAGGTCTAGAAGTATCATAAAATTTAATGTCATAAATTATTTATATTCTAATACTATAGCGCCATCTATTATAGGCTGATGAAGGCTATGTATAGAAGGTTACAGAATCATGTAAAATCAAAATATTTAAACCACTAAATATAATTTGTGATATAATTTAAAATCTTGTGATACATCTGTTTAAAAATATAAAATAAATATGGATATAATTTTTTTTATATTATTGAACAAAATAAATTCAACAAAAACTGCTATATTGTAGGTAATGCTGGAGATATAACAGTTTCTTTATGATATTGACAATGTTAAAATTTGAAACAAAAAATTAAAATAAAAAGTAACAAAATTGAAGAAAACATGTTAGTTAGCAAATAGGCAATAAGACGGTTTAAAAACTTTTACACGAAAATAGTTTACGAGCAGTGACATCAAACGAAAACTGTTTTTAGCCTTGATACAATCAATACGGTTTACAGTTGAGGGTTGGAACCTTTGGTGTTACACAGCAAAATAAAATTACACTAAATCACCACAATACACTAAAACACTTTTACTTTTACACTGGACGCGCATTTCACTAACCATGTTAGCATCATCAGCAGATGATTATAAACTTGTTTAACAGTTTAACAGTTTATAATCATCTGCTGATGATGCTAACATGGTTAGCGAAACGCGCGTCCAGTGTAAAAGTAAAAGTGTTTTGGTGTATTGTGGTGATTTAGTGTAATTTTATTTTGCAATACGGTTTTCTGTTTTTGTTTATTTACACATACTAGGTAAATACTTAATTTAATGTTATTTGATGATATGCATTTAGTGGTAGGCGAATTTTAAATTCTGTAATTTTATTATTAAAAATACTTTATAATATAGTTAATTAAAAATACTTAATAATAGTAATACGCGGAGCATTGTTTTTTAGCAATATCGACAAAGATAATATTCTAAAGATTAACTACATTTTACTATCAATAATGGTTGAAAACTTAAATGGTACGCATTTTCCATATTTTTTTGACAACTATGGATTGGAATTTGACGAAAAAACAAAAATGTACGAAAATAATAGCATGTTGGGAAATATTCAAAGGCGTAAAGCAGATATAGCAGGTAAAAACCAGATTATTGACAATTTGGTGAAGGAGAATTGGGAGAAGGGTAAAATTAAAATAATAAAATTCATTTATTTATGAGAAATAGTATGGCTATTCCTAGCCCAAGTTGTTACATATTAAGTTAACATTTACTTCATTGCTCTCAAAAGTGTGTACATTTACAGAACGACTATTTATATAAATAAAAATAAATCTGAGCTCCAATGTCCTAGATGATTAAAAAAAATCAACATCGTCCTCGTAAAACGTTTCAGCTATGTAATGTGTAATCTCATCAACGATACATATTTTGCTACTGATTGTTGAAAAATTATTAATAACATGCCGGGTGCGTCTCAAAAGTGGCTCACCCCTATAACTTTTTTTTTTATTTTTTCAGATAAAAAAAACGAGATTTGTTATGTTAGTATATGACATAAATTAGGATTGTATTGTACCTATTCAATTGTTTTCGGTCACTTCCTCTTTCACCGGAAATAACTAAAACTTTTGATTTTTAAATGGCACCCTCGGTACTTTATTCGATAGAAAAAATGATACTCTGGATGGATGATGACATGTCATTATAGGTCAACTTTTGGCATTTTCGCTTTAAAAAAATTCGTATTTTGAATTTCAATCTAGAGTGCCATATGGCTATGTTAAAAACACTTATTTTTAATCAAGGAGTCTTGGAAAAATATATTTGATCGTCTCATGGTTTTCGTGTCTTATCCTGGCCAGTTAAAAGATGCCCAAGTCGTATTTTTAATCAAAATTTATTGTTTTTCAAATGGAACGAGGGTGGCTCATTAGCATATTTGGAAAAAGTTTTTTTTACGAATAATTTGGTATTACACATCTGGTACTTCGAGTTTCGAGTCAAATTATCGTTATGAACCGCATGTTACAATTTGAGATAACCCATAAGAGAAAATGTCAAAACTTAACATATATATGTCATTCTAATTAGAGTTTTTTGAGACATTTCCTATCGAATAAAGTAAAAAAATACCGAGACTGCAATTTAAAAATCAAAAGTTGTAGTCATTTTCGGTGAAACAGGAAGTGACCAAATACAATTGAATACGTCAATCAATCCTAATTTATGTCATATTCTAACATTTCAAATCTTGTTTTTTATGTAAAAATAAAGTTATATATTGTAATATATAGACTTTGGTTATAGGGGTGAGCCACTTTTGAGACGTACCCGATATATTGTCACATTTTTCACATGAATTATTTATTGTATTTTAGGTTATAACGGATTTGTAGAGTACAATAGACTCCTTTTTATGCGATTCTTTGCTCCAACAACCCCTGACTACATAGCATTCCTGTTAAGAGCTCCTCCTTTATCTTATCTACAGAATGTTTATTTGATGCCATTCGATTGTTTGTCCTGGTATGGTATAGGAATCACTTTCTTTGCGGGAATAATCATTTTATCTGCTATTATTATTGAAGAGAGACGATTTATTAATAATAGGTATGCTATAAGTTCTTTTTTTAATTCACTTTAAGTGAAAATCTTTAGTGTTACACATATTAGAAAACTACACCAAAGCGATTGATCTAAATCACTTCATATTTATACAATAAGCCAAGGTCTATACTCTTTTGCTCTTAGTTTGGGTCTTGCAGTTAATAAGTAGCCTTAGAGGTAGCCTTGGTTTTGGTCTTGCGAGTCCTAAACTTGGGTCAAATTGTATATTATTAATAATTGTATATTGGTCTTGCTGTAAGACTCTTGTAAGCCTTGCACCTTTTCAATAGGTTTTTACTAGAGGCACTTTGTATGTAGAAAATCTTTAAACAAGTAGTATTTTTTGTAATTTAATGCAAATAAAACTTTTAAAAGGAAATTAATAAAATATTTGTCTGATGAAAGTTTTTATTTCTCAATATTTATACATTGAATCAGCATTTTTTTTAAATACATGCAATGATCTAGCACAAAAGGCAAGACCAAGATCAAGACTAAAGATCAGGACCAAGACTAAACACCAGGACTAAGAGTCTCGCTCACCACTATACAGTCTGATAATACAGTTGGGTTTGGAAACTTTGTTGTTAAAACAGCAAAATATAACTCTACCTACTTCACCACACTAAAAAACTTTACTTTTAACAATGGATGTGCGTATCATTAATCATGTTAGCATCATCAGCAGATAGTTTTAATTATCTGCTGATGATGCTAACATGGTTAGCGAAACGCGCGTTTAATGTTAAAAGTAAAGTGTTTTGTCTATTGTGGTAATTTTCTGTTTATACAGTCTTCTATAAAGAATCTGTTATTATTCGGAACAATGATAACACTTTCAGCTAACCAACCTATCATTAGTACCAGCACCTTGATGATAAAGTTGTTCCTAATAATAATTGTTTGTAAAAATAGACAGGATTATGAACTTCTTTTGGCGAAAACAAAATTTTGAAATTTTTTGAAGACTTTTTTGGATTTTTTTTTAGTTTATTGTTAAAAAACATAATTTCTTGATAATATGGCAACATAGATTAAATTTACAAGAAAGAAAACCCAGAATAGTGGTTCTCCAAATTTAAGCGAAAAACATTTTTTTTTAGAAATTTTTAAAGTAAAATTACTCGGTTATTTTGGACTTGTTTGAAAAACGGTAAAGAAAAAATATATTATGTTTCTTTTTTCGAGATCTACCAGCCCTGAATATGTCTGCACTTATTTAAGACTCACCCTGCATATAAATAATTGTATCTTATATAGCGTAAGTCTTAAATAAGTGCAAATATTTTTATGGGTAGTATATTTCTACCACAGAAACACGATAATGAATTTTTATTTTCACAAAAAAGTTTTTTTGAAAATTTAGAATTTTGGGAAATTTTTTTTTGTTTTTAGTTAAAAAAACATAATTATTTCTTTATAATATGGCCACATAGGTAATAGATTAAATTTACAAGAAAGAAACCGCAGAAAAGATCCAGTGGTTCTCAAATTTTAAGGAAAAAATTATTTTTTTTTAGAAATTTTCAAAGTAAAAGTAACTCGGTTATTTTGGAATTATTTGAAAAATGGTAAAGAGAAAATATGTTTCTTTTATCGAAATCTACCAACCCTGAAAATATTTGCACTTATTTAAGACTCATCCTGTATATCTATCCAAAATGTAGTTGTGCAATACAATAGAGACAATGAAATTTTCACATAACAGTTTTCTTTGTAATTTTCAGACGTAACACTAGAGATTTCATTCCAAAATTTATTTATTAAATAGTTAAAAAATATTTTGTTAGCAAGTAGTTTTATGATATACGCAATTTTTTTCAGAGCTGATTCTTCTATAATTGACATATTTATGCTGCTACTATCTGCCCTGTTACAAAAATTTTGGAACTTGGAATTTAAGAGTTTATCAGGCCGAATTGCTACAGCGATTTTTTATTTATGTTTTATGGTCATTTTTACATTTTATTGTGCTTGCATTATACTTTTTCTTCAAAAATCCAGTGAATCCATCAAAACATTCAGTGATATATACTATTCTGGTTTCGATTTCGGGGTTCAGGATGTGTCTTATAATTACTTCTACTTCTTGGTAAGTATATTGTTAATGTATAATGAAAAAATATAACTATGATTTTTTTTATTTATATTAGTTGGTTTGTTTCCAAATTCTAAATTTATAAAAATGATAAAAAAAAGGTTAATAATAAAAGTTGATAAAAGTCCTTTGCCCAATGTGAATTTATTTCAAATAACTATCCTCAATTGAGGGAATAAAATGTAGCTTTTCTCACAATAGTTTATATTATTATTTTTTGTCCTGTTTTTGGAAGATATTTTATTGTCTTAAGGGCCTGAGGATGAGACGGGACGTCTCGAAACTAATCATCCTCTTCTGTAAAACAATTTTTAATATAAAATTGTGAGCAAACGTGCCTTTTATTCCCTCAGTTGGGGATAGTTATTTATATTAGACGTTATTGAAACATACAGATTCAAAATTTATTTTAAAACTTGATGTTAGTACCCAGGGCCGGCGGAAGGGCCGGGCGACCCGGTCGACCGCCCGGGGCGCCGAATGTTGGGGGCGCCATGCCAGCAACTAAAACATTTAAAAAAAAATGTTCGTGGTATTTTACTTATAACTAAAAAGCTATCAACTTTTTGTAAATAACCCTTCTTTCTATAATTCTTGTTTTTATAAAATTTCTCTAAACAAACTGTTTTGGGTCAAGAGCCAGCAAATTTGACAGTTTTAGACTGCTTGTTGCTCAAAATTGCACTTTGTCTACTACCCACACCCTTTATTTGTTAATGGCTGATCTGCCCTAAAATTATATGAGACAAATATTCATTCGCAAGAAGCTAAATAGGATCCCGATATCCTTATTATCAACAAAAACTTGTAAGTTTGCCTCATTAATTTATTAACAGTAGTGGGAAAAATATCATTTTTTTGGTGATTTTGATTGTTCTGGATTGAATATGTAGTAATACATGGTAAATGGTAGCAGAATCGTAGAAATTTCTCATTAAAGCAAGACAAATATGCATCTCACTAAATCACCACAATACACCAAAACACTTTTACTTTTACACTGGACGCGCGTTTCGCTAACCAAACTAGTTTATAATCATCTGCTGATGATGCTAACATGGTTAGCGAAACGCGCGTCCAGTGTAAAAGTAAAAGTGTTTTGGTGTATTGTGGTGATTTAGTGTTTTTATTTTGCTGTGTAACACCAAAGGTTCCAACCCTCAACTGTAATGAGATTTGGTATGTTAGTATACGACATAAATTAGGATTAATTGACGTATTCAATTGTTTTTGATTACTTCCTCTTTCACCGGAAATTAATAAAACTTTTGATTTTTAAATGTCAGCCTCGGTATATTTCTACTTTATACGATAGAAAATGGCAATCTGAATAGAATGACATATCATATGTCAACTTTTGACATTTTCGCATATGGATTATTTGAAATTGTAACATACGGTTCATAACGACAATTTGACTCGAAATATCAAGTGTGTGGTACAAAATTATTGGTAAAAAATTCTTTTTCCAAATATGCAAATGAGCCACTTGTTCCATTTGAAAAATTGGCATATGATTAAAAATACGATTTGGGCATTTTTTAACCGACCAGGACAAGACACGAAAAACATTAGACAATCAAATCTATTTTTCCAAGGCTCCTTGTTTAAAAATTAGTGTTTTTAACACAGCCATGGCACTCTAGATTGAAATTTAAAATAGGATTTTTTGAACAAAAATGTCATAAGTTGACATATGATATGTCATTCTACTCAGAGGGTCATTTACTATCAAATAAACCAGAAATATGCTGACGGTGCCAATTAAAAATCAATAGTCTTTCGTTGAGACAGGAAGTGACCAAAAACAATTGAATACGTCAATCAATCCTAATTTATGTCATATACTAACATACCAAATTTCGTTTTTTATCTAAAAAAATAAACTTTCAAGATGCACCCGGTATAGAAAAAACAACCTGCGCGGACTAAGATTGAACAAAGAGAAGAATTTTGAAGTACCTTTAAGTGAAATTTTATTGTTAAAGTAGCATAAATGTGCTTAGTTGTTATGGTAATATGTTAACTACTGGGGGGGCCAGGTAGGGTATTCGCCCGGTCTCAATATTTCCCTTCCGCCGGCCCTGTTAGTACCTTAGTTCTTTAAATATAGAAAGTAATTATTGGGAAAACTGAAAATCGTCAGATTTTCACCAAAATTGGTATACACCCTATTTTGAGGTCGTAGATTACGAATCTGAACATTTTTCTTGGCGGTCTCTTACCGTTTTTCAGAAAAACGGAAAATTATTTCAACATCGAATTTTTCTTAATTTCTCATATTTTTAAGGTTTTCTAGTACATATTTTGTTAGGTATTCAATAAAAAATGATGTTATTGCTATTTTCTGTTACTTTTTTAACCAATTCTATGCATAATAGAGGAAAATTTGCTAAAATAAATTTGTAAACAATCTGAAAATGTTGGGTTATGTGTTTCTGACATTTAAAGCAAAGTTGCCAATGCTAAACCTAAATTTAGCGTGTTTTTTCGCTCATTCTGGGATTACGAATGGCGGTCGCCAGAAAAACGGCTCTTTCCCATAATTACTATTTTACCAACGAGATCTGACTATTTATAACCACGAAGTTGCATGAAAGAGTTTTGATTGCATTGGTTACAACTTTCATGCGGAGGGTGTTAATCTTTTGTTGTTATATTATATCAAAAAAAGATTAACCCCCTCCGCAAAGAAGTTAAAACCAATGCAATCAAAACTCTTTCGTGCAACTTCGTGGTTATAAATAGTCTTTATATAACTTATTTGCGGAGGGGGTTAATCTTTTTTTGATATAATATAACAACAAAATATTAACACCCTCCCCATGGAAGTTGTAACCAATGCAATCAAAACTCTTTCCTGCAACTTCGTGGTTATAAATATAATATAACAAAAAAAAAGATTAACCCCTCCGCATAGAAGTTGAAACCAATGCAATCAAAAAATAGAAGATATGGCAACGTTGTAAATTTTCAAATTTCTAGATTAAGTCTAGAATATATTTGTCTCGCTCATTACATAGGGGAGAGAAAGAAGGATATATCAAATGTCAAACTTCCATCTTGTCTAAATTTTCTTTGTTATTTTGTTAAGAAAAGTGTTTTTCACTTATAATATCACAAGAGCTTAAATTATTTTCGGAAATTTTTTTGAGGGCACGAATATTTTGAAAATTATCCCGAGTCGAAGACGAGGGATAATTTTCCTAAATATTCGTGCCCGAAAGAAAATTTCCAGGAATAATTTAAGCTTGCGTGGTATTCGGTAAGAAAATTTCACACCTAAATTTGAAAAAAAAAATATTAATCCAACATGACATTTTAAAATAATTTCAATTTGTTAAGTTGGCCAAGGTATTGATGTTTTTGACATATTATGTGTTTTGTCATTTTTGTTTGCGATTCTGTTATTAAGCTATTACTAGTTTTAAAACGTCTGTACGTAGAGTAAGAAGTGTATAGCGAAATGTCGCGATTTGGAAAAGTAAACCAACAAGTCATTAAAGAAGAAATTGAAAATATAAAACCAGATAACACCCGAAAATCAAAATCAAGTGTATGGAAACAGTTTGTTGGATTTTGTGATGAAAAGTCGTATAATATTCATGAGTGTATGAGTGTAGTACAGCTGGCTACTATACTGGAGGACTACGCATTTAATATGAAAAAGAAAAATTTTGAAGATTATAAGGAAAGTGTGGTCAAAGTGATGTGGAAGCAAGTGCTAAGCAGTTGCAAGAAATTTATTACGAAAAATATAAAATAAAATTTAATCCGTTTTCTGATGTGGAATTTGTGACCGCCAGAGCTGCACGCGATGCTAAGCGCAAAATACTACAGAGAGATTCAGCAAAAAGAAAAGTGAGTGCTTCAGCCTTAACCAGTGACGAATACAAAAAAATTATTGAAATGTGGGATGAAAATACTCCAGATGGGTTGCAGCGTAAATTTTTTCACATAGTTTCACATGAGCTGGCATGGAGAGGAGGAAAGGACATTCTGCTTGTATCCAATACTTCAAAGAAGAAACTGATAATTTCGGAAACCCAAAAGGTCGGATAGAATATAATCCAATTTTCTCTAAAACCACACAAGGTGGTTCTAAAAAACTGTCGGATAGTAAATGGTTGATTAGAAATTTCGAAAATCCACAAATGTGTCCAGTTCGCTTGTTTAGAAAGTTGATGGAAAAAAGGGGAATCTTATTCAAACCGACAGACTATTCTTAACACCAAACCCATACTGGAATCAACCCAATTCGAAAGGATGGTACAAGAATAGCCCAGTTGGTAAGAACATTGTATCTTCATGGTTTAAATCAGCAGCTTCAGATATAGGAATTGACACTAAAAAAGTTAAAATAACCAATCATTCTGCAAGAGCAACAGCTGTTTCGAATTTGGCCAAGAAAGGAGTTGGTGAACAACAGCTCATTAAAATTACTGGACATAGTAATAGTCAGTCGATCAAACCTTACTTACAGTTGGACGCTGAACATCATCAACAGATGATTGAATCCATGAGGAGCATTTCATCAAGTACTAGCCAGTTCAATCATGATCAGAGCACAATGCAAAATAAAACAGAAAATACCCAGATTCAAACCACCAATTCAAGCCAGCCTACAAACATTTACAATAATTGTGTTTTTAATATTAATAAAACCTATAATTACTAAATTTAGTAACAAAATAAATTAATAATTAATTAATTAATTAATTAATTAATTAATTACTAAATTTTTTAAACACATTTATGTGTTTCGTTATTATTTTGCTATATTAGTCAATATCATTAAAGATTTGGCATTGAAGATAATTCAACATGAAATAAATTCTAAAAAAATCATATAGATATATCCATCATATTTCGTTAAATAGAAAAATACCAGCTTTAGTTAAATAAAGGCGGCAGAACTATATTTTTTAGAACATGGCAATTTCGAAGAAATTCATATGTAGGTATATCTAACATATTTCCTTAAATAAAAAATATTACCAACCTTAGTTACATCAAATGCTAAAACTCAAATGGGTAATATTTCAATATATAGACATTGTAGTTCATTCACATTATGATTGTAGATCTTATGTTTACCTTTTCAACTGTCAAAAAATTTCCACTAAAGTTTCGTGGCGCCTCGAAAAAATTTCCGGAAATTTTTTCAGTTGCCATGGTAACTAGTCAACATCATAGACAAACTAACAAAAGCAAGACTTTTCAAACGATTGAGGAAGTCGAATTATTGTTTTTGCGCTGGCCAGTTGAGTCAGAAATCATCGCGCAGTCGCACTCGTCAAACCTAACCTAAATAAAACGAAAAACGTTTTTGCCTTGAACGAACTGTTGAATTCCTGATTTTGCGTTTTGATTGGTTATTACTATTATTTTATTAGCGTACAAAACGAAAACAAATAATGTAATACATTTTACACTTATGAAGAGCATAATAATTACTGTGATTATACATATTATTGTGATTACATCGCTAACGTACACAAAACGAAGGTCCTACAAATTGACTGTAAGTTATAAGAATCTTTATCTTTTAAATCTCTTTATGATTTGAATTTTCGTGCTTTATATTTTATAATAGACTCTAAATGTTAATATTTTTTAAATTCTTGTGAAAATGTGAAGTTTATGTTTTTGTTTTATATTTGAAAAAGTTGTATATTTTTAAGATGTTTCTTGTTGTTCCTATTATTAATATTATAATATACATAATTATTTTTTTGTACCTTTTGAAGAATAATGCTTTTATTTCGTTTGCCATATAACTGTTGTTTTTTTTATCATCTTTTTTGTTATTTATTAAAATAAACGAAAAAAAAGTCAAATAAACGAAAACGTATTCCTCTTATTAAAGAGGAATACGTTTTCGTTTATTTGACTTTTTTGTTTTTATATCTGTTACGTCCAGAAATTATTGTTTATTTTACCGATGGAAATGGAAATAAATGTATTTGATTTTAATAAACGCTTATTAATTAAACATCCTTTTTACAAAATACCCAATCCATAAGTAAAACATTCTCGTCTAAAAGACTACTACAAAATACACAATCCATAAGTAAACCGTCCTCGTCTAAAAGGCCAGTTGACGCAAGCGCGGTAATAAACTCTTATCAAACTTGTTGCCATTTTGCAGTACAGCGTTGACGCGTCTTGCTTTTGTTAGTTTGTCTATGGTCAACATTAAAGCATGTTATTGGTTGAAAAGTAGAGGTGTGAAATTTTCAGTAAAATTTTGGAAATTTTTCTATCCCCAATCAAGTGTAGCTTTTAGATAAACTATACTATAATGAAAATATAGTGAAATTATTACTTTATAGAGCCAAAATAAAGAAAAATTCAATGTTGAAATAATTTTTCGTTCTTCTGAAAAACGGTAAGAGACCGCCAAGAAAAAAGTTCAGATTCGTAATCTACAACCTCAAAATAGTGTGTATACCAATTTTGGTGAAAATCGGACGATTTCCAGTTTTCCCAATAATTATCATATAAAATTCTAAATTAGTGAATACAAAATTACAGAAACCAAATGAGAGGACAGATGAAAATTGGCGTCAAATAATATACAAAGAGAGAATTTCTAAGGATTTACATAAGTTTTTCATGTCTGCTGAAGAAGGCATGGAAAATGTCCGAAAAGGTTTTTTTGCCTTTCAAATACAAGGATCAATAGGTAAGCTATGGGTTCTTTGATTTTTGAAGTGAAACTTCTTTATGCGCGATGGGAGTAAAAATTCAAGGCCGCGACACACAAAGTCGCCAGGCGTCACAAAAATGCTAACCATCTTCGATAATGTCTTCGAGCTCCATCTTTTCTGATATTTTGACGGCGTTTCGTGCACCACGAAACCCCATCATCACTGAATCAAATCAAAAAATTGACCGATTTTAATGAAAGTCGACAGATTGGGCCAAGACCAACTTGACCGTGTACGACACGTTTCACTGTGACAATTGGATGGGTGGCTGCAATAACCAGGCAGCCCCACTTTTTTACGATAATGAGATTTTTACTGAATTGCCCTTTAAACAATAGTCTGATCGTTCCTTGCAACGATCAGATAACTCCATTTAACAGTACATAAATGACAACGTTATTTGGAGCTAACTTGCTTTGAGTTTGCAGCAAAAAACAGGGTAGATCTTGGGAGCTGTTTTCGGCAAACAAAATTTCTTAAAATGGAGCTGGCTGGTTATCACAGCCACCCTTTCAATTAGTTTTGACGTAAGAAACGTCAAAAGTTGATGTCGTCCGATTGCGACCAAATTTGGTGGGTAGGCTACGTAAGCGACGCTGCACACGTTCCCACCCTGCAAAGTTGGATACGACGTCGGTTCGTTTACATCTTACATCAGAGTGAGACTAACGATTTGATAATAAAGAAAAAAAAATCCACTAGGCGCTCAAGTCACAGTACGCTCACTGTCCGCTCACGGTCAAAATTTATTATTCAATGTAATTTATACGGAGCATCCACATTTGCAAATCCGCTCACGGTACGCTCACGCTCTTTGACCGCGGAATTTCTCGGAGACAATATTTTGAACAGATCGAGACCTGACTGTCGGATGACTGGACGGCAGTGTGAATATAGTGCGATCAGGTGCCGGCCAAATTCTGTTCTGATTCTACGTTTGGGGTAAATACTTTCTTCTCTGTGAATGTGTTTTTCAAATTTTCAATATAAAATGTACGAACAAATGATAGAGGCAGTGCGTGATAATGCAGAATTGTATTGAATTGTTGAACGCAAAAATTCGGAAAAATCAGAAAAAGAAAAAGATATTTTTTGATAGTATTAAGGCAACGGTGCGTAATTTTTCACCCGCCAATATTCACACGACTAAAAAACAAATATTTAATTATGTATCCGATATTCAAGACAAATATATTTGGATGCGTGGCCGCCCTAATAATGATCGAGGCTGTGCTGATCAACCTGCTTCAAATGCCACTTCCCGTCATACTTTTATTACGATCGAGCAGCCCCAAAGATACCAACAAGACTCCGTCCATGATTTCCAATCCACTTCCAGTTTCATTTGCATCGAGCAGCCGCAAAGACATCTCAAGATTCCCTCCATATTGCTCAATCCACTTCCGGTCGAACTTTTAACAGCATCGAGCGTATCCAAAGACATCAACAATACTCTCTCCATGATTTTCAGTCTACTTCTGGTCCTAGTTTTAATAGAATCGAGCAGCCCCAAAGAGAATACCAAAAATTACCACTTCAAACAAAGACTTATGGTTCTGTAACTACGTCTACCCCACTTTCCTCAGCAGCGTCATCATATTATGAAGATTTCTCGTGTGAAGAACAAATATAATTTCACAGCTTTGTAGTTATTATTAAAAATAAAAGGGTTTTGTAGGTGCCTATAATCCGATTTGTATTCAATTTGGTTTTTAACAATAATTTTATTTATTAAAATAAGTTATTTTCTTACCTTAAACAAACACATAATTTCTCCAGTGGTGTGATAGATTCTCGAAAGGTGGTATTTTTTCTTATCAAGTCCGACGAAATTTTATTTAAAATATAATAAAATGCGCATTTCGTCATACAAAAGTATTGAAAAAATTTCATTTCGTCATCCACAAGTTCTTTATGTAAAGTGAAAAATTCACCTTCGGTTTTTTTAACATATCATGGACCCATATCTTCCGTTTCTTTTTATTTTCATACTCTTCTTCATCCAAACATATTGCAATAGCAGCCAATTCACTATTCCAAAAGCTTTTAAACATTTTTTAAAATCAGTTTTACAACTTGAACGACGTTTGATTGAAGAGTGTAAATACTGTCGAAAAATCTTGACCGTGAGCGGATCATGAGCGTACTGTGACCTGATCGCCTAGTGGAAATCGGCCTTAAATGGACGAAATCATCAGGATTTTTCTTAATTATATGGGTCGATTGGAATCAAACTCTGCACGTGGCTAGAGGTACCCGAATGGAGTCCTCAGACGGACAGACAGACAGACGAAAATAAGAAGTTTTACTTCAAATATGCGCACATAGTGCACACACATTTTTTTTAACATAAAGATATGAATATCTGTTACGGACAAAGATGTAAATCCAGCCTTTAACAGTAATGACCAGTCAATATTGTATATACTCATTAGAATGGACATTGTTTTTGCTGATCGGCTACTACCATAAAAATCTAATAGATTTGGACAATATTCGGGCAGTTCTGAAAAAGATTAGAAATAAGGTAATGTTTTTATTTATTTTGTGCCTACCGTCTGGCATTTCAAGCATCTGGTTACTACCGGCAATTGACTATCCCGTTAACACGAAGTTGCAGGAATGAGTTTTGATAGATCTGGTTTAAAGGGTTTTTTATGATTCTCTGTTTCTTTAATTTCAATACGAATTTCATTGCTTTGAATGTGTTGATTTGTGAATGCCAAAATCAGGGTTCAGGGGCTAACAGAAACATTGAGGAAATGTTAGCTGCCGTGTTTGTTGCTGCTAATAGTTGTTTTATTTTAACATTTTTCAATATTACGTGAGCAGTAGCGTTATTGTTCCGATAATGACTGACAAATTCCAATAAAACAGTATCATTTTCAACATTGGCTATTTTCTCAAATATCAAACCAAAAAAAAAATACAAACCATGACGATAGTGTCTGATGACGGTACTTGGTTAGAGTACTTTATCGGCAGGGTATTTTCCTAAATGCCCTGTATACATCATTGCCCGAAACATATGCATTGTCCCTATGACCATAAATCTATTAAACATATTTCAGGACACCATATCATACAAAAAACATATACAAACCAAGAGAAATGTAGTGTTAGAGTGGCTCCTTCTGTATACTATTTTCCTAAAAACGTTTACTTGGCGATTCATAAAAATTCAGTATACATTGACCACTACAAAGTTGGGTAAGTGACGAATGTACGAGTATTTTATATTAGTTTTTACATTTTGTTTGGTTTTCTCCAAAATATGCAAAAGAGAAAATATTATTACGTTTAATAAGATTTTGTTACTTTTAGATTCCAAAGACTTTTTGAAAACGGACTGCAGAAACGGGCCTTACTGAGACTATTTGTGAAGAAACCAAAATGCGAAGAGCATATGAGCAATTTCAGTGGAATTGGAATAACGGAAACCAAATTTATATTCACTGTATTTCTGATTGGAATAGGAGCTAGTTTATCTATTCTCTTGTTGGAAATATTTATTTTTAAAATCACCGATTCCTTGATGTATTATAAAATGTTAAAGAAATATCATGTACTACAATCTTATACCAACTAAAGACACCTTTAGATACATATATTATTAAAAATAATGTCTATAGGATTGCGGAGAGTTGAGGATTATCATTGGCCTGGCTTTTTTCTATTGAATCAGGGATCTAAAAAATAAAATTTATTTATTTGTTATAAAATGCCACCATAAAACCCGCTTGCCAATTTCCTTTTACTCGTATAACAAATATGCTTATCTAATGGCGCATTCTCACGACTCGTGTACTTTTTTCGACAAACATTTGTAATTGGTATATAGGGTATACATGGTTCGTCGGGCATCTATACCGAAGTTATTTATTATAAGCCGAATTCTCGCCAGACCCTGTATGCCAATAAAAAATACTTGCCAAGTAGACAAGCCGTGAGAATGCGCCTGAAAAAAAGTTTTTTTCTTAAAATTGTTAATACTCATGTGACACACAAGTCATATTGCCAATTAACTTAAGAACCCAAAAATTATAATGAAAGCCTATTTTAATTAGGTCTAATTTAGATTATAATAATACTAAGGGAAAAATAGATAAGACTTTTAAAATCCAATCAAATTAAATATAAATAAACGTATTGCTACTAAATAAATAACTATAATTAAAAATTGCCTAGATATTTCGCCATTCAAACAGAAATCTATGAATAAAATTAAAAAAGAGTTACTCCAGGAACAGGACTATGAGATTTTTTTAAGCTGTATAGGTACATTTTTTTAATTAAAAAGTAAAGTAAATTTAAAGGAAGAAGAAAAAAAACAGAGAAAGTCCAGTGCTTTCAAAATTTAAGCAAAAAAACATTTTTTCAAAAATTTCAAAGTAAAATATCTCGGCTATTTTGAACTTATGTGAAAAACAGTAAAGAAAAAATATATTTCTTTTATGGAGGTTCATCAGCCCTGAAAATATTTGCAGTTATCTAGCACTCACCCTATATATTTATAAATGTATACTACAAAGAAAAAAATATATTAAGATTATATGTATAACGAGTCTAGATGTTTTGCAAGTACTGTGATACAAATAGCAGGAATATTTTTTTTTAAATTGCACAATTCGTCAAAAGACACTATTCATTTTGTAACATACTTTTTTAAAAATACCGACTGTAAGAGAATCTACTAAGGTGTATTAAGCATGTACTTTAAAAATAGCATACTATTGTATTAATCTTGTCATATTTATTTACATTATAAAATTAGATATTTTATTAAAAAATAAAAATTTACGTCGTGAATCATTCAACAAACAAACATAATATAACTAATGGAATAAAACGTCTTTTATTATACACCTGCAAAAAGCCAAAAGATTGACACTAGTTTAGCATAGGAAACGTTTATTCAGTTTATCATGTTTTTCATATTTTTCGTATTTACAAACAAAATGTCCTTGTTAGTCATGTTAAATTTGATTTTCAGAATCTCCATTTAACATACTGTAGCTAAACAACCAAGAACAGTATATTTTTTCCAGAAATATCGACAACATTTTTTTTCTTAGATGAATTCAGTGAAATACGAAAAATCATCTAGCACGAAATAGAGAAAGATATTCACAAGAAAATTTTATTTGATCAAAAAGCATATTAAATATAGGTCTGATATTGTATATACAGGGTGTTCCAATATGCCGTGGACATAGAATTAGTGCATATTTTTGGTATCAAAATAAGTTCATTGAACACAACTTACTTCTACACAAAAGTGCTGTGTTTGTCCGTTACAGGGCATCAAACTTTAAATATATAATAAACACATTTTTAAGATATTTTAAGAACCGATATTCTTATTTGAATGAGATTTGGTTTACCTATGTTTTGGTAAGCGCTTTCATATTTGACTTACAAAAATCAAGAACTCTACCGACGACCGATTTTTTTGGCAAAATTGTCTTTCTACATTTTGTCTCTTGTAGAAAAACGCTACAGCGCATACTTTTTGAGAAAAAAAATCGAATCTGACTTTCAAAACATGTTTCTTGTCAAATCAAGCTATGTAGGCGCATAAAATCTATTTTGCACTAAGCCAACTAGGCTAGTAGGCTTGCATGCCAACTAGGCTAGGCATAAATATGGAATTTTATGTTAGTATCACAAATAATACATATGTATATGTTAGTATCACATCTTCTTTTATAATTACGTGAAACTTTATAGAAGGGTTTATCGTAAGACTATAAAAGCTGCCAAGGACATTTATGAGAGGCTAGCGAAATCCGGTAATGTTGCTAAGGAGACTTGGGTTATTATAAATAACTTAAGGAATAAGACTTCTTCGTCTGGCACAGTCTTTAATTCACCCGAAAATTTGAACACTTACTTTGTTAATGTGGCTAAAAATTTAGTGAACACCATAACTCCTTCCCATGATTCACTTTCATATCTCCCTAAAACAAATGCGAATTTACACAGTTTCTTCTTCACGCCCGTAGCATTAGATGAGCTCCGTAGTACAATTAAAAGTATTAAAAACAAATCCTCATCTGGGACTGATGGGCTTACTCTCAAAATGTTCTCTGAACTTCTTGAATGGACAATAATCCATTTTACTACTTTAATTAACGAGTCATTCCAAAAAGGAGTTTTTCCAAACTGCCTTAAGACAGCAATAATTATTCCTCTGCATAAAGGAGGAGATAAAGATGAAGCTACGAACTATCGCCCAATTGCACTCCTGCCCACATTATCTAAGATCATTGAAACATTGGTTAAAAAAAGGTTTCTATCTTTTCTCCTTAAATATAAAATACTTACTACCCATCAATTTGGATTTCTAAGCAACAGTTGCACAAATGATGCTATGTACGACCCTTTTAATAATGTATACTCTAGCCTGAATAACCATCACTCTACAGCTACAATTTTCTGTGATTTCTCTAATGCTTTCGACTGTATAAATTATAATATCTTAATAAACAAATTGCAATACTATGGATTCAGGGGAGTGCCGCTCGAATAGCTTAAGTCATATCTTGGCAACAGAAGGCAGCTTGTGAGAATTGATACGTCTATGTCTTCTTGTAAGCCTATAGAATGTGGTGTCCCTCAGAGTTCAGTTCTTGGCCCAATTTTGTTTCTGGTGTTTATCAATGACATTGCAAATCTAGACATTAGCGGTAAATCTGGCTCTTTGCGGACGATACTAGTTTCACTTGGAGCGGCCCAGATGTTACGGCACTATGTAACACTATATCCAGTGACTTACGCACCATTAAATCTTGGTGCGATTCTAATCTCCTATGCCTCAACCTATCAAAAACTAAAGTTTTGTCATATAAAAATACTAGACAACCTTTTGTACTTAATAACACCACTATTGACGTCGTGAAATTCTTAGGACTTGTTGTAGACAACTCGTTAAAATGGGACTTTCACATCGAAGCTCTATCAAAGAAACTAAGCTCTGCCTGTTTTGCACTAAGATCAGTTTCTAAGAAACTTAACCAACCTCTAGAATAGCCTATTACGCCCTTTATGAATCACATCTTCGTTATGCCCTTCCATTCTGGTCTGCTGCTGCGCAACAAAATTTGATCGTATTTTCAGACTTCAAAAGAGTTCGATATTTATTGGGACTGAACAGTAGAACTCACTGCCAGGATTTCTTTAAAAAATTCAAAATACTGACTCTTCCTTCTTTATTCAGTTGTGAATCCGTTTGCTTAATCCGCAAGCACATATCTGCTATTCCCGAAAGGCCATCTCATAACTATCCACTCAGGAATGCGGAGCACGATCTTTATCTGCCAACCCCGAGCTCAGAACTAGTTAAAAGTTCAATACTGTACAATGCCAAAAAAATGTACAATCATCTGCCTTTTTATATCAAGTCGCTTTCATTCTTTTCCGCATTTCGCAAAGCTCTGAAATCATACTTACTGGAGAGAGCCCTATATGCGGTGAACGACTTGTTTGTTGATGTTTAATCATGAACAATTTTGAATTTTAAAATTTTGATCATCTTACATACTGGTCAAAGGTCAAATATTTAATATTTTATAACTCTTAAGATTGTATCTATTTACAATCTTCCTATTGTAAAATTGTATTGATGTGCCTTTTTTTGTGTTCTGAATTAATTGCCGTGTAATATGTAATGTATGTTCTATTTGTAATTTTGATGACTTAATTTTTTTTTTTAATTGTATGATTTGTATTGTGTATTTTTTATTATTTGTATTTTTTGTGCTTTTGTTTGTCGTGTAAATGCTTTGTCGATGAAGCTATTTTGGCTTTTTGCACAATAAAGCGTTATTTATTTATTTATATTTATACATGCAATAAGCTACATACATTTTAAATTAATTAACGTTCGGATTTATTTTTAAATGATGATCACTAAGTCTAACGGAAAAACGAGACACTTTGGTATAGAGGTAAACTGTGTCCAATGAATTTATTTTGATTCCAAAATTACGCAGTAACTCAATGTCCACGGAATATTAGAACACCTTGTATACTGAATATATAAATATTCACCCTGTATACTGAATTTCTTTAATTATGTCTTATGTTTATAATTCCATCTTTAAAAGTATAGTTTCGTATGGATGTGAAACATGGCAGCTCACTAGCACTCGACATAGCACTCGCTATTAGCACTCGAGATAGACTTCTGGAGAAGATCTGCGGGGCTGGAAAGAGTACCGAACAAAAAGATAGGGAAAAGTATGCATGTCCAGCAAACGATAATAGATGGAATAGAGAGAAGACATCTACAATTTAAGAAAGTCTTGAAATGGATACCATCAGAAAGGAGAAAAAAGGGAAGGCCAAAAGCAACATGAATTGGAGGAGTACATTCATCCAGAGGAATCTTCATCCAGGGGATTGGGAAAATAGGAAAGGCTGGCAACTGGGTACCGGAAGGCGTAGGACGCTATGTACCCGAATTTATATATACAAAATTATGTCGAAACTTGCCCCCTTTCTATGTGTGCACTCAGTATCTTATCATTTTACCACGCACCATTTTATGCATCTCCTTGATAGAATGGCAGCAGAATTTCTTTGGCGCTAACCTTGATTTCCAAAGTATAAAATATCGCTTGTAAAGCTTGATTTTCATGCATCCGTTGTCCGACGATACGATGATACGATATTAATTTTATTGGTTGAATTTAAAGACTTCGATTGGTTAACCATTTTTAACCAATTGAGGTTTTTAAAGTCAACCAATAAAATTAATATCGGACCATCGTATCAACGAATAACGGATGCATGAAAATCAAGCTTAACACAGCCTAGCAGTGACATATTTTGTCCTCTGATTTTTTTTTCAAAGATTGAGCTTGTTTAGATAGTACAACTATGTTATGCCAACTTGACAACTATATTATGCCAAGAGATTTGCTGTAATCCGCACTTTATTCGTGCTAATCATTGGCAGTTCTTTTGTAGTTTTAGAATTAGGTCCGTAGATAAAGGTTTTGCTATATTTTGCTGTCCCACTGTCTCTTCAGTGACTGCTACTCTGGACTCTGGACCAAGATAGGTTTACGATGATCCTGGCCTTACTAGCTTCTCGACTGTATCTCGGCACCCAGAGTAATTTATAATTTAATTCTGTACCTTTTGGCCAGAATTCCAAGTTCATCCAGAAACTCCCATAGTATTCTCGATGATATCTTTGGGTCTGTGAGCGCCTAAAGTGCTGCCTTACTGTTTGAGATTACATTATGTCAGCTACCACTATTATACCCTTGTTGCTGACTCATTTCCAGGAAAAAAATGGGTTTTCGCCAGTAAAATGGAAAACCAAAAATGAAAATTATATTTTATGATATTATACAGAGAAAAATATATAATAAGTATTTGAAACATTAAAAACATATAAGATTATTCTTAAAAACATAGTATTTATATAATGATTCACATGGATTATACTGCGGTAGGTAGTAAAACTTTTTAAATTATTTTTTAAATTTTTGTTTTAATGTTGAGATCCTCAGACTATTTTTAGAAAATGTCTAGGCGTAAAACTCAAGATACTTTATTGTTATCATGAAAAAAAAACACTGCAGAACTAAACAATAGTTTGTGATAACGTTAATTGGTAATAATAAAAATCACATACATAATCTATACTAATATATAAAATCCTTAAGTGACTGACATACTGATTAATCACGATCCTGCTCAAACCACTCAACGTAAGAAGCTCAATTTTGGCATACAGGTTGATTCTAGGGTGTAGAGGTTCGATGAGAAGGGATTTTTCGAAATTCCAGTTCCAAGAGGGTGAAACAAGGTTTTTTTTATTTAAAAAACGGTCAAGTTTCGGAAAAAACGCCTAAACACGTATATTTTATTTTGTTGTTTTACATATTTTAAGATTTTTTATAAATTTATACAGGGTGTTTCATAAAATATGACCATTGAGTAATCACGATTCTGCTTAAACTGCTTGACATTTAAAGCTGATTTTTGGCAAACAGATTGACTGTGGGGAGTAGAATTCCAAGAGGGTGAAAACGCCCCTCAAGTATTACAATATTTGTTATTTAAAAAACGGTTAGTCTTTCGGGAAACGCTTGGACAAAAAACGTTTTTTTTACATATTTTGAAAATTTTTAAAAAATAATACAGGGTGTTCCAAAAAGCTGGGTAATTTCTTAACCACGATTCTGCTTAAACTGCTTCACCTAAAAAGCTTACTTTTGGCAAACGGATTTTTCGAAAGTCAAATGATTAATTCGACGCGAACGAAGTCGCTGGTACAGGCTAGTTATAATATAAACCAAAGATGTTACCTTCTTAAAGTGTCAAACACCACATAAAATAAATATAGAATACTTAGAAAACTAATAAATAATATATTTTTATTATATACCATAAAAAATATCATATATCATCGTATGTTATGCATAATGGAGGAAACTTATTAATTTTTGTTAATAATAACGTTTGTTCAATTAAGTATTCATTTGTTATATTTATATTCATCACATGTCACAAAGATATTCCATCGCTGACGTTTTAAGAGCAAGGTACCGACGCATTTAATATGCTTTAAAAACACCAACTGTTCGAGAAAATCAACAAAACTATTTTGTTTACGTTTTTTATTGGTTCTCAGAGGTGTAAATTGTCGGTAGGTCATCTGAACAGTCGGTATAAAAAGTAACGCTTTTGGAGTAAATCCATATTATTCCATCTGATTCATCAAAGTGAAGAGCTGTCCAATATTATTAATATATTTTGTGTTAAGTCATCCATAATGCGTAGCTTGGTAAGTAAATATCGTTAGAAGTAGAAAACTTTCAAATTCTAAATTGCCTGCAAATTACAATAAACAATTTTAATAATTCTGTAGTTACTTTTTAAGCTTAATTTCTTTTTGAAAATTTTATAATAATTAGGAAATTTCTATTAAATTTAATTTTAATTAAAAATATCGCTGGCAAGGAGTAAAGAAGTTTGCTGTATTCTGAAAAAAGAACATTAATAATCGAAAATCTTTAATTAAAGTATTAAAAAATGGTCTTTCTAATTTAAAAAACTAAAACTTATTATTTTATTTCTACAGGGGTAGTCCAATATCGTCGTTGTTGAGGCATTATGTATTGGTGTATTAAATGTATATTGTATGAAAAAGTATAAACAGATAAACATTGATAAAGTGCATACCTAAAATATAAAAATATTTTGTTGTACATAGGGCTTCGCAAAAAAAGTAAGGACAAAGTTGTATTTTTCTTAAATTGCAATTTTTGTTTTCTGCATATCGTAAACAATTTTTATTTGCAGCACTATGCGGTGCTGGACGGATTTTTGTTATTTACTATAACTTTGATTAATAACAGTATATACAAAAAGTGGTTAAAACCTAGAGGGAATTTAACTTTATTAATACTTACAGAAAAATAGAAGTTGCAATTAAAAAAATAATAACTTTATCATTAATTTTAATATGGGTCACCCTGTATACAACAAAAGTTTTTTTTTTTAATTTATGCTTAAACATACTTTTTTTTATTTTCAGAGCCAATTTCTAATTGGAATCACACTTCTTGTCTTCCTCTCCAGCTTTGTTCTTGGTAATCCAATCAACGATGTATCCAGGCCACTTCTAGTCAGCGTAAGAAAAGGAACAAACGACACCAATTCAACCTTAGAAGACAATGAAGATTTCAACTCTACTGCAAGACCAGTCATATTAATCGAAGACGAAGAAATCGCATTTGCCATCCCTGATGAAAGTAATTTTACCGACTACAATTCAGAGAAGAGTCCTCAGAAGGTTGAAGGATTTAAGTCTACATCACATTCACCAGCTTCATTAATAGGTAGAGAACGAAGATCCTTAGTTGAAGAAGAAGATAAATCTGATAAATCAGGTAGCTCAGAAAATAGCTCTAAAAGTGGCGAAAGCAAAGAAGACATCAACTCTACCGTTATACCAGTTATATTCATTGAGCAAGAAGGAATTGCATTTATCGTTCCAAATGATGGTAATTACACTTCAGAAAACCGTTCTGAGAATGCCGAAGGCTACAATAAAGGAACTGAATCATCCACTTCAACCTCCACATCGACATCATCCGCTGGATTATTAGCAAGAGAACAGAGATCTTTGGGAGAAGAAAAACATAAATCAGATAGTTCTGAGGAATCTGATAGTTCAGAAAACAGCTCGGAAAGTGCTGAAAGTAAAGAAGTTGTTAGTTCAAAGTTGAATTCATCTTCTGCATCAAATGTCAGGCAAAAGCGATCCTTTGGTGGTCGGAAATTTATTCCAATGGTATTTGGGTAAACAGTAAACAACATAATTTAAATATAACATGGAAAATAATGTTTTTAAACAATATAACATATTTTTAATGTAATATTGTTCAAAGTTATTTTTGTGATTAATTTGTGTAATTGATTTTATGAAAGATTTGATTGTCCTTATTTAATGTATTCTTGTGTTTTTAGGATTAATATACTTTAAGTTATTTTTTATTATATAAATAAATATATGTGATAGTACCAAATATATTTTTGTTTTATTGCTTGTATATGTGCATGTATGAGTCTTGTGACAAAGCTACTAAAAGGTTCTCAAAATATTATTTTGTTTGTACTACTTATGACCATGTATGGAAAATAGAGTAATCCTCGAGGGGTAAACACATAGGGCAAAAAGTGTACACCTACATCCTCTATCCTTAGTACATCCCCTACATCCTACAGTACATCCTCGGTACATCCCCTACATCCTCGGTACATTCCCTATATCCTCGTACATCCCCTAGTACATCCCCTACATCCTCGGTACATCCACTACATCCTCGGAACATCCCCGGTACATCCCCTACATCCTCTAGTACATCCTCGGTACATCCCCTGGAAATCCTCTCATGTGTACGCCATACATTTAGAATAATTTTCGTGATGAACCGTTTTACGTATCTAAAATACTTTTCGAGATATACTTATCTTGGACACACTGTATATATTTTTTTTTAAATTTTATTTGAATGGTAAAAAGAAAGTTAAAATTTTGAACGCTATTATCTCCGAAACTATTAAATATATAAAAAAAAGATGAAGCACCATTTCGACTTACATTTACTAGAGGGATATAAAAATTTACAGGGTGTTTTTTATTTAAAATAACAAAATTAAGGTTACTTTACTTACGACGAAACCGGAATTGTTATTTATGTTAGAGCGATCTCCCACTTTATTACGAGCTTTATTATATGTATAACTACAGAAAATCTCTCAAACCTCTACAATTTATTGGCTAGTAATATAGTTGACACCTAATATTTTTGTTGAATTCAAAAGGATAAAAAAAAATCAAAACCATTTAAAAAAATTATATGGGGTCATCGAGAATCGAACTTAGGCGCGCCAACCCATATCAAATCTTGCCAGAGCTGTAACAATCTCGGCTATTATTGTGCCTACAACAATTCGCCGTTACTTTTATTATACAGGGTGAGTCTTAAATAGGTGCAAATATTTTCACGGCTGGTACATCTCGATAAAAGAAACATATTTTTTCTTTACCATTTTTCAAATAAGTCCAAAATAACCGAGTTATTTAAGTTTCAAAATTTAAAAAAAAATGATTTTTTTTTAATTTTGATAGCCACCTGATTTTTTTCTGTATTTGCATCCCTTTTAGTGCCGTAACCATAGAGTAAAGCTGTAACTATGGTAATATCAGAGATTAAGAATTTATAACGTGGGAAAATTAGCGATGAACAGGCAGTTCTAAAAAGTTTTCGAAAAATATACAGGGAAATTTAAAAGAACATGCACGATTTTTAACATATTTTATTTGCAAAAAAACATCATAGACGTGTTCCTGGGGTCAAAATATACCACCCCTGAAAATATTTGCACTTATTTAAGACTTACCCTGTATAACAGCAGTTTATGCCTCGGTTTATGCAGTTTATGTCGGCGGAAAAAATAACTTAGTCATGCGTAAAGCCCTATATTATGTGCAAAGTTATCAATCTCGTGTTTTGAACCCCAAATAAAAATGAGATCTAGTAGCTACCGAGGATCTACTTTATAAAACAGACCTAAAAATAGGCAACGCTAGAGGCATTCGCATTTATGAACTTCGTTTTTGACGTATAGAGGGTACAATAATAATTATTTACACACACTTCCCTTTAATTCATAATGCTTACGGCACTATGCAATAAGATATGAACACACATGCCAAACACAGTTTTGCATAAACTTATACTAGAGATATGGATTAAAGTCTATATATCTGACTTATACATACATTTTGCGAGATATTTTGAGGTTATGAGTAGGGGTGAGCCACAAAGCCTTGAGTATCGATATTTTTATCGATATATTAAATAAAGGTCCATTTTCACTCCCATGAAATTTGTGCAAATCGGCTTGTGAAAATCGGCTTGTGCAAACTTTATTTAATAAATTCATTGAGAAAAACGGATGTGCACAAGCTAATTCACATACGTGAAAACCAAGTAACGATATATTGGTCCATAAATATCGATATAGCTATCGATATAACAGATACCGCTATATCTCTTTATGAATACTTCATATCGGAAATATCTATATCTATCTATATTCACAATATCGATATTCGATCTTATTTGATTTCGTACAGGGTGGTTGTAAAATATTGAATAAATATCAACATCTCGAGAACCACATTTTTTTGGAAATCGCTCGGCCACATCAATTATTTTAATTTTTCCGGGGCAGATTATGCAAAAAATGAATATTATACAGGGTGTCTCAAAAATGCTTTGTCCAAAACAATTTCTTTTAATGGCAACCCTCGTGGCAACATAATTATTATTTTTCTGTATTTTTGAATTGCCCTTAAAATTCTGAATATTTTCCATGTAAGTGCTATACCCAAATCCAAGCTTTTTGGAGTTATTCTCATTTAAAAATTAAAAAGTGAAAAAAATATTAGAAAGAAACCTTTTTTAAGAGGATACCGAAGAGGATACCTTATGGAAAATGTATTCAAAAGACAACCCACAAATTTGGATGACTTGAAACATCGCATTCGGCAAATTACGCTCCAAATAATTTGAAATACATCCCCGGTAAATCCTCGGTACATCCCCTACATCCTCTAGTACATCCTCGGTACATCCCCTACATCCTCGGTACATCCCCTACATCCTCTAGTACATCTTCGGTACATCCACTACATCCTCGGTACATCCACTACATCCTCGGTACATCCATTACATCCTCGGTACATCCACTACATCCTCGGTACATCCCCTGGAAATCCTCTCATGTGTACACCATAAATCCCCTAAGTGTTCACCCCTCGGTAATCCTTGATTCCAGTACATATTATAACAATTTTTTTTGTGTAATATTTTACTGAACAATACTGAAATGTATTAATTTAAATTAATTTTAATCAATAAATAAGAATAAATTATAATTTTTAAGATTCCTCTTACTATAACTAATAATAATAATTGATACTAGACAAAAAGTAAAAGATAAGTAAAATTAAATATACATTTGGACCTAACAGTAGAAATAACAAGGACAATAATCACTTGCAAACTAATAATCACGCTATTAGAACTTGTTTTACTTCCTGCTCATCATAGTTTCATCTAATTATTACCACTGTATTAACAAAGGAAAAAAATTGATAAAACATGTTGTGATAATAAAAAAGTAAATAATCTTTTTATTATCACAACATGTTTTATCAATTTTAAACAATTTATTTTTAACCAAAGGTTCATGTCATGCTTTGGTTAATTTAGAAATATCTGAAAAAAATAGTGTGAATATTCAAAAACACTCTTAAAATATACATATATTTTAATATATTATCGCAGTAAAGTTATGAAAACAAAACATAGTCTGCCATCAGGGTCATTTAAGCAAAACTTTATTGTAGGTACTAAATACCATAACAATTTTTGCTATTATTTTTGTAATTAAAGCCCTCAAGACCAAATTCGTTGTAAAAATTGCTATAACAAATAAATAATTATTAATGCCACACTGATTTAGTTAATTTCGGATACAGATGAAAATCATATTTGTATAGGTACTTTTTTATAGATCTAAGTTCGGGTTAAAGACCTTATTTGATACTAAATTTGGAATTATCAACGTGGATGCATATACGTTTATGTACAGGGTGAGTTTCCTACGATGTTCTATATGGGTATCTCGGATACTACTGAAGATGGAGAGTCGGTTAAATGGGGAAAGAATTGCAGTTTTGTGGGGTCATAAATCTGCGCCTTTCAGATTTTTGAAAAAGTTCATGGCTTACTAGATATTTCGAAAAACGCTAATTTTGGCTATTTTAAAAATTGTCCCTAATTCCATTATAAGCTATTTTAGACAAAGACTTTTCAGATAAAAGTTGTAGATAATCACATCCTTAATGAGATTGTGTCCTCCGTTTTTTTCTAAAGCCTGTCATTTTTGATATATGATACAAACATATGTTTTTTTTTAAATGGAAACCATAGCTGGCCATGACTTCATAAAAAGCGCCATTTTTTAAGTTTTTCAGATATAAGCTATAATAATATGTTTTTTTTTTTCGAAAAATTACTGAGTTATAGCCAATTCTTATAATTTAAACAGCCATGGAAACAAGTTTAATCATCTTTACTCTCAGAAATGTAAAGCTGTCACAACCAAACTTTGTAAATTAAAATAAACAAAAAATGTAAATATGAATTTTTCAAATGAAGAAAAGCGTGTAGGATTATTGGTTCAACTTTTCTTGGCCATACACGTTGGCCATACATTTTCGAGGATACGTTGACCGGTGAATGTTACGTTTTTTAGAGAACGGGTTTTAAGACATGTTTGAAAAGCTACATTTATTTATAGCCAATTCTTATCTTTCTAGACTAATTTCACTTAGATTGCATGGTATTCTTCTTCTGTTATGATTGATAACTTCAAAGTCAGAATATATTATTAAACGGTTCTTTACAATTTACATTACACAAACTAAAACTTAAAAAAATAATATCACTACATACATTTTAAGTTATTTTAGAAAATGTTCAAAAAAACCGCCACTGTTTTGAGTTGCATCTTTTAAAAGTGAATTACTACCTATTCTCACAGAAGGCCCGGTCGACATAATTAAACTTCTCTTGTAGCGCCACAACGAATGCCTCTCTTAATTCAGTTCTTTTGTGAACCTTATTGTTAACCATACCGCATAAAAAATTAAAATGGATAGGTCAGGTGATCGAGGAGCTTCACATTTCTGAGAGCAACGGCAATTGAACTTGTTTCCATGGCTAACTAAGTGATAACTTATTAAAAATGATAAGAATTGGCTACAACTGAGTAATTTTTCGAAGAAAACATATTATAGCTTATATCTATAAAAAGCTTAAAAAATGGCGCTTTTTATAAACTCATTGCCAACTATGGTTTACATTTAAAAAAACATATATTTGTGTCATATAATCTCAAAAATGACAGACCTTAGAAAAAAAACGGAGGATACAATCTGAAAACTTTTTGTTTGTCTAAAATAGATTATAATGGAATTAGGGACAATTTTTAAAATAGCCGAAATTTATTTTTTCGGAATATCTAGTAAGCCATGAACTTTTTCAAAAATCTGAGAGGCGCATATTTATGACCCCACAAAACTGCAATTCTTTCTCCATTTAACCGACTCTCTATCTCCAGTAGTTTCCGAGATATCCATAGAGAACGTCGTAGGAAACTCACCCTGTATATACTGGGTGATCCGAACTTTATTCCGGAAACTTCGGCAGCGTATTTTGCATATAAAAATAAGTAAAAAAGTTCGTATAAATATATGTCCTAAAATGCTTCGTTTCAGAGATGCAGGGTATAGAAGTTTCGATTTTTTCCTAATAATTTCTAAACTAAATTCGGTATTTGGATGAAAATTAGTATCTGGGGATTTTTTTACATGAGAAATTTGATTTCGATGCCAATATGACTCCTACTTATAGGGGGCACCACCTACATCTTTTTTAATTGTTTTGAAGAGTATTAATTTCTCGTCCGTAACTGTATTACACTACTGAGTGAAAAAATACACATTTTCGTAATTTTCTAAGTAAAAAATATCCCTTGGTAAAAATCGCTACAAGCAACCGTTCTCAAGATATTAAGAATAGAAATAATGAATACATGTCATTGTCGACAAAAAATTAACATGTTGACTAAATAGTTATTTGGCTGAAGTAATAAATTTGGTAACTATTTAATTTTTTAAGCTAATCATGAAATTTTCTAGAAAATAATACGATAAAACAGCTTCTGTTGATCTTTGGTACAAAAACATTTAAAATTTATTATTTCAGACTAATAACTATCCAGTCAACGTGCACAATTTTTGTCAATAATGTGTAGCATTTTATTTAAAATTCACATAATTTATATAAATGTACAGAATTATTTTATTTAAATAGTTCAAGTTTAAGTCCTCGCATCGAGATGGCATTCTAAGTATTGTTATTATCTTTTATTTTGTTTTTAAATTTTATTTCTTGCGAAATATTTGAGTCCGGTCGAATTTCGTTCGTCACTTTATATCTGACGGTGTATAGTCATACCTCGTGACTACCTTCCCTCGCCATATTGGTGGCTAAAGGCTGAACCCGATAGAGCTATCGGAGTTTGTTGGTATTTTGCCAATTTGTTTGGGAATACCCTCTGAGCAGAGGGTTTCAGTTTATGGCAGCATTTTAGTTTACGGCAGAATTTTACTGTAAGGCATTTTATGGTGGCTTTATTTTCTGGTGCCATTTTGTCTTTTTTGCACCTGACATTTGGTCCACGTTTTGTCCCTACATTTGACATCAGGAATAACGGAGGAATCTCCTGAATTCACATAAGTTTTCGATCCTGTCTGTCCAGAGATTTTTTATACCACAATCCAGTTCCAGTAGCAGTTCACCACAACCAGCTTGTGACCAGCACGGATTAAAAATGGCCAGATCATTTAATTTTACATTTTTAATTTAAATTCATTTTGATTCATTAAGCCCTTCAGGCATATTATATATTTAATTGCTTGAGAATTTCACTTTGATAAATTTTACACATGCCATGTTATGCATATTTCTGATATTCATATAGTACGGTTTTTGTTGAATATAAAGAGTCCCTACATTTTGGTACCAAGATCGCCAGACTTTATGCGGAATAATTAATAAAATATTAATATTCAGAAGCGTGCAGATTTAAACCACCATTTTGAGTGATCTATTTTTACACATACAATTTACTAAAAAATGTTTTCGAACATCAAATTTTTCATATTCTGACTTTATTCTATTTAACATTTAATTATTAATTATACTTAGTTATTAGTTATCTCAGCGTTTCATTTGTGTAATTCCTAAAATAAGTAATACCTATATTCTGAGTTGATTTCTCAGTTTTCAACTTAGAAGTTTTCGAAATTAAATGGAAAACTGAGTAGCGCCCAGTGTCTTATAAAGATGTAAGTATCACAATTTAATTTTCACTAGCTTACGACCCATTGCTCACCGGCGGCGCGGCGAACAGCTCCGTCGCATAGTGTTAGTTGTTTTAGTATTTTTCTAAAAGAAAATTCTTATAAAAAAGCATTCCATCTTTTTTTTTATAACTTCTAATGCTACAAATGACATGTATTGACTATTTCCATTCCAAATATATTGAAAACGGTGGCTCGTAGAGATTTTTACCAAAAAATCTTTTACGCAAAAAATTACGGAGATGTATATTTTTATATTCAGTAGTTTTATACAGGTAAGGACAAAAAGTTATTACTCTTCAAACCAGTTAAGAAACCTGTAGGTGGCGCCCCCTACAAGTAGAGGAGGCATATTGACATCGAAATCAAATTTACCATATCAAAAAATACCCAGATACAAATTTTCATCCAAATATGGACGTTGTATTTGAAATTATTTGAAAAAACGAAATAAAAATGAAACTTCTACACCCTGTATCTCCCAAAGGAAGCATTTTAGGACATAATGTTAATATTCTGCCGAAGTTTTCAGAATACAGTTTGGACCAGCACATGTATATTATATAAATTTTCAAAAAAATCCTATGATTCCATAAACGTTTAACGTGCCATGGCCGTGAAGAATCACCTTGTATAAAGATGTTTTATGTACAAAGTGGCTTTAGTAAAAATCCATTAAAAAAGTGCAAGAGACAAGAGTCTTGCAGCAAGACCATGACCAAGACCAAGAGTGGAGACTAAGCGAGTCTTGGTCTTGCATTTGCTCATCACTAGCAGTATCGCATATTACGGAATTAGATTTATATAAATATTATAATAATATCTATATTGAAGGACCAATTTTTTTGTTCCTTTATTTAGTCAGCTTATTAGAGGAAGTAAATTATAGAAGTTATGTTATTACTCCGTTACTATGTACCTACTACATACACTAATTACTATCAAGTGTAGTACAGACTGACAAATATTTTGCTTGGTAATAAGGGGACGTCTTTTTTAATTAACACTTTTAAAAATAACAAAAAACAAATAATAACGAGGACACTGTCAACGTCATAAGATTCAGATGAAAAATATTTTTCAGATTTATTTTTTTAGTTGTTAATTTTACATCCTTATAAGGTGAGCTCTAGCAAAGTACATATTTGTGACAATTACAGATGGCCAATTTTGTAAGTAAACATTTTTTTATTAAAAAAATACAGTTATAATGTAATCAAACCTAACATACAATATGTCCCCAGATCGTCTTTCCAAGGGGAATAGCATTATTATTATAAATATTTTCAGAAAAATCCATATAATATAACAAATTGTTCCAAAATAATTTATTCCGATTATACTTTTTTTTTAATTTTCATGCCGTTTTAGAAAAAAAATATAAGAATATGATAATACAGTTGAATTTCTTTGTGAGGTTTTGAGTCCCCTACGCCTCGTTAGAGGTTTTGCAATTGATATGTACTCACCCTGGGCTGGATAACGTTTAGTGATTATTATTAATTTTGATTAGATTAACGTAATATATTTTTTGCTGTGTAAAAATGTTAAAAGAAACATAACATGTATTTAATTCATTGTTACGGAAGGGGCGATACTAGTTAGGTTAGGTTAAGAGAGGATAATACCTTAACAAAAGCAAGAAATAATGACTAATCAAAATTATAATTATCTTAATAATAAAATAATAAAAAATTGTTACCATAGAAAAACGATTTGATTTTTAGAACTTTAGAAAAAAAATCAACCGTTTTTTTTTCTTTTGCCGACCATACCAATAGGTATGATAGGCTATTAGAAAAAAAAATCAACCGTTTTTTTTTCTTTTGCCGACCATACCAATAGGTATGATAGGCTATTAAGATCGGCAAAAAAAAGTTTTTTTAATTTCACTCTTTCAAAATGAGTTATTTGGGTCATAAATGACCTAAATACAAAATATTTTCATGGTGTCTGTCTGTCTGTCTATCCGTCTGTAACACGATAACTCAAAAATCGCTAAACCGATTTTAACCAAATTTGGTACAAAAATATTGTGGCACCCGAGAATCTGGTCATTAGTTTTTGGTGGGGGTGGGGGGTTGGTAACGGGGTATGGGAGGGGGTTAAAAATTAAAAAAAACGTAACTCCAAAATTACAATAGCTAGCGAAACGCGGTTTTCAATTTAAGATTAGGAATAATATTTGCAACAAAATTTGTAATAACATCAAAATCAGTCAAAGTCGCAGTTTATGGGATAAAAAAAAATTGGAAAAATTCCTTTACTTTGAAACTAAAAGAACTGCCTACCAACTTCTTATTAACATATTTTAGTATGAGCGGCTATACGTGCCTCTCGGCGCCAATTTTTTTCTCTAAAACGCGGCCTGGAAATTTGTAAAAGTAGAAACGGATCATTTTATTGGAAGCACAGAATGCTTAATTCTCAAATTATTAATATAATAAGTAATAAAAGAAAATAGTTTTTCCTCTTGTAGACACCATTCTGGGATACACTGTAGACAAATAAAAAGAAATTAAGAATACAGTTTAAAAAAAGACGTTTTTTTAAGAATAATATGATGAAATAAAAATTTTATTAAAAATTGCTAAGAAGAAAATTGTCAACAACCATAAAAATATAAGAGCCAGTCAGGTGTACCATACGATCGAAAAAGAAACGGCGTTATAGGTAGTTTAAAAATAAAAAAAAAGATTGCTGTCATTTTATTAGAAAGTTAAGTTACTATATAAATTATTCATAAAAATTATATGTGGATGTCGAATGTCGATCGATTGGTCATTACAAAGCAAACTTCACACCCTTTTTTCTCAATCACACAGTAGTAGCAAAGTTTACAGAATTAAAATATTAGAATTAGAAAAATATAGAATTCTGTAAGTTTTAGTAGTAGTATATCAGTATGCAAAATCCAAACATTTTTATAATCTAACTAGCTCTAACTGGATTGTGACTGCTGTTGTTAAAATAAAGTTAATGTGATTTTATTTTTTACGTTTTATAGATAAAAATGTTCCTGGCTATTTCAGCAGTTCTATTTCTGGTACTGCTACATTCCGATAGTGTGATTGGTGGAGCAATGCACAGAAATAAAATAGAAGAACAACTAATAAGAAGCAAGAGAGGTGTTTCATTTTTAGGACGAAGAAGATATGTACCGCTACCAATAATTTTTGGAAAATGATATTAGTATATCCAATTATATTCATGCTTTTTACTTTTATATACTTTTCGATTTTATCAGTATATTTATAATGGATATATAATATAACATGTACTTAATTTTAAGAAATATAGACGACAATAAATAGATATTTAAGTGAATATAGGATTAGTTTCTTCTTAATACTACTAAAATAGGGGGAGAGGTATACATATAGTAGAGGGTGAGTCTTATACAGGTGTAAATATTTTTATGAGTGGTATAATTTTACGCCAGAAACACGTATATGAGTTTTTTCGGAAAAAAAATTAAAAAATGTGTATATTCTTTTAAATTTTTCTGTATATTTTTTTGAAACTTTTTAGAACTGCCTGTTTACCGCAAATTTTTCCATGGTGTAATTTCTTAATCTCTGATATTGCAATGGTTTACGGCTTTACTCTATGCTTACGGCATTAAAAGAGATACAAATACAGAAAAATTCCGTTTGCACTCAAAATATTTTAAACATAAATATTTTTTATTTTTATTTTCAAACTTGAATAACTCGGTTTGGTTTGGTGTTGGACAGTTATTTTGGACTTCTTTCATCGATATAGACATCCAACCCTGAAAATATTTGCATTATTTAATACTCACCCGGTATACTTAAGTATTTTTATTCGTATTTTTTAAGACATATTAGAGCACACAACTTATACAAGGCTTATACACTCAGATGCAAAAAAACGCATCGGAAAAATTTTTGGTCCAATTTAAAGTGTTTGCTTTGGTTTTTGTTATTTTTAGCCCTATTTTCATGAATTATTCAGCAAGCTGTATATACCTAATTATATTAACTTTAATTATTGAAGTCAGCTTTTTATAAACTTTAGTATTTGGCATGTTATACAGGGTTTATCGAGGGTGATTTAATTATATACAGCTTACTCTTTGAATAAGAAGACTAAGGAAGGAGCATAATGCTATCCATGTATTCATGCATGGTGGGCGGAAAAGCCACCATAAAAGCTCTCTAGGGTGGGGATCCTTGACAGTTCTGTTTGACGATTCATTTGACACATTTGCATTTGATTTTAAATTTTGTGGATTTGTCAGTCTTTACGGAGCTTATTTTATATTATTTATTATTTATTCTACTACTGATAGTTGTATAAAGGTAGTAAATCTAGATGGAAATTGTGGCAGAACTTAAATTAACAGTGACACTATCGCGATTTATCGAAAAAGACTCTAAAATAGTTGGTTGTGTAGCGTGCGGTAGCTCTCGGCAAAAATTGAGTGAAATAATGGAACAACTTTTCGCTAGTAAGTGACTATATAATATACATACGTGTAGTAAACCGATCATTTATGAAATTCACTTAAATTAACTAAATTATATATTTTTCTTGCATTTTTAGCTTTTATTTATTGCTTGTCAAAGATTAGATGTCAAAGAATTTAGATACGTTAATTTGACTTACATGCTTCAGTAGCGTATCGGATGTTTGTGTTAATAAATACTTATTATAACTTATCTATTTTTATTAGAATTATATATTTTATAACAATTTTAATAACTACCAACATTTATTCACAACGTAAAATAAAACAACAAATTATTGAGTCTACCCCACGTCTACGCTACATCATAGTTTTACATTTTTTAAATAAAATTAGAACGACACTGATAAACCGGAATTTAAGTCGGCCATATTTGAGGCCCATCGCGGTGTACCTAAGATTTTTGATATGCTCCTTCCTTAGTCTTCTTATTCAAAGAGCTTACTAGAAAATTTATGAAAATAGGGCTAAAAATAAAAAATATAATATTTTAAATTTGGCCAAAATTTGTGATTAGAGCTATGAAATAAAAAGTAACATTAAAATAGTAATTCTATTTTCTGCTAGTACTACGTTTCTTGTAGTATATAATATCAAAATTTTTGACTTAAAAAAATAATGACATATTGAAAATCTACAAAGCTGAATTAAATTACAATACGGTTCTAACACGTTTATTGACAAATTGGTGAAGGTGGTATTAAATAATATAATTTTCTCTTCTACGTAAATGTATTATAAAATTATTCTCTTTCTACAAAAAAAAATAGAAAATTAATTTAGAAATGTACATGAGAAACATTAAGGTAAGACCAATAGCCTTTTAGCGAGCCTTTTAGTAATTCGACCTGGTTAGATCTTTTGTAAAAGATTTTGGTATAAATATAATTCACTAGTCATTCCTTTGATGAACCTTATGATAATTTAGAGAGTTATATCAAGAGGTATACCTACTATTCAGTAGAGTTTCTCATTTTTCGAACTCTTCTATTTCTCCAGGTACGAGAATTATCGATCAGAATTTCTCAGGCAATTTTGAAATTTCTAATAAAACACTAACGTTATTTTAACATTTTTGCTTTATTACAAATTAGTTTCATAAATGATATTATTAAATTAAATGATATATTTTAGTAAGTTACCATTAATTGCACTTATTAATTAACTAATCAACAACAAACAATAAATTACAAATAAACAAATATACTAGGTTATGTAAACAATAAAGGTTAGGGTAGTACTTAACTTTTCTATAATTTTTTTTTTCGTTTCCACTTGTCGAGGGTTTTTTTACCACTGTTTTACACCACTGTGCAATTTTTCTTATGAAATTAAAGATGCTGCACATAGATTTGTTCTAACTTTCTTAGTTCCTGAAATACAGGGCGAATTTGAAATGTTTGCATTTTTTGATTCCCCTCGTATGACAACTGAGTTCCATAGAGTTTTTTACTTAGAATCCAATGGCGTAACTAGTTTTTTTTGCTGAGAGCTGTTTAGATTATATTTTATTTTATTTATGTTGTTATAAGCTTTTTAAAAAATATACTATCAGTGGAGTGCCCAGAGACTTTTACCTCGGAATTCAATTACTGTGAATGTATTAATGTGAAATCTTCTGTATTGTGTTTTATAGATAAAATACTAAAATGTTTACCCATTTTTTTTTCGTTGCTTTTATTTTTTTTTTAATAATTTTAGTAAATTCTTAATTATTTCCTTCTAAATTTTTTGATTTTTTTATTTTTTTTTCTAAGTAAATTTATTGAAGTAAATAAATCTAACGCATAAGCTATACCTATTCTGCTTATTCTGACCATTGAAATTTTGATTGAAATCGAATTATACAGGGTGGCGCGACATATACGACGCGGTTTTTGCAAGGAGAACAAAAGTTTGTATTGAAGTGAAATTTTGTGAGCTTATGTAAGTCAATTTAAAGCATTTTCTAAAATTATTTAGAGTTCTACAGGGTGTCCCCAAAAAAAGTTACACATCAAAGTTATGTTTCTTTTTGGATTCTAGTAAAAAAAATATATATAGGTTTGTTTCATTAGATATAATATAGTGAACATATAGTGAACTACCATTAAATACATATTTTGTAAAATGTTTGGAGTAAAAATCTCAAATAGGAATCCTGATGCAGAACTTTTGCGGAATACGGAGCCATCTTGTATCTATGCATTTGTATATGTGTTTATTTAAATATTAAAGTGAAAGCAACGAATTTAAATGGGTAAACTTTGTAATATATCTTATTAACAATACAATACAAAAAGTTTTATAAAAACTCGTTCACAGTAAATGAATTCCGAGGTTTGTATCACATAAGGGCTTAAAGCACTCCACTATATACACTATTTCTATGTTATATACTGTACTATATTTCCGCTAAAATAATTGTGTTTATGTTTACAAATGTGTTTAGATTGTAAAGCAACAATATGGAATTTTTTATGATTTTGTGTTTGGGGAAGATTCTATCACAGAATATATACGCAACTTCTATGTACTGGGTTTTTTGTTTATTTTGTTTGTAAGTGATTTCAGCTGAAAAAAAATCAACTCACCCAGACGTGTCCAGAGTTCAAAGTTTTAGGGTACTATGGTAAAGTAAGGTTTTATCATATTGTTGAAATCTCAAGTTCAGCAGTACTTTTTAGATTTGTAATGTAACTATCTTAAAATGTACATTTTTTAATCATAAATACTTTAGGTGGTAAAATAAAATCGACAAAACCAATAAAACCAATGAATACGAAACGAAACTAACTCCACTCTAAAACGCTCTAAGATAAATAAGACCGAATAATTCGTGTACAATGTAAACACGTGAAAATGGGACACGTGGATGTCTGTGGCACGTATATCTTTTCCTCTCGACAAACAAATAATAAGCCGCGTTAATAAGCTCGCTCTGGCATCGACGCGCGGCGTAGAATTGAAGCAGAATAATGGAAACGCCTACGCGTGGAAAAGCAGCTGGTGGTCATTGTTTTGAAGTTTTCCACGAGCAAACAGTTTCAGGCTTTTTGTTTCAGTGTGACGTAAGAAGCGAGAAGAGTAATTTTATTGCGTAGGAATAACAAGTACATAATACTAAATTACATAATCCTTAAATTTCTGATTGAGAAGTTTTAAAAAATAAATCGAAATAAACTAGGTAATAGATTGCATAGATATGATGTCAAATTCTAGTAAGGAAAATGTTCTCTTTTGTTTGGGTATTCGGCCACTTTTTCCGTTTGTGCTGAAGATCAATATCGCGAAAACCAAACTAATTGTTATTATCTGGCCAGAATTTGATAACGTGCACCTTACTATCAGTGAAGAAGTCATCCAAAGAGTAGCTAATTTTAGGGGTGCAAGGGGTAGTGAAGCGATCCATATAGCCTAGCTTACCCAAAAGTCAACCTCAACTTCACGCGGTGCACCCTGTTTACACAAAAGACGGCTCTGACGTCCGAGTATAGGCGGTATAGCCTTATACAATCCTCAGACCTACCATCTTTCTGGGGAAGGCGAGTAGTAAACTACTCCTAGCCGGTCGAGAACGTAGCACAAGGGAACTATCGTCGCGGTCCTCATTGAGCCATAGTCATCCCGTGCTACAGTTGCAGCCAAAACTGTGCGGCAGCGTAACCGTTACAGTTAAACATTTTCACGCAGCTAACACACATCAATCATGAACATTCGAGTGGGACAAAATCATCAGCCGGAGGTAAAATACCCCCTCAACCGAGTGAGAGAAATAAAAAACATCAATGTTTCACGTTTGCGACGTGGAACGTCCGCACTCTACTGGACAAGACAAATTCAAATCGACCAGAGAGAAGAACAGCACTGGTCTCACAGGAACTCCACCGAGTAAATATAGATGTTGCCGCTCTTAGCGAAACCCACTTCGCGGATGAGGGTTGTCTCACTGAGGAGCATTACACCTTCTTTTGGAAAGGTCACCCCGCAACACACAGGAGAATTCATGGCGTAGGCATTGCAATCAAGAACGAAATCGCCAACAAATTAACAGAAGTACCTATTGGTGTCTCCGAACGTCTTATGACCCTAAGGTACCCCATATCAGACAAATCTTACGTAAATAGCAATGGTGAACGCTTATTAACAACATACACAGAGTATAATCTATACATCACCAATACTTGGTTCATGTTGAAGGACGAGTTTAAAGGTACTTGGAAACATCCCAAATCAGGTCACTGGCATCAATTGGACCACATAATCGTTCGAAGGACGCATCTAAAAGATGTTAGACTTACGAAAGCCAGAATAGATGCCCAATGCGACACTGACCACCGACTTTTAATTTAAAAAATGAAAATCCACTTAAAACCCAGACATCTACACTGTAAAAAGCAAAACAACATGACCAGATTGAACGTACGGGGTCTAGAGAACAACAATACCGCCGACGCCCTCCGGGAAGCTATCAAAGAATCACTTCCACCGATAACTTTAATCTCAATCTTGGAGCCTGAAAAAGGTTGGACACAATTAAGGGATGCGATTCATAAAACTAGCGAAGCAGTACTGGGAAAATCCAACGAAAATAAAAAACCAGACTGGTTTAACGAAAATCAACCTCATATACAGACCTTATTGGAACAAAAGCATAGACCACATCAAGCAGTCACTGCAAATCCACACAATACAAGGCTGGTAGACAACTTTAAAGTAGCTTCGAAGAATATCTAATATATATATATATATATATATATATATATATATATATATATATATATATATATATATATATATATATATATATATATATATATATATATATATATATATATATATATATAAGCAGAAAGTAGTCTCGACTGACTAGTGAGAAAAGAAAATCTGGGATTTAGTGGGGTTGCAGTCGGAAGGGTTTGACAAAGAATTAATACACTTTGTTAATTGTCAAGCTTTCGGAATTTATTTATTCCTTCCTCAGGACAATAACGTGGTACAGAAAATACCTTCATAAAAACTACATTAAACATGGTTTGTGTTGATAACTCCACCGTGAAAGCATCGCTGACCAGTCAACCACAAGGACTCTTATAAGGCGGTTAAGCCGCCAAATATAAGTTAGAACATTAGAATAATTAGGAGATGTTAGAAATTTTTAAATTAAAGAATTTTTTGCGTCTCAATCCGAAGCGTGGAGGCGCAAAAAAAACGCCTTTTTTTTTGAGTTATCAACACAAACCATGTTTCATGTAGTTTTTATGAAGGTATTTTCTGTACCACGTTAATGTCCTGAGGAAGGAATAAATAAATTCCGAAAGCTTGACAATTAACAAAGTGTATTAATTCTTTGTCAAACCCTTCCGACTGCAACCCCACTAAATCCCAGATTTTCTTTATATATATATATATATATATATATATATATATATATATATATATATATATATATATATATATATATATATATATATATATATATATATATATATATATATATATATATATATATATATATATATATATATATATATATATATATATATATATCTTCTAATACGCTTCGAAGAAATCTGCGCCAATTAAAGGATGATTGGTGGTCACAAAAGGCTAATCAGATTCAAGAGTACGCCACGCATCACGATTATTGTAAATTCTTCGAGGCTGTAAAAGAAGTATACGGCCCAAAAAGGTAAGCTGCCCAATCATGGCACAAAATAGCGAGCCTCTAAAAGAGGAAGATCAAATTAGAAACCGCTGGAAAGAGCATTACAGCCATATAACCAAGAAAACAACCCCAATATAGAAGCACTAGACACAATACCTCAGTATAACAGCCTTGATGTATTAGATACCCCAATATCAGAACTAGAAATAATGGTATCCATAAAACAGCTTAAAAACAACAAATCAGCTGGCTGTGACGCGATTCCGTCGGAAAACTATAAGTGTGCAAGTAAAGAACTTATTGGTCACCTTAAAGCGCTCTTCAAGGTCATATGGGAAAGCGGGGAGGTACCTCAGGACTTTTGCAACGCGAATATAGTGAATATATTTAAGAACAAAGGAAGTGCATCTGACTGCGGTAATTACCGGGGAATTTCACTATTGGCTATCGGAGGAAAAATTCTTGCAAAAATTATGTCAAATCGCCTGCACCCATATATAGAAAAAAATCCTTCCAGAAAAAGAAACGGGTTTTCGCACCAACCGTGGCACCGTCGATTCCATATTTTCCATCCGCCAACTACAGGAAAAAGTAAAAGAGCAGCAGTATAAACTTTATGTTGCATTCATCGATCATCCATCTAACAAAAGGCTTAGACTTTGTGAACAAAGTTGCACTTTGGACAGTTATGAAAAAGTTCGGAGTACCGAACAAATTTCTTACAGTGTGTAAAAGCCTCCATAGCAACAACAAGTCAAGAGTGTCACATCATGGATCACTGAACGATCCCTTCCTGACAAATACAGGAGTTAGGCAGGGATGTGTCTTAGCGCCTCTCCTATTCAACATATTTATGGCAGCGCTCTCCATTATAGTGGACAGCAAACTACAGGAGAGAGGATTGGGCATTAGATACAGATATGACGGCGGTCTGTTCAACATAAAAAGACTCAGGGCAAAAACACGTACAAAATTCATCAGAGAAATTCAATACGCTGATGACTGCGCTCTAGTTGCAAACACCACCATTACAACCATTACAAGAAACGTTGAACACATATACCTGGGCATACGACGCTTTGGGCCTTAAGCTAAACATCGACAAAACCAAAATCATGTGCACTCCCCCGGAAGATTATAACAATGCTATAAAAATCGGAGAACAACTATTGGAACATGTGGCGGAATTTAATTACCTCGGCACTTTGATTTCGGAAAAGGCCAATATCGACTCTGAAATTCAGCACAGGATTAGCAGCGCCCCAAGAGCATTTTGGAAATTAAAAGACAAGGTTTTCTACAATCATGACTTGAGTACAAAAACGAAACTTGCAGTGTACCGAGCAATTATAATCCCCACCATGTTATATGGGAGCGAAACCTAGGTGCCGTACCGCCGACACATGAACGCATTAAACAAGTTGCAACAGAGACACCTTAGACAACTCTTAAGAATCCGGTGGTTCCATCATGTCTCAAACGTATCGGTCCTTGAAAAAGCTAACTGCGAGAGTATTGAAGTCATGGTTACAAAATCCCGCTTAAGATGGGCTGGTCACGTATGCAGAATGCAAGAAAACCGCATACCAAAATCTCTGCTTTACGGTGAGCTTGTAGACGGTAAGAGGAGGCCGGGTGGACAACTCAAAAGGTACAAAAACATTTTCCTTGAAAACTTAAAGGGGATTAACATGCAGAATCATTAGGAAGAAGCAGTTCACAATAGAAATCAATGGGGAAGAATTGTAAACTCAGTTAAAAGCGACAACCAAAAAGTAAAGAGGCAACAAAGCAATGAGATTTTTGAATGTCCGGAGTGCGGTGGGCAAATAACATCACGTATCGGGCTTTTCAGTCACAGAAAAGCTCATGAAAGAAAACGCCTTGCGTGACTATCTTTTGACACAAACAGATGCGAAAGAACACCGAATTACGCGTTCAGGTTTCTGTGACCTTCAGAAAGAGTTCATAGACAATCCGCATCAATGTATAGTTTGGGTTATTATTTGTTTGGGTGAAAATAATCTGCACCAATATGTTATCGAGGCATATAATCTCACAGTAATTTATAGATTGCTCGTCATATTATATCAGTTCGTAGGAGATTAGGAAAAAAAAGATATTTATAATATAAAAAATTAATTTATTTAACAACATTTAATTAAAGATGTGACAAAATAGTTACATTTCTATTGGTTCTATCGGACTTTTTTCGACTATATAAATCTTTATTTTTTGTAAACTTTAATGCATAAAATATTTTCAATCTAATAAATAATTTAATGATGTAAATGAGAGGAAATTTCTCACATGGGTGGTCAAATTCTATAGTTTTCATTATATCAAAGAGCCTCTGAATGTTTTCTTCAGTGCAAAACTAATCAAAATTTAATATAAATAATTTTTCCATTTCCAGTAAATAAAATGAACAATTTTTCCACTTTCATGATCAAAGGCTTTTAAATGGGTAAATAATTTGGAGTTATCCAGAGATTCGGATTCTTTTGCAAATTTTAGACAAATATCACATTGACGTATTTGAAGACCCTTTTTAATGATGTAGTCAAACATAATTAAAGGCATTTTGAGTTGAAAACATTTCTCAGAGGCTGTTTGATATAACGAAAGCTATAAAATTTGACCACCCATGTGAGAAAGTTCCTCTTATTAACATCATTAAATGATTTATTAGATTGAAAATATTTGGTGTATTAAGTTTACAAATAAAGATTTATATAGTCGAAAAAAGTCCGATAGAACCAATAGAAAGGTACTATTTTGTCACATTTTTAATTAAATTTTGTTAAATAAATAAATTTTTTATACTATAAATATCTTTTTTTTCCTTATAAATAAACACATTTGTATCCCATTTTAAATAAGATATACAAATTACCAAAACTTAGAAATAACAGTTCAAAAGTTCAACAAAAATCCTACACCCGTTTTTAAAAAGAAACATATAACCACGCACTATGTCATTCCAGCAAGGCAATACGACACAGCATAGGTTTCCGGACTAAACGACCAGTGTATTTACACCACTCAATAGGCGTGTGGGGATTGCCGAGCGGTTTCCGATGCAGTCGCTTTCTTTCGCATCTGGATGCGTGTCGAATACTCGTCAGCGAGTAATGGCAGTATGTATGTAGCTAATTTTAAATATTTGAGAGCTATTCTTAACAAGAAATGATATTGTGATGAAAAACAAAAATACGTTAACTAAACTAAAGAATATATCAGGCTACCAGCGCAGGGCAAAAACGGTATAATCCACAAACTCGCAAATTTAAGCTGAATGATATTTATTTTATTTATAACCGTTTAGTTATAACGTTTTTACATCACTATTTTTTTAGTATTTCAGTTACGTTATGAGATTCATAACACAATAATGATTCCGTGGCACGTACTGCGGCAACTTCTACATCTGAAAGGAGACTTTCGGAATCGCTCATCGTAATTTTTAAAATGATTTTTCTGGGCAAAAAGTGCTCGGGTTTACTTGACAAGGCAAACTGACATGAAACTGACTTTTCAGAAAAAAATGTGACAAATGTCATAGTTAGAGGTGTTAAAAGTGGGCGACTAATAAATGAAAATTAAAACAGCATTTTCTTCTTTTTCGGTTGTAGATAAAACGTTGTACATGCAGTACTTGACACGTGCGTTTAAACATGATTACAACACTCGTGTGATTAGAACGACTCGGTCTACGACCTCGTCATTCTTTTGCAGTAAAATATCAAAATATTGCTTAAAATTAAGCTACAAATGTTATTGTCACTAAACTTTTTTCTCAGTTTCTCAAAACAAGCTTATTGGGGTTAGGCCGTTTTTGCGCTGGTAGCCCCAATCTCCAAAGATCCTTGTCCCTTAACTTTCGATATGAGACAGCTGCGAGTTAATAAATGCAATATATGGGCCAAACGAGGGGTGTTCCTATTGGGTAAAAAATGTACCTATACTTCCAAAATATCATTTGACTGCCAAGCAACTGCCAGTGACTGCGAAGAAGACTGCTTATGTCTGCCATGTAATTAGAGATGAGTGTCGTAAAACTGGTGCAAACGACAACAAAGAAAGTGAAAATATTAAATAGTATATAAACATTTTAAACATGGACCCTACAAAGAATGATTTGAATCTCATGGACCGACCATATTTCAAACAATGAAGTCTTGGTGACAATGAAAGTCCGAAGTCTAAAGACAATGGAAGTCCAAAATTATTTTTATTTTAATACTAAATCATTGTCTACCACATTTAAAGTAACGTTATATCTATCAAGTTGCAAATGAACTCAACCTGTATCAAGGAAGTCTGCAAATCCTGCAATAAAAAAACATAAAACATTGGGGCACATAATATGTCACTGGGATGGTTATTTTATAGCAAAAATGCAGAACAAAGCAGTTTCGTATGGTTTTCTTACTTGGTTGTTTTGCTTTGGTTGTTTCTGGTCAATTTTCTTGAAAGCAGCTTCTATGAGATAGAGGGATATCCATTTTGATGCAAGTTATGATTTCTTGTGATAAATATTTTTAACAATTCCAAGTATTAGTATTCCATTTTCTCTCTTCTGATGGTGTATGGATCGAATTATAATAAGGATACTATCTTGTGTGGCTAGGTTTCCTGTAGACTCATGTGAATGTCCCGTTATCGTCTGTATAAGAAAGAAAGAAGTATTAAACATTTTAAAAAAATGTATGGAATCCAAGATGAAATTGATGCTGAAAAGCAGATGTACTCTTCAATCTTCGTCAATCCTCCGATATTTTGGCCATATTGCCAGGAGTGGCACCTCAATTGAGAGACTGATGGTGGAGGGGAAGGTAGAGGGAAGACGATCACGTGGAAGGTCACCTAAGAGGTGGATAGACCAAGTCAAAACTCTAGTGGGCCACAACCTCCCCGAAGCTTCACATATGGCGCAGTGTCGAACAACTTGGTCCGAGGAAGTGAGGGGAATCAACACATGATGTCACCATACTCTCACGTAGAGTGAAGGACTGAAGAGAGAGAAGCAGAAAGCAGTCGAGAATATGAAGCCTTCAAAAAAAGACTAGATGAAAACCTTAGATTCTTTAGATTGTATGGAATTGCTACAAAAGGATTCCTTTTTAGTGGAAATATTGTAAAATATAAGAAGATTTGATGACAACGTAGTGATTTAATAATTTTATTAGTACTATATTGTAAGATTGATGTATTTGTTTTAACTGTATATTGTTAATACTATTGATTTCTGTAATATGTTTGTAATTTCATTTTTGTTTGTATTTGACTAATACTTATGCTAGTTATAATTATATCGTTTGTACTTTAGTAATAAGCATGTTTGGCAAAGTAACTTTTGTGGGAAGCATTTTAGTGCATACGTTCATAGGAACCTTTTGTCTTATTTTTATCTGCAGAATCAATCACCGAAGGTCTTAGACCAAAGAAATTAATTTGAACTGTATTCTTTATATGTTTACTTTATTTATACCGCATGATCGAATAAAAACGGCGTCAGCGATGGCTATGAAATGACGAAATGACAGTTCTCATATAAATTGACATATAAAATGACAGCGATCTTCATTTCATAGCCATCGCTGACGCTGTTTTTTCGATCATACGGTATATGAATGATTTTTACAACATATAATTTAACGCGCTTAAATTTTATGCAAAACAGCGGTTTGTTTTCCCTGCCCATCAGGTGGAACTGTGCTCTCTTTCCTCTAATTGGTAGCGTAATCGACTACGTAAATGTTTGCAAACTACTTCAAACGCACACACTGATGATGTCGTCTGACGTCCAGTGTCCACTGTTGCGGAAAATAATTGTTTTGTGTACTCACCTGTCGCATTAAGTGATTAACTGGATTTAGTCGATTGTAGATTGTAGCTATCTGTTTAAGGTATCTTGTCTAAATATTAGTATTAACAGTTGTATCTATAGATTAAATTAAAATAACAGAGTTAAAATTAAGTATTTAGCTGTATATATATTTGATACAACCTCCCCGAAGCTTCACATATGGCGCAGTGTCGAACAACTTGGTTCGAGAAAGTGAGGGGAATCAACACATGATGTTACCATACTCTCACGTAGAGTGAAGGAGTGAAGAGAACAGAGATATTTGATATAAAATTGAAAGTATATTTAGAGAAAATTATATAAAACATACCAAGTAGAAAAATATTTTATTATTGTCCAGAGAGATTAAAATAAATCTAGAGACCGTAATGAAAACTTGTCTCTGTATACTATTTTCTTCATAACCACACTAGGATTGAGCCTCGTAGATACCCTAAAAATTAGTGGGATAAATTACTGGTTTCAGTTAGCGTAGAAGTTTGTTTCTATAATTTCAATGTAAGCATTTAAAACGTAAAAATTAGTGGTAGTATTATAGGTGGTATATCTTTAGAATAATAACATACGATTGGACAAATATCTATACTAATAACATAAATATATAAAATCCTTAAGTGACTGACTCACTGATTAATCACGATCCTCCTCAAACCACTCAACGTAAGAAGCTCAATTTTGACATACAGGTTGATTCTAGGGTGTAGAGGTTCGATAAGAAGGGATTTTTCGAAATTGCAGTCCAAGGGGGTGTGGTTTTATCCCCTCAAATATTACAATATTTTTTATTTAAAAAACGGTCAAGTTTCCGTAAAATCGCTTAAACACTTATATTTTATTTTGCTTTTTTTATATTATTAAGATTTTTTAAAAATGTATACAGGGTGTTTCGAAAAATCTGGTCATTGATTAATCACGATCCTGCTTAAAGCGTTTGACGTAAAAAGCTGATTTTTGGAAAACGGATTAACTTTAGGGTGTAGAGGTTCGATAAGAAGGAATTTTTTGAAACTCGAATTCTAAAAGGGTGAAACCACCCCTTAAATATTAGAATATTTTTTATTTAAAAACCGGTGAGTTTTTCGGAAAAACTCTTAAACACGTATATTTTATTTTGTTGTTTTACATATTTTAAGACTTTTTTAAAAATTTACACAGGGTGTTTCATAAAATATGACCATTGAGTAATCACGATTCTGCTTAAACTGCTTGACGTTTAAGCTGATTTTTGGCAAACGGATTGACTGTGGGGTGTAGAGGTTCGACAAGGAGGGTTTCTTGCATCTCAAATTCCAAGAGGGTGAAAGCGCCCCTCAATTGAATATTACAATATTTGTTATTTAAAAAACGGTTAGTTTTTCGGGAAAACGCTTGGACACGCATAATTTATTTTGTTCCTTTACATATTTTGAAATTTTTTAAAAAATTATAGTGTGTTCCAAAAAGTTGGGTACCACGATATATATATATATATATATATATATATATATATATATATATATATATATATATATATATATATATATATATATATATATATATATATATAATATAACCACGATTCTGCTTAAACTGCTTGACGTAAAAAGCTTATTTTTGGCAAACGGATTTTTCGAAAGTCAAATTCCAACGAGATGAAACTACCCCTCAAATATTATCAAGTTATATAATAACATCGTCATATTGTTTTTTCTCATGCTGACATAAATGTGAGAAAATTTTATCCAGTTTGTATGTTAATGGAAATTCTTGCTTTGCTTTATCATCACCATTACAAATGATTAATTCGACGCGAACGAAGTCGCGGGTACACGCTAGTTTATTTATAAATTAATTGCAAAATATAATAACTCTAAATGGTTGAAACAGCTTGTGTCAACCCAATTTATGCATTTTTTATTTCCTTTTGGAGTTACGAGTATTTCAAAAAATAAGTATACCTACAAAAATTAGCTTACTTTCGTTTTACTTTCATACGTCCATATATTATTTTTGGTTGTTATCTATCATTGATTACGTGAATAGTATAAGCAACTTCAGTCGATCGGCTTGAAACACTTTTTGTTCAATTCCGGGTGTTTCTCTATTTTTCTAGTACATCTTAAGGTTTGTTCTTTCAATTTCTCAATATCAGATAAGGATGGAATGTATAAAATCAAAGATAAATGTAAAAGATGAAACCGCGGATGAAACAGATATTATAGTGAAATTTTTAGTATTTTTTGATATACGAGTGTCACCTTTTGACTGTTGTCCATTTTATATAAGAAAATGATAAAATAAAACTAGATTTTTGGTGAAAATAACTATAAATCAAAAAAAAACTAGAACGAAATTTAGTTAGAAGGTTGATTTTTAAATGTCATTCTAAGTCGATCCTATCCTATGTATCCGTTAATTTTTAGTAAGTTTTTTTAAAATCGAATCAAATTGTCGTTATGTTTAAATGATATTATGTTTGCATCCGCTTGAATAAGTTTAATCCTATCAAAAAGAGATATCCAATCGCCGTCGGGCATATCATTATTTCTGATGGATTGAAGTGAGTATGATCTGCTCAATCGGATTGAAACTAGCCAATATACAGGTACTCATTAAATCCATTTTTATTACCGTTTTAAGTGAAATTAATTTAAAAATAATTTGCTCAAGGAATATTTCTTTAAACTCCTTTCTGCCTGAGTCAAATATATTCGTATACGTACAAAAATTTAATCTCCTAGATTTATGCTATTTTTAAAACTGGAGTAAAATAAGAAGTATACAACTAAAAATAGACACCGAAATTAGTTTAGTTTGTTTATATGACGCTTTTATACTCTATAGTTTTCTTTACTTTGTCGATTCCCAAGTTTACGTACAGCCTTCTATACCAGGTGCGTCTCGAAAGCGGCTCACCCCTATTTTCGTATAAAGGAAATCGTATTTTAAATTTCAATATAAAGTGCCATGGATGTATTAAAAACACTAATTTCCTTGGAAAAATAGTTTTGATCGTCTAATGTTCTTCGTGTCGTGTCCTGGATGGTTCCCAAATCGTATTTTTAATAATATTTTTTTTTTTGAAACGGAATAAGATTGGCTCATTATCTTATTTGGAAAAAGTATTTTTTTACGAATAATTTGATACCACACACTTGGTACTTCGAGTCAAATTGTCGTACTTTTATGGCAATATTAAGGTGCTGAAAGATTCTAATTCAATAGATGAACAATAATGGATGATGAACCGCATGCTTTTATTTCAAATAAACCATATGCGAAAATGTCACAACTTGACATATGATATGTCATACTATTCAGAATGTAATTTTCTATCGAATAAAATAGAAATATACTGAGGGAGCCATTTAAAAATCAAAAGTTATAATCATTTATGGAGAAACAGGAAGTGACCAAAAACAATAATTATTGAATACGTCAATCAATTCTAGTTAATGTCATATACTGACATAAATTAGAATTGAAATTCGAGAAAAGAAATTAAAGAATTAGAACAAACACCCTGTATAAACATTTCCGTTATTATAATTAACACTGTTAAAAATTTCCTATTTATAAAGTATCAAGTTAATATTAATTGTATTTATATAATAATTTATAAATAAATAGTATTATGTTTTACACTGGAACAATCAAGTTATGACCATTGATTTAATTCACGTGCAAATATAATATAGATAAAAAAAATAAATAAAGATTTGAGAGATATGAGTAAATGTAATGTAATCAAACTTAAATTTGTCTAAAATGAAGTAGCATTTACAAACTTAATCATTTTGAAATACACCGTGACTTTTTTGAATAAAAAAAATAAACTAATTAGCTAACAAAACTCGGTTTACTATATCGATAAATATAAAAAAATTATTCAGCGATATTTGAAGAAAACTTGTTTAAATCAATTGAAAAACAATTTTTTTTAAAGATGCAACAAATTTTATTTTTTATAATTTTGAGTGTTTAATTTTGCACACTGTGATTATATTTATCACTTCTGTCGTTTCTAGAAAAAAAGAGAGGAATAATATAAATCAGAACCAAAAAAAGTGTGTATATTAGTGAGAATTTAGAAATACGATTTTCCTGTTCGATGTGGTGTAAGTATTGTAGATATTAGTGCACTATGGCTTTTAATTGAAATTGTGTTATACGTACAGGGCGTAGAATAATATTATTATAGCGTAAAACAGAATATAATAGAGTATTTTTTTCATAAAATATACCGTTATACAAAAATGAAGTTTGTCAGTGTTATTTAAAAATCGATAGATTTAATTTTAATTTGATTTCTCAAAACTTCAATACACAATAAATATGATTTTATTACTATATACAGGGTGCTACAAATTCGAGGTACGAGCATTGGTATCTCGGAAACCGTAAGAGATACGAAGATAGTTAAATTGGGGCAAAGTTGCGCTTTAGGATGTTCACCAAGATGCCATCAAAAAAGTTTTAAAAATTTCAAGGATTGCTGAGTTTTCTGAAAAAAAAAACGGATTTTTTTGAAAATCAATTTTATTTTTTCCTGGCGTTACTTTTTAGAGAATCAAAAAACTAATTGCACATTCTCATTGCTACTTTATTAGGGCTGTCTGATAGTATTTTTATATTTTCAAATTAGCTGATAATTTGTGAGATACAGAGGCCAACTTAATTTTTTTAAATCCGGACCTGCATTTTTTATTTGAAGTTTTGAAAGAACTCTGTCTCCTGAGTACAATGATGTACCACACTTGATACTTTTTTTGTTTTAGGTACCTTAACAATAACAAATCTATTTAATTATTATTTAAAATAATTTCAAGTCCGACTCTTGGTTTTTTAAATTATTTAATCTGATTATATTCACCGCAACAATATGGATCAGCGCTAATTAACATTGAATAAGGAAAATTGAACCAATTGAAAGATTCAAATAAATAATATCCAGAGTCAGTAATTTAAAAATATTATTTTTAACTTTTTTATTGTGAATTTGAAATCTCAGTGTACATAATTTGCATAATATTAATCGTAGTTATTATTAATAAATCAACTTCTACAAACTAGTTTCTAATGCTCTACATGTTACCACCGTCCCTAATGCACAATGCATTTTCGTTCAATTTTATTTATAGCTCTTTGAACATATCTTCTTCCTATACTTCCGAATGCATTCTGTACTCCTTATTGTAAATGTTGAAATGTCTTGATTTCACTTTTAAAAATGACGTCAAGTAATGCCCAATAATTTTATATTATTTTATTGCATTTGATTTTCTGTATTCAATGTTTTACCCCACGTAATTTTTAAGTTTGAAAGCTTATCAATATTGTAACGATGAATACATTAAATTAAAAAAATACAGAGCCGGACTTGAAATTAGTTTAATTAAATTGTGTTTAAATGTCCGAAACGAAAAAAAAATTGAGTGTGACATATCATTGTACTCAGGAGACCGAGTTCTTTCAAAATCTGAAATAAAAAATTCAGGTCCGTATTTAAAAAAATTAAGTTGACCTCTGTATCTCACAAATTATCAGCTAATTTGAAAATCTAAAAACACTATCAGATAGCCCTAATAAAGTGACTATGAGAATGTACAATTAGTTTTTTGATTTTCTAAACAGTAACGACAGAAAGAAATAAAATAATAATAATAATAATAGCTCCCGTATATAGCGTTTAACGCCTTGGGAGTAGCAAGGTACAGCTTGCTATACTAGAACCGTTCGGTATACAAGGAAGGTAATGTGGCTAGCACTACGCTTCAACCGCCTATTATTACCTCAGGATTGTGAATCCCAAGTACTCATTTAAGGCTGAGTCGACCTAGGTACCCAAACTATTTTTATTTTAATAAAAATAGTCGGCTGATGAAATGCCGGGTGTGGAAATCGAACCCACACCTTGAGATTGGTAGACGAGAGCCTGTACCTCTACGCCACCGGGCACCTAAAAATAAAATTAATTTTCAAAAAAATCTGTTTTTCCAAAAAACTCAGCAATCCTTGAAAGTTTTAAAACTTTTTTGATGGCAACTTGGTGAGCATCCCAAAGCGCAACTTTGCCCCAATTTAACCATGTTCGTATCTCTTACGGTTTCCGAGATACCAATGCTCGTACCTCGAATTTGTAACACCCTGTATATTTGGCCTAATAGAAGCCCAAGCGTAACAAGGTATTGACAGGCCTTATATAGAAACTATCGTAAAATATATGCGAAGAAGCCAAAGCAAGAGTATTAAGAATAATGATATATAAAACAACCCCAGAGTTCTCAACTGGCAAAGGAGTACATACGACGCGACAGGGAGACGCGATATCTTCAAAGCTGTTTACAGCAAAACTAGAAGAACTCTTCCATAAACTGGACTAGACCAACAAAAGATTAAAAATAGATGGAGAATCTCTTAACTATCTAAGATTCGCTGATGACATAATCCTAATTGCCAATAGTCCTGAAGGACTACAAGCACAAATTAATGAACTAAATGCAGCCAGCATTAAAGTGGGTCTCAAAATAAATTGAACAAAAATTAAAATAATGTAGAATAATCTAGTGGAAAGAAGTGGAATAAGTGTATTTCCCAGGTAATAGATGTCACCCACAGAGTCAAATCTAAGTGGACAAGTATCAAGGACACCTGGTAGAAAGGACGGACAACAGATTAGCAACAGACAACTTCAAACAAAAGAGCCCAACTACAAAGAGAGTATCTAAATATGTGAGTGAAGCTACACCATAATTGAAAATGTTTGAACAAGCTGAAAATGATGATGATGTTGATGATTACTATTGTCCTACAAAATACACTCTATAAATTGTCTAGAAAAATAACAGTGGCAGATGAATTAATGAAAATCTAGTCTGGGTTCTAAAGTAATCGTGGGATTCATGGTAACAAAAAAAGCTGGGAAATTTGGCCAAAACATGATACCTTGTGACAACAAAAATAAGTTTAACAATGATGAAATTTCACTGTTACTGCCAGAGTATACTACAATTCAGTCCTGCTTCTCCTATTATAGTGTCTCCGAATAGAGGACAGCAGATGTTCGTGATCATCACATGTATTCTAAATCTATTTGTAGTGTTTCAAAACCTTTGTTACAGGCATACAATCAGGAACATCTGATGGCCTCTAATCAGAGACACTCTAACAGAAGAAGCAAATCTTTAAAGTAGATACTACATTCACCGGCATGAAAAACGGGCACCTTAAAATATTGATATATTTTATAGCCTAATATATTTTGTTCTAGTAGGCTGATTTTGATAATTTTTTAAACAATTTGTAGTTAAATTATTTGACCTTTTAGTATCTTTTTTTAAATTAAAAATAAAGTTCCCATCTGTCAATTATACGAGGAAAACAAAATGTTGATATTTTGGTGTAAGTTGTTAGTGAAAAACCACCCTGTGGAATATGTTAACAAAGCAAGAAATTTAAAAATTATTTTATCATATAGATATGTCTTTTCTCGAAAGTTTGTTTTTTGGTTCGTCTTAATAGCTTAATTTTTATTAGAAGTATTCGCTTTTGAATAAGACAGCAACAATTTACAGATTTTTTAGCATTGATTTTGGGTTTTCACCGACACACTTATAAATTAGTGTTAATTATTTTTGTAATTTCACTGTCATTGAAAAGTCATATTATTATTGTTTATTAACGTTTACTCTACTAGAGATGGTTTTAAATTCTGAAGTATCGGCTATTGATATTTTATTGATCATGGTAGAGATCAACTTTTGGACTAAAAACCATATCTGCTAGAGTAATTGTCTAACAGATAATAATAATATGATCTTTCAAAGACAGTGACATTATATAAATCATAAACACTATTTTACAGATCTGTTGACTAGAACCAAAAGTAAAGGCATAGTTTTAATGTAAAAATACGAAAAACATATTAGTGTCTCTTTCAAAACCGAATATCTCCAAAAATTATAATGCTATTTAGATGGATCAATAAACAAAATATCGAGAAAAGATACATCTAGATGATAAAATAATTTTTAAATTCCATGCTGTGTTAACTTACTCCACAGGGAGTTTCAAATTTTCATAAAAATTTCAACATTTTGATTTATAGGTATTCAAGATATTCTAGACTTAAAGGTGATTAGATTCTGCAATGATTTTAAAAAAGTATTTTTCGACAAAATAGCACTGATGAGAAACATTTTAGAGATTATTAGAGAATTACTTCTTTATAAACTACAGGATATTCGAATATGTTTTCGATACTGAAAACATGTTTCTATTTTAATCAAATTTGAAAATACCTCTTAAAAAAAATAACGATATCGTACAGGTAATTGGGTAAATCTTATTCCATAAACGATTCATACCAAGCTTGCAGTATGATATGGAAAAATTAAACCTAAATAGGTCTGTGATAGATGTCCGCAGCAGTTTCTGTTATTTAATAAACATAATATTTCAAAATTTCCAAAATAATTTTCCTACCCGTTTAACAATTTGCAGAATTCCATCCAGGGGTCCGGCGACTTCCAACCCTCCTCTGAAACCCTCGTCCCTTCACCTTGGCACGCGCGCCCTTCCACCCCCTGCAGCGCCCTCTGCCCACCGACCGACGCCTGCGCCCCTGCCCAGCGACGCCGCGTCAGCTGTGGTCGGCGCCCAGTCTGCCGGGCGTCTTCGAGCAACGGGCGTCGTTGCCGTCGTCCATTCCCGACGCCTCCGACGCTATGGCAGTCGCCCAGCTCCTGCAGGGCCTTCGTGGCTAGTGAGCGCCGTCCGTGGTGGTGATGCATTCGTTGGAGCACGGCGTCAACCTATCTCGCAGAGCGTGCAGGTTCGCGATCTTCACCCTGCTCACCTTCGGGGTGCTGGCAGTGCCCCCCGATCATGCCTCCGGGTCCGTGGAGAGAATACCATCTCATGGTGGTCCCTACGAAAGGGCCTACGACATCAACTCGTTATCCAGGGGGATAATACCCACACCTCCTGGACGGTATCCAGTGAGGAGTGAGGTGCCCAGCACGATGGGAAGTACTGAAGGTGAAGAAGAGGTCGGTAGTACTGATGAGACGGTCCAGAAGAAGAAGGTGGAGAGGTATCCGGTGATTTCAGTATCGTTTCATCGAGTGGAGACGCCGTTCATTATAGGGTTGTGGATATTTTGCGCTAGTTTGGCGAAGATCGGTAAGTTTCGTGAACCTGTTTTGATAGTCTCTCTTTTATTATTTATCTTAGATAAATGTCCTAGATTTTATCTTAACTTATAAAGTTTACTGGTATTAGTATTATTTTCTAAATGTTCGATTTTACAAATTGACATACATAATTTTTCATTTATATTTCTGCAGTATATTTTTTTTCTTTTCCACACATTGGACAACAAGTTTAAGAGACACAAACTTCCAATATGGTAATATTTGGATAAAAAAGTATATACTGCTACAGAGATTCTTGATTGTTCTGATATAGAGAACAAACCTGAAATATTATGACTATAATCATAGAAGTTTTGTTTATGTTTGGGGCTCATATATATTTTTCTTGTTACTTTAATTCATTTAGTACCCAACTTGTTGTAATTAGAGTAGTGATGTGGCAATAACTTAGTTTTGATGGTAGTGTTGTTGATAGTATTCCTTTTTGTTACTTATGTTTTTAACTTTTATTTTATTTTTTTCTTTGAATTAAAAGTATTTGAACATCGGGCGTTATTAAAAGTTTTGTTACAGGTAAGTTCTTCTTAGTTTTTTTTAATCAATTATTATTTTGTGTATCATCCAGTATATTAAAAACATTAAATATATTTTTAGTGTCACTGAAATGGTTTAAACCCCACTTATCCATTAAAATAATAAGTGTCTAAATAGTGCAAGTACTGCCGAACTATGTGCTATTGTATTTTTTTCTGGAAAACTAATGGAATATCTTAAGTATCTGTTCTTGAAAACTCAATCTTCATCCGCCGCTATGACAGTCGCGGAGCTCGTAGAGCAACGCTTTCGTCGCTAGTGAGCCTTATCTGTGTTAATGATGATCTACGTATTCGTTGGAGCCCGGCATCAAGTTATCACGCAGAGCGTGCAGATTCGCGATCTTCATCTTGCTTACGTTCGGTGTGCTAGCACTGCCCCACGATCATGCCTCCGGGTACGTGGAGAGAATACCATCCCATGGTGGTCCCTACGAAAGAGCCTACGATATCAACTCGTTATCCAGAGGGATAATACCCACACCGCCTGGACGGTATCCGGTGAGGAGTGATGTGCCCAGCACAGTGGGAAGTACTGAGAGTGAGGAGGAAGTCGTTGGTACTGATGAGACGGTTCAGAAGAAGAAGGTATAGAGGAATCCGGTGATATCGGTGTCGTTTCATCGAGTGGAGAGGCCGTTCATTATAGGGTTTTGGACATATTGGAGATTTACGGAGATTTTTGCGCCAGTATTGGCGAAGATCGGTAAGTTTCTTGAATCTGTTTGTTTTGATAGTCTCTATTTTGTTATTTATCTTAGATAAATGTACTAGATATTATCTCAACGTATACAGTTTACTGTATTAGTATTATCTTCCAAATGTTCCGTATTACAATTTGACATACATAATACAATCACATTTTTCATGTATGTTTCTGCAGTATGTTTTTTTCTTTTCCATACATTGGGAAACAAGTTTAAGAGATATAAACTTCCAACATGTAACATTCGGATTAAAAAAAATATATACAGAGATTCTTCATTGTTTTGCTATAGAGAACAAACCCGAAGTATTATGACTATAATCATATAAGTTTTGTTTATGTTATATGTATATGTGTCACAGATATTTCGCGACCTTCACCTTGCTCACGTTCAGTGTGCTGGCAGTACCCCCGATCATGCTTCCGGGTCCGTGGAGAGAACACCATACCATCGTAGTTCCTACGAAAGAGCCTACGACATCAACACGTTATCCAGGGAGATAATACCATCACTCACCATGTACCTATGTAATTTAAAATAAATATTATATTATAGATTGGATATTATATTATATCTTAATAGCTTATTACAAGACAACAAGGAGATTTGATGTACTTATATTATTTAAATTTAAATATAATGTAACCCTCCACTGACGAATAACGAATGTAACAGTATGGTGATTATATGTAGTAGTTAGATGTAAAGCCGCAGACAGACAACACCCAAAAAAAATAATAAGTGAGATTATACTAATAATAAAAATTAAAATAACAAACAAAAACTTTCGTTGTTGTATATGTTTTCCTGAAGGAATTATAATTATTAAGAGTTACTAGATGTATTGTTGCAATCCTTTTAAAACATTAATGTCCTAAAACATCTTAATTAGAAAATTTAAAAATAAGTATAAAAATCAACCGTGCACTAAACGTGTAATCGATTAATTACTGAGTTTGCCTGAGCATAACTGACATTTATTTACCTATTTAAATGTTTAATGATATACTGTCTAATCAGAATAACTTGGTAATAATGGGCTGTTTACCATGTTTATAAGTTTATTCACTAAAATCTGTCTTGATGATACACCTAACGGACCCAATTTTCTAAACGGAAAATGATATCAAAATTATCTGAGGTTTATTAATACAGATTTTATAACAGAATTTTGACACCATCTGTAAAAGTAATAAAAATTTTTAACTGATAATATAAAATTTTATTGTAACTCTGGAATACGAATAATGTCCATTTTTAAAACAAAGCCACATTGCACATAACAAAATTTTATTTTGTATTTTAAACATCAAATAAAATTATTTTACGTTTAAATAAAATATTTCATTGTTTTTTAGTTATTGAAAATAAAATCACCAATGACTTTGTTAAAATAAATAAAATACTACAAATAACGTATTAATAATACGAAAAAAAAATGAAAAATGGAAAATTGTATGAGGAATGTCATCGATCGTCATTTGCGAGCCAACTGAGCAATGTTATTTTTTCGATCATACGGTATATTAGTAATAATACGTAATTATAATTAAGGGAAAGTAGCCTAAATCTTACCTCTTTGCATATAAATTTAAAAAAATACCAAATTTTTCGGACTGTTTTCACAAACAATTTCAAGCGTTGCAAATAATATAAAAATATTTAAAACTAGTACCTTGTAAGTAATTATATATCAAGAAACGAATATATTAATATATTATATATCGCTTACACTCGTTGAATTTGATATTATATGTTAGTTTAATACTATATTTTCCTACTTTTAGCGTAAAAGTGCTTTAATTTTATACCTACTAGTATTTAGTGCCTACTACTTTACTATGCAACCTAGGCCTTACCTACCCACGTCGCAAAAAAAAACAATATTTTTCTGACGTTTGAAAAAAAGTAGGTCTTATTAGAATTTAAGTTAGGTGAGGTTGCTGGGTTTTGGGATCATATTTGATCCCTTAGTCGGAAGCTTTGGGCTCATTGCAATACCCCTGTATTATTGTACCAAGCATTGCTGATGTTGACTTCTGCTGATTTTTCTAGTTCCTTCAAAAAACCTTGCTCTAAAGTTTTAAAGCGTCGGTATTCCAGTGCTGGACAGTGGCACAGCAGATGCTCTATGTTTTTTTTCTTTGGTTTCTCTGCAGTGGTCGTCATTGGAAACTTTCCATCTCAAGATGTTTACCCCCATGGGGTAATTTCCAGTCATGACACATACAGTTATGCGTAATAGGTTCTTTTTGTGCTCTAGTAGTTTTTTTGTCGTTTCATTATCTACCACTGGCAATACTCTTCGAGCTGTAGCGCAGTCCCTACGACGTTGCCACGTCTCTCGTTGCTTGGCTTTGATGGTAGTTCCTATGATGCTTCTTATAGCGCGCAAGCTGTCAGAGTATGTCACCATATCTGCTATTGGTCTATCAGTGATTTTCTCTCATATACAGCTGGCCGCTTCCCCGATAGCGTATATTTCTGCTTGTAGAATATTATAGCCATCCGATAGCTTTAAAGATTGTCGGAGTTCCTCTGAGAAGATGTCTATACCTGTGCCTCTTAAAATATATACGGTGCCTCCTGAATACCATTACTCGGTTGCTTTCCCGTTCTTCATTTCTTATCTTTATCTTTTCTCCAAAATCATGTTTGGTGAGCATATAGTCCGTTTTCTGATCTAGTAGATGTGGACTCGTGTTCGCCATGATTTTCCTTCGGATCACTGGCAATATTCTCGAGTGACCGTAGTTGATCTGGTTCCACACATTGGATTCCCTTAATCTTAGGGCACCCTTAGCGGCCAGATCCTTCACGAGCCAGTCGATTGATTGTAAGTCTAGAATTACTTCTAGCGCAGTTTGCGCTGTGTCGTTCCTTGAGAGCTGCTAATCGCTGTACTTTTGTGAGGCTTTTTCTATTAGTCTCTTTAAGTATCAGTTTCCACCATACTAGTGCTCCATAGGTGATGGATGATCTAACTACAGCAGTGTACATCCTGTGTATAATATACGGTTGCAGATCCCATCTTCTTTCAAACAGTTTGTTACATGCATAGAATTCACTTATCCCCTTGATTATCGTCTCCTCCGTGTTCCTTTTCCAGGAAAGCTTCGGGTCCAGAATTACTCCTAAATATTTTGTTTCCTTAGCAAGCACAAGTGTCTTTTCTTCCAGCTTTGTTAGCGTGGACTTGGGTATCTTAACTTGTATTTCCTTGTAAACAGAATGAATTCGTTTTTTTTTAATTTTTTTTTTAATTAGAATTTAAATATTCAATTTAATTAAATTTATAAAACGGCGTTAAATACGGCTGGGGAATGACAATCCATGAGAACTTATATTATATTTTAATTAATTAATTTATATTACTAATGCTCTAGAAGTTATTTACTTGGTCTCTACTCTTCTTTATATTTTTGGCGCTTACTTCCAGTTGAGTGAGAATAATTTTTAAATAGTGTACTTTAAAATTGCAGAAAAAATATTTTTTTGAATTGGAAAATCAAATCCACTGTAATTTATAAAAATAAATGTAAATAGCTCATAGCTTAAATAAAAAGTAATAAGCATTTTTGTGTAGCCGAACCTTCATGTTTTTATTTAAAGTGTAATAACCTGTGTATCTCTAAATTGTTTTACATAAAAAATATATTTTACATTTATAACATTCTACGCATTCTCCGATTTTTTGTAAAAAAATGTAAATAAGCTGAATTTTAAAGGGTGATGAACCTGTTTTGAGAGGCGTTTATTTTTAGGCATTCATAAGTAAAAAAAAAGAAATAGAATTAAGAGAAAATTGCTATGGTAGCTAAACTATTTTATATTAAAGTCGTTGGTACCAATTTTTATTCATTCTATTAATTTGGATATGACAGAATACCTAATTAATGTTTAATTATTAAATGTACCTAATTGAAAATCCGATTAAATATCTACTAATAGAAATAATAACCAATAAATACAGAACAACAAACAAAAAATGTAATATACCAAATACCCTGTGAATGCGATAAATTTTACATTGGTGAAACATTTAGACCCTTAAATGTTAGACTTAAAGAACATAAAGATTATTTAAGAAAGGGAGATTTTCACAAATCTAAGATTTGTCAGCATTCATGGGACACAGGGTACAGAATAAATTTTAATAACGCCAAAATTATAATGAAAGAAGCGATAGCCTCTAAAAGAAAAATAAAAGAGGCTTTTTTAATTCAATCTAATAAAAATAAATGTATTGCTCATACATCTGTAGATGTTATTAATGTATGGCAATCGCTTCTTTGATTTTAAAGAACATAACATAAATAAACATAACTAACGTAAAATTTAAAAATAACCATACAGAAAGTTTGGACTTTTTGGTTTTACCTTATTAAGTAATTGTTATCAGGTAGTAATTGTTAATTTTGAAGTTTAACTTAATATAATGTCATTTTAACAGAACGTCAACGATTTCTTGTAGACGTATCTGTTTTAAAAAGTAAAGTGTTCTCGAATAGTTCAATTTAAATATTTTAAATATTTTTTTTTCTTGATTCTTTATATTTTTTTTGCTTCCGACGACGGAAAGAGAAAACTTTCCGAAACGTTAAGCATTTTTTTCTTTGTTAGGCAAATTTGCATTACTGTAAACACAACTTCTGACAAGCAGCGTCCGTTTAGGTTTAGCGCAGAAGTGTTTACAAAAAATAACTATTTTGTTTTGTAGATTTTTCTTGCAGTGCAGTGGCGAAATACCCATAAAGGATTCTTTTGGATAATAGAAATAAGTTGTTTGACTTGCAGAAAACTAAAATAAAACATTTCTCTTCATAGTTCATATTATTTTTTTTTTCATAAAAATATGCCATGGCAGAGTCGATTTCCTAATACCATTGTATATGAGGGTTATTGACCCTCTCTATATAAGTTTTAGGGGTGCATATGTCAAAGGAGGTATATTAAGAGGGACAATATACTTTGAACACTTTTAATACGCACGCATATATTAAATGTTTTCAATTTGTTTTATATTCATTTATTAATAAATAAAATAAAATTTAACATATTAAAAGTACAATATGGTTAATAGAGCTTTATGATCAAGTATATATATATATGCCTCGCACAAAAAATGTTTCTTTTTTCTGAGGTAAATTTATGTTTATTGTATGTTTATTTATTGTAACATTGTAATTTAATAGGTATATAAATAAACATTATTATTATCTTCTTGAATCTCGGGCTTTCCGGTATTTAACGTAGTCGCGGACTTAAGTCAAGCGTCAACGCTTTTTACTGTGTATTTAAGACTTGTCGTGTAATATTACATGTGTGGAGGATAACTGTTTTTTGAATGGGTATATAAAGTTTTGGTGCAAGTTCAAGGCCTTTCAGACTATCATGTAATGATCTTGGGATCAGTCCTGTTGATGACACTATTATTGGTATAATTTTTACAATGTCCTGGTGCCACATCTGCCTTATTTCTTCTGCTAGGGGTATATATTTTTCAATTTTTTCAGAGTGTTTCTTCTTGACATTTTGTGAATTTGGTATGGATATCTCTATTAAGTATGTCGTTTTGGTTGGTTTGTGGATGAGCGTAATGTCTGGTTTGTTGTGTGGTGTGGTTTTGTCTGTGATTATATCCCGGTTCCAGTAGAGCTTGGCTGTCTTATTTTCTAGAACGTTAGCTGCTTGATATTTGTAGTATGGTGTATGGTAGCAGATGAGTGAATATTTCTTTGCTATTTCTTGATGGATTATTCTGCAAACATCGTCGTGTCTTTGGGTATATTGTCTGGAAGCAAGTATAGGGCATCCCCCGGTTATGTGTTCTATTGTTTCGGTTTGTGTGTGACATAGTCTGCATTTGTCTGTAGGTGTTTTGGGGTGATTATTATTTGTATTTGTATTTGATTGTGTATTTCTGGTAATTACGTGTGGCGATGATCTGGTCCTGGATTGCTATTATGAAACCCTCGGTTTCTCCAAACAGGTTACCTTGAGTAAGCCATGCATTGGATGCTGCTATGTCAATGTGTGGTTGTGTTAGTTGGTTTGCATGTTTTCCATGTAGGGCTTTGGATTTCCATTTTTCAATTTTAGTGTTTGTTGTTGTAATTGCATCAACTGGTATGAATGCTTCATTGTTGAATTGTAACGGTGTACCTGATGTTGTTAGGTTAACAATGCTTCGGTGTAGTGGGCTGGTAACTGCTTTCTCTCTGAAATATTCTCTGAGTGTGTGTATTTGCTTGTAGTTCATGTTCTTTAGATCCATGAATCCCCTTCCTCCTTCTTTTCTTTTTAGTGTAAATCTTTCTGTTGCCGCGTGTATATGGTGTATTCGGTACTTGTTACATGTTGTTCTTGTTAACCTGTTTAGTTCTTCTAATTCTGTGTCACTCCATTTTATAACGCCAAATGAATACGTCAGGACGGACGCTGCATAGGTATTTATTGCTTTCACTTTGTTTCGACCGGATATCTCCTATTATTATTATTATTATTATTATTATTATTATATATATATATATATATATATATATATATATATATATATATATATATATATATATATATATATATATATATATATATATATATATATATATATATATATATATTCTTACGCAAAAGCCGTCTAGATTTATTACTTCTGAACAAAAATAATAATAGAATAAATAATAAGTAGCATAAGTAAAAAAACTCAACAAATCAAATTCAAATTTTCAAATATAAAATTGCAAATCAAATTCAAATGTATCAATTGAATCGTCAAAAATAACTGTCAAGGATAGGGTTTCATCATGTCGATTTTGTCTCTCATGTATGAATATATGATAATCCTTCCTTAATCCTTTTATTCAAAGTATATATAAATTTATTCAAAGTATAAGTATATAAAATTTATACAGGGTGAGTCTGAAATAAGTGCAAATATTTTTAGGGGTGATTTTATTTCGACCCCAGGAACACGTCTATGAGTTTTCTTTTAAATTTCCCTTTATATTTTTCGAAAACTTTTTAGAACTGCCTGTTCACCGCATAATATTGTCTCACGGTATAATTTATTAATCTCTGATATTACCATAGTTACGCCTTTACCACCTTTACTCTATAGTTACGGCAATAAAAGGGATGCAAATACAGAAAAAAATCCGGTGGCTCTCAAAATTCTTTCAAAAAAAATATAGATTTTTTTTTAATTTTCAAATTTAAATAACTCGGTTATTTTGGACTTATCTGAAAAATGGTAAAGAGAAAATATGTTTCTTTTATCGCGATCTACCAGCCCTAAAAGTATTTGCACTTATTTAAGACTCACCCTGTATAGTATAAACAAAGCCCATATATGATTTTAGGAATAGTTGTCTTAGGTTTTTAACCTAAATATCACATGAGATTAGATTGTTTTGTTTCAAAAAACAATATAAAAACCTACAGTAAAATTAGCATCTGTACTAGATTAGGATGACAGATAAAAAAGTATACAAATATATACAGAAGTTAAATATTACATATTGATAAAGGGAAAATTAAACTACACTAATCTATAGATAAGAAACTAATCCTGTGTAATCTACTAATTTATAATTCCAACCACTGCTACACTGAGTCGTAAAAAGTAATCCTCTGTACAAACATACAGATTGGTTAAAGTTTCTGAAATAGAATGTTCAGTAATATAACATAACAGTGTATTGCAAATTATTTACGACAAATGTTATATGTTTACTTTTGGATATTTAAGTAAGAGAAAGTTTCAAAGTGGCAAATAAAGCAAAATTTCATATTAACTGAGACCAAATAATATAAAAATTCGAAACTTTCTGTACAAATCGAAGATACTCAACGTATACATAGAAAAATACTATACCACCGAATATTATGTATTAATTAAACTGTGAGTATGTTTCTTTGAATGTAGTAGACAATGATTCAGTATTGAAAATAAAAGAATTTCAGACTTCCCTTGATTGTCTTTATTATTTTTGATTAACACAACGTTTCGGCCAGAAGGATCACTGACTGTTATCAAGTGTAAACTGAACTAAATCATAAAGCTACTGAGCTTTTATACTGCGGTCAGGCATTCACCTGTGAAAAAGTTGGGTACAGTCAAAGATATTTAAACCTAAAAGGGTACAGTCAACCGTGTTGCATTGGAGCGCTTTATCAGTGATTGACATATCTTCGGTATCTCGATACTAGGATTCCTAAAAATGTTATTATTGCTTGCTATAAAAACGGCTTCTATAAATTTACGCTTTTGCCAATGAGGTTACCTGTGGACAAATCGAGGTCCGTGTATATAACTTCATTGTTTCACTTTTTTGTACATGTTTTTTCTGCTCGCTAAGTTGTACATTTAGAGGACTTTTAGTCTCTCCAATATACGACTCACCGCATTCACAAGATAACTGGTAGTACCTTTCTCTTTTCCTTATTTATATTCAATAAATCAACAAAAATCAAAACCATCATTTGAGCAAAAAACTTATCTTTAACTTGAAAGCAAGAACTGTGTAGACAGCAGTTCAAGAGTTCCATCACTCCCCTAAGAGGCAGTGAAGTTCTTTCAGAAAATGATAGGAGGAAATTCAAGTTGTAATTTATTATAAACGATCTGGAAAAGTTTTCCGCGTAAAGACCACGCTGTATCTCACTCCACTTCCTGTATCTCATTGGTTTTAGACCATCCAGGGATATACTATTGTCGGTAGGCTCTTGGCATGCATTTAATGCTGTTTATTTACATTAGCTGTGCCATTCACTGCTTTGACAGGCGTATTTTTGCTGATAGGTGTTGTAGAATGTAGAATGTTTAGGATGGGAGTTAGTCACCGCGACCTTAAAGATCTATTGTGTGTTCCCCTTTCTTGAGCTATAACAAGTTATAACTCATCATACAGTCTCAAGGCTTTAACAAAAGCCAGTATCTGAGACGACTCCATAGAGTCCAGCTCTCCATCCTTGACATCAGCCGTACCAAAATTCATGGCACGAATGGTCGTCGTCTCGGCGCACTCAATGACTGATAGGTGTTACCCATCCCAAGTATTTATCTAGCTCGGTCGAGAACTTTTTCCAGTAGGTACTCTTAAAGCTCCATCTCGGTCTTGGGAGAGAAGTTATTAAAGGAATTTGTGTTCCGGTCTCTATAATAATTGAGCGGGAATTCTGAAAGTATTTTTCTCGTACATGCTAAAGAAGTATTATTAGGGTCGGTTGAGACAAAGCATAAATCAGGATTATATTCCCTGCTCCATGCGGCAAATTTAAATGTGTCTTTCTCCTTAGCATCAAGAATTAGGAATACGTGCTCGTCTTCGGCTCACCTGACTAGAGCGTTCCCATTAACATCGTTTTCTCTATATTTCCACTCTGCGTGCTGCCTGTTAAACTCGCCTAGATATACAGCGGAGTAGAAAAAATGTTTTAAGAACATGATTGGGCCAAGTCTTTGTCTGAGGTTTATAAATGTTGGAGATAGCGATATTTCCAAATTTTGTAGTTAAGATCTGATTGTCGTTTTCGGTTGATATAGACACAACAGATGTATTTTCTATGGTGTTTTTGACATAAGTAGCTGTTTCTTATGTTGGGTGATATGTAGAGCCCTAATGTTAATTCATAGCCTGGTATTTTACCACTTTTTGGGAGTTCTTGTTCGGTTTCGCAATGCGTTTTCTGAATTGCTACGTGGATATCATCATTTTTTAACAATTTTATAATGCGATGGAACGTATAAAGTGCATGATTTGTGGAATTTATAACAAAAAGGAAAATATAACATTTTCCAAGTTAGTATTTTGGAGAGTAGCTTGCGGTAGTTCCAGTCCGTCACGGTATATGTGTCTAAATCATATAGAAATGTATGAACAATGATATATTCGATATTATAAATTTCTGTGCTTATTTTATCTGTACATATTTATATTTTTTAGTATCATCTCATTTAACTTCAACCTATTTAAAAGGGTTTTACACTAAAAAAAATTAACACTTTTGTTTCTGATAACTAATATGAAGATTCTTAAATTAACTAAACTTCTAATATTAAGTTTATGGTCAAGTAAAACGTAATAAACAAAAAGATAATTGACATTTTGCTTGTTTACAGTTGAGGGTTGGAACCTTTGGTGTTACACAGCAAAATAAAAACACTAAATCACCACAATACACCAAAACACTTTTACTTTTACACTGGAGGCGCGTTTCGCTAACCATGTTAGCATCATCATCAAAACGGGAATCGGCAATAGTGTGTCGGGTATCTGTAGCTCCTATAATAAAAACTTGGAAATATTGTCTAAGTGCAAACCTAAAGAAGGTATGTTTAAATGGAACACCCTGTATATTATTGCGTTTTTGACTTCCTTTCTTTACATAATCCTAAGATATGCTTTTGGCTTCCACTTTACATAATCCTAAGATATGAGTAAATATATTTTAAAAGTTTCAGAGATATTAATAAATAAATAAAAAATATGTATTTTTCAGCCCTTCTTAAAAATTATTAAAAATACAAGAGCTGTTCTGAAATCAAAACTATATTAGGTATTTACTTTAGATGGTCTGTACTTGCTTTGCTATAAATATGGTAATCGCAAATCATACAGGATGTTTAAAATTCTACGCCAAACTTTTTAATATATAAAATAAACACCCTGTATATTATTTTTCAAAAGATAGAAAATTAAATATATACATTTTTTGTATTTAGACTATTTCAAAATTTTTAACGGTTTTGCAGATATTGCGGTTTTATATTTCATATGGCATTTTCCACAGTAAATTTTTATCAAAGCCACCACATGATTTTTCTTTCGTATTTTACCGTTGAGAGTCATATGAAATAATACTACGTATATCTGCGAAACCTTTAATAATTTTGAAATACTTTAAATACAAAAAATGTTCATTTTTTAATTCTCTATCTAATAAAAAAATAATATACAGGGTGTTCCATTTAAAAAAAAAAACAAAGAAAAATTATTTTATATTTTAGAAAGTTTGACGTGGAATTTGGAACACCCTGTATGATTTAAGATTACGATATTTATAGCAAAGTAAGAATAGACCATTCAAAATAAACACCTAATATAGTTTTGATTTCAGGACAGTTCTTGTATTTGTAATGATTTTTAATATAAAGGTTGAAAAATATTTTTTATTTATTTATTTATATCTCTGAAACGATCGAAACATATATTTAATAATATCTTAGGATTAGGGTGTTCCATTTAAGAAAAACATTCTGATTCACAAACATTTTTTTTAGCGACCCTATAAAAGTTAAAACATTTTCCTAATATACATCCTCGTACATACTTTAGGTTTACACTTAAACAAAATTCTCAAGTTTATTATTCTAGGAGCTACAGATGCCCGACGCACTATTGCCCAACCCTATATATTGAGTGAAAAGTAATGAATATTTTTGTATATTGTTTATATACGTCCGATTTAGAATTGTGTTAAATGATTCTTTTTAGTTTATAAAGCTTTATAGAAAAAAGTAGTGTTATATATATTTCTAATAATAAGTGTCACGTGTTCCAAAACCATTGACAATAATTGTGAACAAAGCAAACAATGTCAAAAGCAGTCTTTTATCATCGTTTATCGTGAATGTGCAGCACGTGTTCGAGCAAAAGCAAAACATATGCAATTACATAACGTTTTGTTACATGTGACCAAAGTTTCGTACTGCAGAGTTTGAGGTCAGGGAATATCGATTTCCCGAAAGCCGGGTGCGCTGCAGTTCAGAACTGGAAAAATTCATATTTTGAAATACAGTTTAAAGAAAATAGGTAACTAGGTAAAAAATTTGTAATTGTACATCCAGAAAATAAATATAATATATTCTAATAATATTGTGGATAATTATTGGTTATTATTACACAGAGGATACAGAGTTATCGGGAAAATTTTCTAAATCTGAGCTTCCTATTATTGAACATTTACCAAAATCGCATACCTTCTTTTTAAATCCAACTAATAAATTGGAGATAGAAACGGTACCACGATATGATCATATCACATGTAAAACTTTAAAATCCATGATATTCCTCATTTCGGAATTTTTTGAACATGTGGTTAATTGTTGCTTTTCAACTGGGATTACTTCTAAAGAGTTTAAATTGGCATTGGTAACATCAATGCATAAGAGGGGAGTTAAATACCAATTAGAAAATTATCCTCAAATACCTTTAATAACTGTATTGATTAATAGTTATTTTTTATACAAGACGATAAAATGGTATTTTATCGTCGACCGAAAAGATTCATTTACGAGCGATGAAATTGCAAGTTAGTTAATTTCGGGTGACGATAATTATTTTTTTCCATAGCGAGTTACGTTTTAAAAAATATTCAGAAATTATTATTTCAAGGAATTTATTACGAGTAGAAAAAATATTGTGCTGGGTTGGCGTTGGTTTCTATGTAATTTGACAAATAAATAAAGCTGTCTCCTTAGTTGTCAGTTTTGAGTCAATATTTTTTAATTCTCCTTCGTGTCGATTGCTGATTGAATTGGAGCCAGAAATGGCTCAAAACGAAATAAGTAAATTACCAACAGATATTCAGGCTAAGGCGACAAACGCCATATCCAAACTACTTCCATTTAAATCCCGAATAACTTATGAACAGGAATACACAAATTTTCAAAAATGGAAGCAATTAAAAAACGTGCGAGAAGAAATAAAGTTTTTAACCTATCCTCGCTGTTAAAGTATCATTTAATCTACCCTTGCGATTAAAGTACTATTTATTTACTATTTTTGATAGATAGTTATAAGGCAATTTTAACAGTTGCTATCGAAAAAAATATTTAAAAGATAATTAAGGATAGATTGGCAAAATAGTGGGAGAAATTTAATATAATAAGCAATAGACAATTTGGATTCCAAAACAACAAAAGCCCACAAGATGCCATACACTGTCTAACAAAATAGATATATACCAGTCACTTGATGAGAGGAAACCTGCACTTTGTGTTTCCTGGACTTGTCGAAAGCTTTTAACACAGTAGACCATTCGCTGCTCCTAGAGACTTTAGAAAGAATCGGGGTTAGAGGTATTTCACTGAATTTATTTAAGCAATACCTCGAAAACCGAACACAAATAGTTCAGATTGGTGATTGTAGCAGTGAACAATTACCGGTCATCTGTGGTGTTCCGCAGGGCACTGTGTTGGGTCTGGTGTTTTTACTATTTATATAAAAGATTTGTTGAACCTGGATGTTGATGTTAGTGTCATAAGTTTTGCAGAACAAAGGCAGAAACAGAATTGAAAAAAAATCGTTAACTGATTAAACAATAAAAACTCACAATTAACTATGAAAATACTAAATTTGTGTCATTCTGTTCATACAGTAAGCATTTACCAAATTTCAAGACACTTACTCTCTCTCTCCAATCGTTCCTCATAGCTGAGGGTCGGGACTTCTATGAGAATACTTTTTATTTTATAAGATCTTTCCAAGCTAATCTGTCTTCTGCTCGATGGATAACTGAGTGTAGGGGTAGACCCGTTGTTTGTCTTACTTGATTGATCCATCTTGTTGGGGACCGACCTCTACATCTTTTTTCTTGGACATCACCAGTTATAATGATTTTTTCCATGTTGTCGACAAGTCTTCGAACAATGTGCCCAAAGTACTCGAGGATGCGTTTCAGACAGATAGCCGACAGTCTAGCTGACGTTTCAGACAGATAGCTCTGAGAGCTGTTCAAGGTATTCCCAGCCTACGTCTGTAGCACCACATTCTAAAGCTGTCATCATCCGCCTTTCCGATGGTTTAATGGTCCTGGATTCCAGTCCATAAAGAAATATTGAGAAGACAATTGTATGCAGCAAATTCTGTTTTGTGTGCATGGGTTGTTATCATTCTGCTCTGCCATATTCTTGTAAGACGCGTTGTGGCAGTTTTTTCTAACTGTATTCTGCGTCTAATTTCTATTTTACAATTGCCTTCGTCATTTATGTTTGATCCTAGATAAACAAAATCATGAACCACTTCGATACCATTAAGCTGGAACACTTACAATGACGTATAATAATGTGGTGATGAATATCCAGTCAAGTAACCAAAGGTTAAATATCTAGGAATGGTAACAGATGAGCATTTGAAGTGAAATTATTGTATAGAAAATATAGCTAATACGATAAGATCCATGTTTTATAAGTTCAAAATTGTATCATCTTTCAACGTTTAAAAATAATTTATTATTTGTTGATTGAAGCTCGATTGAACTATGGTATAATTGGATGGGGTGGGGTGACTGATGTATATTCTTAAGACAATGTTTTAAAATTACGACCATCAAGTTTGCTCAGCGGGATTCCAGGAATGCGGAGATGTTTTCTTTTTCATAAGATTTTAAGAAATATTTAGTTCGTTAGTTGGCATATTTATATTTTTTTCCACTCCTCAAGGTGATAATATTAAAATTTTAATGTCACTTATGAACTACATTGTTCAATATAATTGCTATACACTTTCAGTTCATAAATGTTTTCCGATGGTGTAACTTTACGGTATTTTGATTTCAATATGTAGGTGTTCTTTATTAGTTTTATTATTTTTATTTAATTTCTGCTTATAAAAAAGATACATTTCTTCATTTAGTCTCTTTTTCAGCTTTTTCAGCGATAGCAGGGCTTTTAAATGTGCATGATCTTTTGTAATTTTCTCATATTTAACCCAGAATATCTAATGGTATTCTTATGGATTAAATATAAGTTTGCCAACCGTCCTCTATTCCAGAGGACAGTCCTCTTTTTGATCCCACTGTCCTCTTTTCCCTCATGTATTGAAAAAGTCCTCTTTATACGTCCTCTTGTAGTCCTCTAACGCTTTAAGTAATTGTTAATCTGTGTTTTTTGCTACTTTTGTATACAAAAGAAAATGAAGAAATATTTATGTATGTACAATGTACAAGAAGTATTTGTGGAAGCGATGAACATGTTTAACTATTTTATGTTTATTTACTGTTAGCTTATGTTTTGAAAAAAAAAATTGAGTATAATTTAATAAGAAAGTAAGAAAACCCATTAATCGCATACCGTTTACCATTTTGGTAAATTCTAGACATTTGGGCGAGGTTTCAAAAAATGTTTCGCCTGTGCCTCTTTTTTACCCTCTCGTCCTTTATTTTTTATTTTGAAAGTTGGCAATCTAATTAAATTAGAGGTGCTGTCTAGGATTTTGGAACAAAAGGGTCATTTGTGCGACGCCAACGCTGTTGGTTTATTTTCGAAATATTTATGTGTTTGTGTAGGCTAATGTCCGAAATGTCTGGACCGATTTCAACTGGACCTTTATCCAGAGGTAGATGACTTTTCAGGGCGTAGCATACGCTTCTCTTCTCGCCATGGAAAAGTATTTTTGTTTCAACTTAACGTTGACAAACTTATAGTAACTCTTACTTTAGGAAGGTATTTACAAGCTCTATGAACTTAGTTTTGCTAAAGGTATTATCATTTACATCAATTTTCTAGTATATTGTGACATAACTTCCTTTAAAATCTTGTGTTCCATTTTTATGCGTTTTTTAGAATTTTAGCTTGATTTTTCACAAATTCATCTGACTTATTGGCATTTTAAATGATTTCTTTTATAAAGATATACCTGTAAACCTACCTGTATACCTGTAACAATGTGTGTCGCACTACTGCTTCCATCCCATCTGCGTTGCGAGAGATGGAATGGTACTGGGTTCGATCCCCAGCCAGTACAGTCGCTTTATTTATTTAAATAAATATATTTATTTATCTAAATAGAGCGACCAGCCAGCCGCCATGCCACCGCAAGGAAGGCAATGGGAAACCACCTTGAGTATATTTGCCTAGTCCAAACTCTCAAATAGTGCCGTTCGGATTCGGCGATAAACTGTAGGTCCCATGTACTTGTGAAACACTGATGACACACATCACAAGTACATACGAGAGGTAGTCGATACCGACGTATAGAGTATGATGTCACTGTAAGAAGAAGATACCTGTATCTATACTCCGTCTCACTAACCCATTAGTTCTGATGGAAAATGCCACTAATATATTATATCTAATATAAAATTCTCGTGTCACAGTTTTAGTTATCATACTCCTCCGAAACGGCTTAGCCGATTTTAATTAAAATATGGCTGACACCGAAAGACAAAAATGTACTACTAAACTTTTTGAGGTTATGCATATACAGGGTGGTCCGAGCTGTATTCCGGAAACTTCGGCAGCATATACTGCAGTTAAAAATAAGTAAAAAAGTTCGTATAAATGCTAATGCTAATGAAACTTCTACGCCCTCTATCTCCGAAACTAAGCATTTTAGGACATACATTTATAAGAACTTTTTTACTTATTTTTATCTGCAGAATATGCTGTCGGAGTTTCCGGAATACAATTCGGACCATCCTGTATAATATCGCCGACATGTACAGGGTGTCCCACTAAGAATAGCTCTCGGCTGTATCTCGCAAAGTATTAGCAGTAGAGGCTGCGGAAGAAAATATTTATTACTTAAGAGGCTATGAGAAATTGCTGGAAATTATTTTCAAGTTTGTAGAACGACCGCTAGGGGGCGCAACTGCAATAAAAAATAAGAAAATGAAGTTTTTACACCATTTTGCCTAGATAAGGTGTACTATAAGTAATAGCTTTATAATCATCAGTAAATTTTGAATATTTTTTGTTAGAGCCATTTTACCCTATCTACCAGAATAAAGTTTTGGGGGAAGGTTAGATCTATTTTTATTTAAATATTAATAACTCTTGACTGGATGATCAGAATCCAACAAGCGAGGGCTCGTTTAAAAGAGCGTTTCCTACTCTATATTGTGCCATATAAACAATAATAATAAACTTTTGAACGTAGACGCTAGGGGGCGTTGTCTTACAATTTAACAAACATTGCGCGTTTTTTCAAAAAAATTAAATACGATAGTATGTGTTATTTTAGCTGGTAGTAAAGAGTAGTATAAGCTTAAAAAGTCAGCGAAAACCGCATCTTGATATCTTCTTTCAAACCGAAGATATTAGCAAAAATATAATAAATACCAAAAAACAAGCCCTTAATTACCTTATTTTTACAACACGGTATCAGTAGCCCTCTGGATTATGCCCATTCCAACAAAAAAATAAGATAGAAACAGTTTATTTTAAAATCGACTCGAAATACCAGAATACCATAATACCAGAGGTATTAATATCTAATAATTAAAATATTAATAACAGTGAACAAGAAACGATGATTCAGTGAAGTCATGGTAGGCTTTGGAAAAAAGTTGCTTTTCACGTAATAGTATAAACGTCAAACTGTTATTAGATCAACATTTTGATAAAAAATAAAATTTTGAAATAGCTCTCGGCTGTATCTCGGAAAGTATTAGCCGCAGCGGCTGCGGAAACAAATATTTATAACTAAAGAGGCTATGGGAAATTGCTGGAAATTATTATCAAGTTTATAGAATGACCGCTAGGGGGAGCAAAAGCAACAAAAAATAAGAAAATGGAGTTTTTACACAATTTTGCCTAGATAAGGTGTACTATAAGTAACAGCTTCATAATCTTCAGTAAATTTTGAATATTTTTTGTCATTTTCCCCTATCTACCAAAATAAAGTGGTGGGGGGAGGTTAGATCTGCTTTTATTTGAATATTAATAACTGGATTGGATGATCGGAATCCAACAAGCGAGGGCTCGTTTAAAAGAGCGTTTCTTACTCTATATTGTAACATATAAACAATAATAATAAGCTATTGAACGTAGACGCTAGCGGGCGCTTTCTTAGAATTTAACAAACATAGCGCGTTTTTTCAAAAAAATTAAATACGATAGTATGTGTTATTTTCGCTGGTAGTAAAGAGTAGTATAAGCTTAAAAAGTCAGCGATAACCGCATCTTGATATCTTCTTTCAAACCGAAGATATTAGCAAAATGATAATAAATACCAAAAAATAAGCCCTTAATTACCTTATTTTTACAACACTTTAAACTTTAAAAATAAGATAGAAACAGTTAGTTCATTTTAACATACCCAAATATCATAAAATCAGTTGTATTAATATCTAATAATTAAGATATTAATAATAGTGAACAAGAAACGATATGATTCAGTGACGTCATGGTAGGCTTTGGAAAAAAGTTGCTTTTGGCGTAATAGTATAAACGTCAAATTGTTATTAGATCAACATTTTGATAGTCTTACAAGCTTTTTTTATCTTTTGATTGCTTTTTCAAAATGCCAACAACTTCAACTACTTCAAATAATAAAGCATTTAAAAGATAAAAAAACGCTGCTAAGACTATCAAAATGTTGATCTAATAACAATTTGACGTTTATACTACTACGCGAAAAGCAACTTTTTTCCAAAGCCTACCATGACATCAATTTTCCGTAAGCCCTACGACTAATACTTTCCGAGATACAGCCGAGAGCTATTCTTAGTGGGACACCCCGGTACATACAGTGTTTCACCACCATCGCTAAACCACTAACCAAACATACCGAAGGAAAAAAGCGTTCCTCTCGGAACTTATATTGTGACCAAAGACATTATAAATATAGACCGCACATCTCATTCATAAATACTCGTTGGTAGTGTATCAAACATTCCAATGTGTCAAACAAGGACAGAAGAGACAGAGAAGTCTAAAATTTCCGACCCCGGCAACTAGGCGCATTTGGATTGTTCTAATGGCCAGTGGCGTATCGTTTTTTGGAACGAATTTAATTAGTAAAGTAAAAGTAAAGTAATTAGTAAAATGTTTACTCCATATTAATATACTACATTAACACTTTTTCGTCAGATGAGTTTTGTTATAAGGTCTAATATAATAATATAATGAATATCCCACATATACTTATGTTGAAACGTTAGTAGGTAGTTTTCGAAAATCGCTCCAACGTCGATTTTCAATTTAAACTTTCAGTTAATTCTATATAAACTTTCAGTTACTTTTGAATATTTACAGGGTGACTCAGGCTACCGAAACAGTTCTATATTAGGTTTGTGGTTGGTGACTTTTCTTTCAATTTTTTTTTTCAGAATATGGAGGCAATGGTAAAGCACATTTTAGACATTTTTGTAAACATAGGTGGCCGGAACATATTTTCAAACTAAAGTTGTAGATTTGCCATTAAATTTCCATTCCAGAAATACCTAGGGTTGCCACCTGTCTTTTTTTGAAAAGGACAGTCCTTTTTTGGCATAACGTGTCCTTTTGACTTTTTTTGACTTAAAAATTCATTTTTATTTACGTATTTTTACTGAGAAAATTACCTACAGCAAACAGAAATATTATTTTCGTCCAAATTTAATTAGAGATGTTATAAAACTTAAAAATAATTTTTTCTTCTTTAGAATAGGCAACATTATTTAGAACTTCCCGTTTAATCTCAAATGATAATTTAGGTTTTAGTTTTACCTTTTTTGATCTTAAAAAGAACTTTTTAAAATTAGTAATTAGTAACGATTTAGTTAGTTCGCAATCGATAGCTTCCTGAAAAGTACTGTGTAATAGTTGTTTAATCTTGTATTATTAATAACTTCCTATACCTAAAATCAATATTTAATGAGAAAATTGTGTTTTTTTGAAAATATAAGACAAGATTTGACTCTTTCGGTCTTCTTCTTGTATTATGATGGCTCTGATACGAGGCAATTACCTTTTAGTCTCTCAATAGAAGGCATTTATCATTAAAAGTATCAAATCTGTGTGCTACAGTATGGGATTTCTGTCGCATAATAATATTACGTTTATTTACAAATCCATTACTTTTAAAGGTAGCTTCATCAGACAATCAAATTTTAGTTAAATGTCCCAATCTTCATGAACTGTATTAAGCATATGTATTGCGGTTTGAATCACCCGAGAATCACCCTGTATGTTGACAAAAATATTTTGAAAATGTGCGTTACAATGGCCCCCATCTTATGTAAAAAATTGAAATAAAAATTACAAACCAAAAACGTAATAGGTAAAAAGCTTTTTTGGAGGCCTGGGTCACTCTGTATATAGGTATGTATAAAACTAGTAGCTTAAGAATTATTTACAGTTCGTCCCATTCTAAAAAAAAGGTAAACACACCGTACAAATAACTCTAGGAAGAGGTATTTGTACGGTGGTAAAAAATTGTTTAAACGAGGCCGAAGGGGCAGATATAATAATGCAATAAAATGTAAAAAAGGGCGGGAAAACACCTTTGTTTATTTGTTGAGCAAAATTCCTTTAGAATATCGTATATAATGACCAAAATATGACGCAATTTTAAGAAAAAAAATGTCACTTTCTGGCTTATAATAAAGTTTCAAATGCAACGTTTATATTCAAATTTGTTATGATCTACAACAGTTAAGTAGTAATTGAGACGAATTATAATTCAATTACCGGCTACTACGTTCTTGGTTTAGTAGCTCAAAATTCAACAAATATAATTAGAAATTATTTTAATTGTGAGAGGCTTCCTTGTGGGACGCCTATGTCCGGCGATTACGGCGCGGCGGAAACAATACCTACCTGTGAAAAGACAAATTCGGGTAATTTGAGCTTATTTTTCCACACATTTGACACTGTCGTACCATATTGAAAATTCGCAGATTCAAAAGTACGTTAAAAAAAAGCAAAAACTACTGAAAAAAATTCACAGTCCTTTACAAAGATGCAACCGGGGGGGCATTGAAAATGATGAATAAAAACGTAAAAATATGATTAGTGTTAATATGAGTGTATTACATACATATGTTTAAATAACGAACTTAACAAAAAACAACAGATTTAAAGATTCACTGAAAAAGTAGTAGTGTTAACATTAAATAAAACATTATCAATAATAATAATGCGATCGCACCTATCCGTAAAACAAGCAAGCAAAATAACCTCGAAAAAAACAAAATAACATACAAAACATCAGGTTAACATGATGACAGATCATGATCAATGACAGATAAAGAATGCTTAGGTACGGAAAGTTACGCTTTACGATATAAATTTTTAACTGTTAAAGGCAAACCCCATTTAAACACAAAACTTTTTAATACCTATTACTGTATCTAAAAGACTTTTTTTAAACTATACTAAATTCTTAGCCACGCTTCTGTTTTTCTTGGCTGTTGTGCGTCACGTCATAGATTAACAGGCCCACGTTTGCACCACAAGGCGATGCTGCAGACCACTAGGTAGACCGGTCGTAGAAATTTATGTTATACAACTTGTAGTCAATCTACACAAATATCATCAAAAACTTTTTTTCTTTTAAAATGTGTTCAGATTTTGTAAAAAGTATAAGTCAAAATCGCAAAACTTAAATTTGATATTAGTTTCTTAGTTTTTAACTAATATAGTGGCGAATTGCAAAAATTCCTTTTCAATTAAAATTAATGAGTTAAATAAAATAATTTAATAAATTACTAGCTTTTTCTCGCAACTACGTTCGCGTTACACCTCGAATCGTTTATGCATTGATTTAAATGATTTTTTACTTCTTTATAGAGAGCTAGTGAACATATAGATGTTTTTTATTTTTCATCTTTTTTTTATTTATTAAGAGCACTAATACTCTCTTTATAGGTTATTTTTTATTCTTTGAAGGATAATTGAGGAAGATATATTTCGTTATGATGTCACTAAATAAACCCTTGTATAAAATTTTATACTGTCTGGTTTATAATGTTATAGTATTGCATTTTCGTACAGCAAACTTTCATTCCCTATTTTACTCCCTAAGGGTATAAATTTCATAAATTCGCTTTACCTTTGTGCCAATTTTTATGTGTATAATCCAGACGTCACCAAGTTTTATATAAATTTTTACTAACTTTACCCATTTGGTTGATGAATTTCAAAAATTTCTTCTAATTCTTTTTGTAGGATTTCATTCTTCTAGACGAAATAGTAAGGAATTTTCATACAACAAACTGTTCCGAGATAATTTTACTCTCTAAGAGGATGAATTTCCTAAAATCGCTTTGTGTAGCTAATTCACTAATGTCGTTTAAACGAACCTTTGTGCTAATATTTATGTATCTAAAGCTGGCGGCATCAACTCACTCTAAAATATCTAAAAACGTAATATATAATCTAACTGACACACCACTGACAATGACAACTAATTTATTTCTGGAGGTATTGTGTGTAGGTGTTTTCAGGTATGTTTTAGTATTTAGTCGTTTTACACAAAGAAATAGCCATTAAGCACTATAAAAATACTTCATAACAAATCTACACATATATACCTTTCATTTAAAAAAAGAATCATCAAGATTGGTAAAGCGCTTTCGGCGGGATGGATGCAACAAAAAAACCCTTTGAGCTTTTATATATGTATGGACTAATTATTTTTCCAACATATTTTACTTTGCAAATTTTTATAATATTCAGACTCGCCAATATCGTACTCCACCGTGTCCAGCCTGTTTAGCCAAACGTAGGCCGATTCCTCTTCGGCGGCGTCGTGACCCTGGCCGAAGGAAGAGTCTTGAAGACGCTCATCCGCGCATAGGAATAAGTTGACTGCGTAGCGTATTGCGTATTAATCGATTCTGAAACTTTCTATCTCGTGTATAACATGTTACGCAAGTTTATTATTTTAATCTCGATTTTAATAGATAAATGTGTGAAATGCCACCTGAATATCTTCCGCCATGACATGTTTTTACTTTTTTGTTATGGTAAAGTGATTTGTATAAACTTTATTCAATAACGTATATTTTCCTCCATTTGTGATTTTTTAATTTTAAGCGAAAATTAAGTATAACATTTTAGGAAAAAGAAACACTGTAATATTTAAAAGAATAAGAAGAAATTAGTCTTATTTTGAAAGGAAAATATAGAAAAAACTCTTTCTATAGAAAAAGTCTTTATACTAACCAGAATCCGGTGACATATACGCGGTCTCACCGGAAACATTACTTATTACTTCGCATAACTTGAAGAATATCTACTTTTAATAATGAACACTTCAGAAATACACCAGTAAAAACATTTATTATTTGAGATTAAAACTCGAATTAAATTATAAATATTAGTTACCTATGTTGTTATAGCTTTTATAGGCCTGTTTAACGACTTAATAAGTTACCTAGCGAAAAAATCTGTGCGCGTACCTACCACTATTGTTACAGGTTAATTCGTTAAAGAAATATGTTACACAAGTTAAAAACGCTAAAATTTTAATGGTATTACTTGTGCATTATTGGCCTTATAATGTAATTTGTTGGAATTATATCTTCTTTAAATATAATTAGACTTTTTAACGACTTTTAAGTTACCTAGGAAAAAATCTGTGCACGTACCTACCAGTATTGTTACAGGTTAATTCGTGAAACAAATGTGTTACATATTATTCGTGGTATTAGTGGTATTATATTGGAATCAGCTTGGCATTAGTGGGGCATTATATGAGAAATTTTGGTATTTAATTTGTATTTTTGGCATTACTTTGGCATTAGTATACAGACATTTGTCAGCGGTTTACTCCTTGTAGATAATCAAAAAGTTTTTTGATAAAATTTGCTTTTCATGTCAGATCATTTCTATGAAAAATTACATTAGATTTTTATTAAAGACGCTGGGTAATTAAAACATTGACTAATAAACCTTGTCCACTTTAAATACGGGGTCACGAAATATCCTCCTTGGAGTGTTTGGGTTAAGGGGTGTATAATAAATTAATCGTTGTTTTATAATAAAAACCATAAAACATTTATTTGTGAGTAAAATAATGCAATGGTTGGATATCTCTCCTTTATAATTCGGTGACTAAAAATACACTAAAATAATTAGAAAAAAAATCTTGTACTTATTTAGTAATTACGTCAATATTAATTAATTGACTTTCTAGTCTATTTTATTTTATGTACAAATATATTATTAAATTTTAAGCATTAAGTAATAAAACACTTTGTGCCCTCTTATATCGTAAAAGGTTACGAAATATACTCCTGGTTACACCCCTTACAGAAAACAGTGTAAGGGGTGTAAATAAATTGTATAATCACTGTTTTTTATAATAAAAACTATAAAATATTTCTTATTTGTGAGATTAAAAAAACAAAACAATGCATTGGTTAAAATAAGTACATTCAATACTGTTTTCAATTGTTAATTCAATAATGTGTTATAACATAATATAGCCATTACTATTATACTATTATTATTAAAATAATATGTGTGTAACATATTTCTTTAACGAATTAACCTGTAACAGACATTTATATGCCCAGTATATTTTTGTTTAACAAACCAATCAGGAAAAATCCAAAACCTACCGTTATAGGAGGTATAAGACGATTAAACTTATATAATGACAACTACTTATCGGATAACAAATTAATTACTACTGTCAGCTAGTTCAGCTACTGTCTAGGTAGAATTTACCTAGAGTACCTACACCTACCTATGATGATGTAGGTAGATTAAAGCTTATTTTGACGTTACCTCTCACTTCGGTGTCACAAGCTGAATTTTTCAGGGATGGAAGTACAGTACATCACAGTACATGATATGGGGACCCTTATTCCGAAAGTAGTACAAAATTAAACAGGGTAAAAAGGCACTATCATCAAAAATCGATATATTAATACCACCGTATAGAGAAAACAAATACTTATTTTTTGATCCAGTACAGAATAAAGTCTTCGTAGGGAGTAATTTTTTATAATTATTTACAAAAAAACATTTCCATTAGCGCTTATGACCAAAAAAAAACTTTAAACATGAATAATCATTTCAATCATGCGAAAATTTGGTTTAAAAATAGAGATTTTTTTTTAATATAACTTTCATTTAACGAAAAACGAAGGCCTAAATGAAAAAAAGAAACAATTTAAAAGTTTCGCTCATGTCTTGACAAGGTATCAAAGCAAACCCATATATTTTTTGCTTTTAAACTAATAAAGATATATCAATAAACAATTAGCGATGTAATGGTTTTTGCGCGCGCTGGCCGACTGCCGCCGCTGCGCCGAGATTTCCTATACCCTTGTATATATGACGTCATGGTGTGGCAAATGTAGCATTTTAATTCGATTTGGGCTCCCTTATATAGGATAACAGAAACATTTTCAATGTTAACACTGAAAAGTTCACTTCGGACTTGATTCCGACTTCAAACACACCGTAAGCTAAACGTAGTTGTGGTAGTACGCTATAACGGACTAGTGGCCGTCGCGAGGGGTGGTGGGACGGACGGCTCATTTCATTCTGGAAGACTAGCAGCGATGTTGCCAATACTTCTAGACGTTTCAGCACATTAAACAGTAAATATGTCCTTTAATAGTAACGCCAATATCCTCTGATTAATAACATATTATTACGCATGCTTCTTTAAAAGTAAACTATTAATTTAATTAAGAAATTGAGATTTATTGATATCCGTACTGCAAATCATACTAAGTAGATAGGCGCAAATTTGAGATGTGGCAATGTCGCCTTCTCTATCGGTTTTTACAGTACGTAGTGAACCTCCGATTGTTTGATCGGGTTAAAATGCAAAATGTGATATCTGTTCTTCCTAAATCTATGATTGTGACAAAGTCTTTCAAAGGTTAGAAAAAGTCCTCATTAGTGCGCCAATACTTAGCTACACTATTGATAATGCAAACGTTTTGTTAATTCTCTTAATTGTTCCATTGTAGTAAAAATGTACCACGTGTATTAAAAAATAAATTTCCTATTTTGATTTTCTAAAACTTTGATCTTTAGATCTTTGGAGCATATAGAGTTACTCCAATTAAAACAGTTACCAAAGCAGCAACTTCAAAGCTCCAAAAGCTTCCCCAATATCTACACATATTTCCCAGTATCAAAATAATACATGTCACAAACCTCTCGAGGATAATTGGCAACGAGCAATTATAATAAAGTTTCTTGACTGGTTGGCGAAGTTTCTTTTGTGTTGGGAATATAACGAGCTCAATAAGTATTAGACATTAGACATTTCGAACATAACATACACCATCGAATATTAATTTTAAAGAGCTTTTATCATTATGAGAATGCGAGGCAAACAAATTTTATTGTGTCTAGACTGCAAATAAAACTTTGTAAATTGGAAAAATTGGTTAAACTCGTTGAACTTTCCTTCGATATAAAAAAATAATCGTTTTCAAGAGAAAAATAAATGTTTGAGAATGTTTTTGTTTATTCTAAAAAATAGTTATATATAAGGCGTGTAACTATATGCAAAGATTAATATAATTATATGGCAGCCACAAAGTGTGAAATTTGCCTAACGGACAAAAAAATGCTTAACGTTCCGTCGTCGGAAACAAAAAAAAAATACAAAGAACAAAGAAAAAAAAAAGCTATTTAAAATATTTTAAATAGTTGCTATTTTAAAATATCTACACATTAACCGTAACATATATATGATCATGCAACAGCATCTGTGTCGCTATATGAAAACTGTTCAACAGCATCTCTGTCGCTACATGAAATTGTTCTTAGCATTATTAGAATATATATTCAAAAGACTAAACTGGGTAGGAAATGGACACAAATATTAAAACGGGGAAATGCTCAATGCTCAGCAGAGACTGACGAAAAAGTCCATAAGAAGAATCCGTGTAGCCAAACGTGCTATGGAAAGAGCAATACTTGGTATATCTCTAAGAGATAAGATACCAGTACAGTTATAAAACAGAGCACACGAGATGATAATATATATCTGCTTAAAAAACTCAAATGGAACTGGGCTGGGCATATTGGCAGAAGAACGGACGATAGATGGACCAAGCTAATAGTAGAATAACGGCCAAGACAGGATACTCTCAGAAGCAGAGGCAGATCTCCGACAAGATGGTCAGATGACTTAAATGATATTTAGAGGAAACTGAATCCAAGTGGCACAAGACCGAGAAGAGTGGAAATATTTGATGAAGGCCTACATCCAGCAGCAGACACTTCAGGCTGGTTAATGATGATGATGAATTCCTCTAGTTCAATCAAGTTTTTAAAATTATAATTGGATTCTAAAATTTATTTCTGTGTTATATTGCCCTTAAGTAACTATCTTTTTTTTGCAATACAAACTGTGAACGAATGAACTGCGCGAACAGTCACCAGAGGCACTATGGGTCATTGAAAGTAAATATCAATTATTGTTAACGTATGGTGCCGCATTTGTCGTTTATTTGAATTTTTGATTTTAGAAAGTCATAGATTTATAATAAATGTATTTGCTAAAAACTAAACTGTTCTTGAATAGTTGCATTTAGATATTTTAAACATTATTTTTTGCTTTGTGTTTTTTGCTATTAACGAGGATATACCTCCTAAAGCTTTAAACATTTTGACATCAAACCACTGACAAGCTGGTTTCCATTTGGAGTCAACGCAGTGGTATTTACAAAAATTAGATTTTTTATTTTGTAGATTTCTTTTCCAATGGCGAAAAAACCAGACATGATTTATATATAAAATATTATTATTCCATTGCTGTTGTTCTAATTCATGTACATTTTTTCAGGTTTCCACATGGCACCAAAACTCAGCGCCAGGTTTCCAGAATCTTGTTTGCTGATTTTCGTGGGTGTGGCGATCGGCGTTGTGTTGGTGCATATTACTGACTCAGTACACATGTCACCGCTTACTCCGGACACCTTCTTCTTCTACATGTTGCCGCCTATCATTCTGGACGCGGGATACTTCATGCCCAACAGGTTGTTCTTCGACCACTTGGGCACCATTTTGTTATTTGCTGTTATAGGAACTATTTTTAATACATTACTTATAGGTAAGTTAAATATCTTTCTTGCCAAAAATGTTTTGAATGTTTAGAATCCAACAAGTTTAATTTTTTTAATTGTAAATAAAGTTGTTTATGGCATCAAAATATGTAAGATACCCTTGGGAAATGCCCAAACTGGTTTCGAGTTTCTACTTCAAATCTGCTCATAAATAAATTAAACAAACATCATGAGATGGACCCGCCTATTCACAAAAAATAAATATATTTCACTATGTCAAAAACATTCAGTTTTAAGACACTCTGTATACGTAAATAATTATTATTGATTTTTAAAATATTTATAAACAAATCAGGGAGAGGTAAATAAAGGAAAAGATCGAGAGGATGAATGTAGAATGTATAGGGAGGGGAGTTAATCACTGCAACCTTACATATCTATTGTGTGTTCCTTTTTCTTGAGTTATAACGAGTTATGACTCATCATATAGTCTCAGCGCTTTAACAAAAGCCTGTATCTGACACTGAGGCCAGCTCCCCATCCTCGACATCAGCCGTACTAAAATTAATGGAACGAACGGTCGTCGTCTCGGCGCACTCAGTGATAAGGTGTTCTGGTGTTTCCCAATTTACCCCACATGATCTGCGTTCTCCGTTTTTTCTCAGCTTCAGCCTACTGAGGTGTTCGTTGAGGAGACAGTGTCCTGTCAGAAACCCCGTGAAAATCTGAAGATTGTTTTTACTTAAATCAAGGAAAATCTTTGATTTTACTCGGTCGTAAGTTCTGAGGAACTTTTTCGAGTGTCTTAGACCGTTGCATTCGAGGACTCCCATTCTAGGTTACGGATGGAGTCTTCCAGGTTCTTCAGTTCCGCTTTTAGATGGTTTCCGCTTGAAAAAGCAACTAAAAGCGGAACTACAAACCATAACCCTCGTACGTCGAAAAAAAGGGTACAGATTTTGATTAGAGCTAGATTTAGAACTGTTATATGTTGTGTTGGTATATTGTAGTCAGGTAATGTGATTGTGCTAGTTGTAATAGCACAGACCAAGCACAATACATATTAAGGCTAAATTATTGACCTATCTGATGCTAACAATCAAGATCTTATATATCAAAATACCTTAGGCAGCAGACTTGCATGATTTTATTATAAGTACCGAATCTATAATAGACACCTACTATAATACTTATATATTATTCTGATTCAATAAAGAAGAAGATTGTATCATAATGAATATTCTAATATGAAATAAGTGTATGAAGGTGATTAAATTCATTCAATAGTCAAATTGTCATCGGTAGATATGCCAATGCAACAATGATTAGAATGGTCACCAATGGAATCAGTGCTGCGAGAATTGTCAGATCAGGGGCTTGGCACACCTTCAAATAAGAAATACCAGTCCTCCAACTCCATGAGGCCATAAAACGAATTGGAAGAGAGAAACGTTTGCTCAGCAGTTAAAAGACTATACCATAACTTGGTATACTAATGCTTCTAAAACCAATGCAGGAACAGAAGTCGAAGTATTTGGGCCGAGAATACTCCGAACCAATAGCTACCTACTCTAGTATCCTACAGGATTACCTTAGATAGGAACTATAGGAAACAAGAAATCTTATCTGATAGTCAAGCGGCGTTAAAAGCGATCAACTTAGTATCAATCAATTCGAAACTGGTCAAAGAATGCATAGAGAAGTTGAACAAATTAGGCAAAAAATACAAATTCCTAGTAATCTGGGTGCCAGTTCACCAAGGGCTAGAAGGTAATAAGAAAGCAAATGATCTAGATAGAAAAGGAGCGAACACTCCACTAACTCGACCAGAACCGTTCTGCTTCCTAAGTGGAAGGTGGTTCCTATTCTCGCTCTAATACATTTTAAATATCGGCTCCGCATCTCTTTTCCGAATAAAAATATTCTGACGCGATCGTAATTTACAGGGTGTTTTAAAAAACATGTGCCATCTCTCGTAGGGAGATTCTTCAGTTAAAAAAATATATATTTACAGGGTGTTAAAATCTTAATATTTTTTCGATTTATTATAACTTTCTTCCAAATACTTTTAGCGTTTCAAAAATTTGAGGGTTTCAAATTTCCATTGAGGGTAAAAGTTACTATAAATGCGACATATTTTAATGCTAAAAAAGTGTCGACATATTCACCAGGGACGTGCATATGGGTTATCACTGGAATATTTTTCTAAAAAAAGCATGTACGCCACTGATTTTTTTTTTCTTGTTAGCGAAATAGTGTGAGCAGTTTAATGCCGGTTAAAAGTTTTTTCTTGATATTTTGTCGATTTCGGCCTGCTTGATGACTTAAAGGCAATTTTAATCATTTGCTCCAGTAGCCTAATAGCAACCTTTAAAAAAATAATATCATTAAATTGCTAAAGTTTTAAACAAGTATTTATTGATTGCTCATCATAAAATATAAATAAAAGTTCCTATACAAATGGATATGGAATGCATAGTTTTAGAGTTATAGGATGTTAAAACTTTTTAAAATTAGGTTTTTTGTAATTATCTTAAATACATAAATGTAGGTTGAACTAATAATAATAATAACTAATAGTAATAATGTTTAATAATAAAGTAGGTAAAATATATAATTAATAATTATATTTTTATTTTTATTTTGTTAAATGTGATTAAAAAATTGCGTTTATCTCATCAAGGAGGCCGAATTCTACAAAATTGTAAGAGATAACTTGTAATTGGCATTAAACGCACTACACCATTTTGATACCAAAAGAAAAAAAGTCAGTGGCGCACATGTTATTTTTTTGAAAAATATTCCAATGAAAACCCATATGCGCGTCCCTGATGAATTTATCGACACTTTTTTAACATTAAAATATGTAGCATTTATAGTTACTTTTACCCTCAAAATTCGAAGTAGTAAAATTACTTGGAAGAAAATTATATTACATCGAAAGATTATTAAGATTTTAACACCCTGTAGCTACAAAACAAAGCAGCAACGGACCTATGTAAATATGAAAAATAAATCTTAATTTTACATGAGGAATCTCCCCACGAGAGTTGGCACATGTTTTTTGAAACACCCTGTATATTTATGTCTCAATCTGAATATACAGGGTCGCTGAAATGTATGGAAATGGTCGATTGTTAGGTAAAATATAAGAGGTACCGCAAAAAGTTAAATATAAAAGTTATAGGATTTTTAAATATCCTAAATTAAACAATTTCCGAATCATGAAGTTCTGATTTTGAAATGTTAAACAAAAATTTTGTAATTTCCAGATTTGATATAATCTAATTTTATGCATCTATAAATGCTAACTGAAAACTAATGTCAAATATTATTAAGTATCAAAATTTCCGCAGAATGGCATCGTTAAATGAAACCGAACACATTTAAATTAATTATTTATTTATTTTTTTTTTAAATTAATTATCGAATTAAGTGATATTTTCAAAAGTCAATAACTCGGAAATGGTTGACTTGAGGTACATTGTGTGTATCTCGATTTTTGCTTAGAATTGAAGAAAGAACCGAAATATGCAGTAGTATACAGTGGGTTCCACTAAAAAAAATGAAACTTTTATGTGCCACAACTTCATGACCGACCCTGTATACTAAAATTTATTACCTGCTAATAGATATTTAAAAACCCTATAACTTTTATATTTAACTTTTTGCGGTATCTCTTATATTTTACCTAACAATCAAGCGTTCCCATACACATCAGCGACCCTGTATATTTATGTGTTTCTTTCCTTTTGTTCCAGGTGCTTCCTTATGGGCAGTAGGACTTACAGGCCTGTACTCCTGTGATACCCCCTTACTCGACATGTTTCTCTTCGGCTCCCTGATTTCGGCCGTGGACCCGGTGGCCGTGCTCGCCGTCTTCGAAGAGATCCAGGTCAACGAGATCCTGTACATAGTCGTTTTCGGCGAATCGCTGCTCAACGATGCCGTCACCGTGGTGCTGTACCACCTGTTCGAATCGTACACCGAGATGGGGCTGAACAATATCCTAGCCACGGACATACTGTCCGGCTTCCTGAACTTTTTCGTGGTGGCGCTGGGTGGTACGGTGATCGGGGTGATTTGGGGCTTCGCCACCGCGCTGGTGACCCGGTTCACGAACGAAGTGCGCGTCATCGAGCCGATCTTCATATTCGTGATGGCGTATTTGGCCTACCTCAATGCAGAAATATTTCACATGTCTGGAATTTTAGCGTAAGTATACATTCTTATTCTTAAATTATTGTTTCTATAGACGGTTTCTGTATCATCGAGAAAAATAGTTATTTAAAGGGTTTGCCGAAAAAGACTGGTAAATATTTCAGTGGCGGCTCGTGAATATATAGGAAGGTGAGGCTACATGAGGTTAATAATTTTGTTTTAATACCAATACATTTTCTCACTGATGAAGCATTTGTAAAATCGGTATTTTTGGGGCTTACTCAACTGGGTCTCACAATGCAAATTCACCTCAAATATCCATTTAGTTGGTCATTGGCAAGCACTCTCTCATTGTACATGAAAATAACAAAACAAACATTTACTGATCTGGATAAAATTGATAGTTAAATAGTAAGACTCACCCGGGGGTACTCCGCCCCCTAGCCACTGACATCACTGATATTCTATTAAATATATCCCATTCCACATCTTCCATCTAATTCAAATATTATTCGGATCTATTGGTTAAAAATCTTCAACAACTAGCTAGTGTCACCTGAAATAGTATAGGGGCTTCCCCCGGACGCAATTCTGCCGCTAAACAGATTCGCATCCCAATCGAATAAGCTATTTGGGTGGCTCACCATCCCAACGCCGCATCGTCAATCGAGAAGACATTATGGAGACCTCAAACTCTCAAGACCAACTCGAAGGCAAGACGTCACAGAGGTTTTCTTACCGTGGTCAAACGACCCCGTTGGCTTACAGTCAAACGACTTGCAACTATATTAGTCAAAAGACTCGCAACCTCCATTTGTCAGCTCTCTGACAAAACACAACACTACACAGCCGGCCGGCCTATCAACAACTGACTGACCTGCCGCCTGCCGAGCTAAGCCTCCTCTTACATCACAATTTTACCTGATCAAATATTTACATCGCTTGCCAATGAATCATACTGTTTTCTCTAAACGACTTTCAAATAGAGTGTTTTAGCATTACCAAATAAATAAATAGAGAGTTTCCGAAGGAATGCATATTGTTTATTAGAATAGTGAATAAATAAAAGCATTATTATGACGAACTTATTTTCCAAGTTTTACACATTATTCTGCGACGCGTTATCCTGTTTTTAATGGTACCAAACCTATTGGATTTAGTACCAAGATATTTGAAAACTTCTTAAATACCTATTGTCTACCTTGCTTTTTATCGTTAAATATTGCGGAAATTTTTGACTCCTTAATATTTATTTGTATTTTTTCAGTTCCATTTCATCTTAAGCCGGTCCCACACGATGTGGCAAACACCTTCCAACATTGAACACCTGGATATTTGCCACATCGTGTGGGAGACAAACTTGCCGAATATATTGTATAAAATTGTCGAGAACTGTGCCAAGTGTTTGCTCCAACGCATCGTGTAGGACCGACTTAACCGTTATAAATAGGATCCATTTTAAACAAAACACTAAAATTCAACTCCTCTTCAGTACTTTAAAATAAATAAAATAAATCTTACCGGCGAAGAAAAGCCTAACTTTCAAATTTAAACTATATTTGTTGTGTTGAATTTGAAAAAAAATGCTAAAATTCCACCGTACATGTTTGTAATCGAGTTAAAAATACTGTGTTAACTCTAAGTTAAACTGGGATTAAATAAAAAAAACTAGATAAAGGTCTACCCTCAGAGGCCTACCCTAACGAGCCGCCACTGAAATATTTCTGGAAATATGCTTACCGAATTAAGTTACATAAACGTGTCGCATAAACTAGCATTTATAGTGGCAGATACGTAACTGCTACTATCAAAGCCACTACAAAGTGGGCGGTATATTCGTAGCTGATAAGTAACTGTGACCACAATGGGGAAAGATTTTGAGTAGCCGGGTAGTGTCTTGGGTAGTTTTTGCCACTAAAAGAGTTACTATGATGTGTTACTATAAAGTAGCCTACTGGCAGAGATAACTACGAGATGCCCAAGTCAATGTGTATAACTGGTTCTCTAATAGCTATATATAAAAATCCAATGACGGATCCGTTGAATCTGGAGATAGTTGGTGCTGCGATCGGCGCTAAGCGATTCAAAAAGCGCGCCTTTATTTGAATTTAAATATTTTTATATATATATATTATAATTACCAAATAAAAGACTAATATAAGAATTATATTATTTATTAAGAGATAAAAAAATAATATTTTCAAATATGTTACAATAAAATGATAATTTTAAATAAACATAATAATAAATAAATGGTACAAGGAAATAAAACAAACATTTGAGATACAAATGTTGCAGTAAAAAAACAGTAAAAAATGGAATATCCGCCTTTTTTCATATGAAAAAACCATGACATCAGGGAAAAAGCTTTACGTGCCATATGCTTAACGCACGTTAGGGTCCACGTGGAAACACAAACATTCAGCACGGCGAAACAACGTGGCCGCATCCGAAACTCCTTCCAAAGAAAACTTTTCAATACATTGACAAATTTTTATCCTGTGTCCATCCTTGAAAAAAAAAGTATTATTAGATGTGAATGAATTAGGGTTTCCATACATCCGGATTTGGCATGTTTTAGTTTTTATGGTGTCTGGGGTATTATGCGATTAAACTGTTTCACAAAATTATTTAGTTTTTATGATCAGATTTACCGTACTTTCTTTCAATTTCCGATTGGATTACCCTTAAAATCGATCGGACACCTTAAAAATTAAAAAGAACATTCTTTCTAAGGTTTCCATGTTTAGGTTTTTAAGGTGTTTATTAGGTGCATACCTAATTATAGTAAAATAAAATATATTCCTTAAAGTCTTAAAAAAATTGAAAATTAAAAGGGTTACAAAATATGTATTTCTTCTTTATGTATGTATATGCTAGAAGAGCTAGAAGAATGTCAGACTGTACTAATAAAAATTACACATAATTAATTGCAGTATGCCATATATGAATTCTCGTATAAGACCATATGAGGAATACATTTTTTTATTTGAAAGTGGAAGACAAAGACATATTATGAAATAAAATATCTTCTTTAATTAATATTATATTTAATGTTGAAATTTTGTACAAAAAATCAACATTAAATAAAGACAATGAAACTTGAAACTAATAGATGTTTTATTTCAGCATATTAATTTGTTGTTTATTGAAATTACTGGGATATATTACCCCATGTCATTTTCCTTAGGAGTGCATATTCCTTTTCAATACTATCCTACAATTGCTTCTTGGTCATGTTGCTCTAAAAACTGAAGAGTGTATATTTGTTTGATGACATATGTTTATGTTAACCCTGATGGTGCTGCAATTTGTTTTAGAACATAGTTCACCTAGAAAATATAATACTGGTTATGTCATTTTTTTATGTAATTGTGATATGTTTTGATCTGTAATGTGTTCTGTAATGTGAGCTGTTTTCATGACAAATTAAAAATTTATTCCTGTTGGTTTAATATATAAACAAACATAAACATTGAAAATTTGAAATTTTTAGTTTGATAGTTGTTAATGTTGACTAAATATCATATTAAAAGAAAATAACCATCTATTAAGAATACCGATATTTTATATGCTACACCAAGGATATTTTTATACTTAAATACTTCTATTAGTACTTCTTGAAAAAATATTATAATCTACGTCCTACATCCAATCTAAGTCCAATGAAAAATATCGAATTTTGGATTGTAGCATTATTTCAGAGAATCATAGTGCGTTGGAACAGATGGTTGTATGAACATCAGCATTTTCTACAATACTAAATATAATAGATTTATTTGGTATTTTAGTATTTGAGATTAATTCTATAAAATTTATTGTTCGTTCTTATAAATGTTGGTTTAATTAATTCACGGTTATTCAGCTCATTAGACACGGAGTAATGTACTGTAGCCAAACGATTAGATTTTTACAAATTGTAAGTTTTGGATTTGTTGTAGGACTATTTATAATTATTTGCAACAAGTACTACAGTGTCCCAAATAAATAAAAATATCAAACACTAGTTAAGTAGATGTAAAAGAGGACTAATTAATATGATCTCAGTATTCGAACTACATACATTAATTGACTATTTGCGTTGATTAATAATTGCTCCAGTACTAAAAAAAACTGAATTTTGTATGTGTATTAGACAATGTGGTAAAAGTAACACCTAAATTTTATGTCATTTTTTGATAAATGCTTATTTATAATAACAGAGACGTTCATATTCATAACTTTTTAATATATTGATTTCTGATTCAAATCTACATTTATTTATAATAATTTATTAACTAACACAATTAAATGTGATTAATTAATATTTGGGCGGAAATAATGGTGGTATATTTAATTAATGGTACACTCTTTTGCAAAGATTTAAATAGTTATCTCTTTGTAAACAAATGGGCTAGCAATATTATCGTTTTTAGCATCGGTACAGTCTAAAATGTCAATATTATAAGAAAATGCATTTTCTATGAGAATTTGAAGATATAGGTAAAACGTTATATAATACAATTAAATTGTGCATCTGATTCACGTAAAATATACAGGGTGTTCCATTTAAATTAAACAAGTTATTGCCGTTTAAAGCTAGTAATTATTTAAAATAAATTTTAATATAAAATAAAATTTTTAGACACTCTGTATAAGATAGTATTATTTTTATTATTGCAACACAAAATTTAGAAAACAGAAAAACTTCAGTACAATATTTGGTTTTAAAAACTTAAATACCCCTAGAGAAATAAAGCATTAAAATTGTTACTGCATTTTTAGGTGAGATAAACCTTAATCAAAGTTATCTTTATTTTAATTGGAGAAACTAAAAATTTCATAATATAGAGAGTGTTCCATTTAAAAAAATACAACATTGGTATTTTTTATTTATTCGGAACAATCTGTATCTTACAAAAGTACGTTTAAATTGTAGCTCTAATAGTCCTTAAACAAACCCAAATCTTTTATAATTTGGAAAAATTCAAAATCTTTGGCTACAATACTCCGTGTCGAATGAGGTGAATAACCCTGTATAGCAAGATTACACCTTCGATGGTATTAATCTGAAAGCGCTGTTAGTTCCTTACCTAATTTTTGAGTTAATATTATATTATCCTTTAAATTTATCCCACTATCTACTAGCACTTTTATTTTTCTGTTGGGTATAGACTCATAAGGTAAATAAGTATATAGATATTCTTGTGTGAATTTTCACTATCTTGAAATCACTAAAACAAAGGTAAATTAATAAATGAATTTTTTCCAATATGTGAAAACCAATATTGGAAGACAAAAAAAAATAGTTTACCAGATAGTCCGTTCTTTATGTTTTACCCTCTCTGATTGTATATTATCCTCTCTGATAGTCTTATCAGAAGTTGCAGTGAGGCTCCTTTACCCTATATTTCAGATTTTGTGACTGACATTTCCTACAAATATAGGGAATATAGGATGTAAATTATTTTATATTACGCTTTGGGATTACCTATGAATGTCGGCAGTTTTTCTACATGATACACAATGATGGTGCTTCAATTATGAAAGAACATGAAGATGATATACCACTTCTTAACCATAAGAAAAGCATGTTTTCCACAAGACAAGTGACGGATTCATCTGTCATACAGCTCTTCACCTCGTTTCCCTTTAGTAGTTTTGTTCTGTTTCTATAAAAATATCAGTTCATTCCACTTTAACTGTACCTACAAATTTTACATATTGCTTATCACCTCTATCTGCAACACGATCTTTTTATAAATACTTATAACTAAGAGATTATAAATACATGTGTAAAAGTTAATATAAACAATTACCTATTAAATTAAATATAAAATATAAAAAAATATATGTTCGAATATAACAAATTTATTTTCTAACTATTTTAAAATTGATTAGACCCGATTACTTAAAATTATTTACCAAAGTAGTAATAGGAAATATTTTATTTAAACTAGGATGTTATAAATAAAACAAAATAGTTTATATAAAGAAATAATAGAATATAAGCTTCTTTACTTACAACCATTTTTATGTTTTCTTTTTGAAAGTGAATTTTCTACACTGGTTAGTTCTTTTATAACTTGAATCACTTTTATTTTATTTTAACAGTGAATATTATTATTTTCAGGCCTATCTTCTATACACTTTCATGGTCATATATTTCTCTTGTCTAGCGAAACCTGATTATGCTGCAATGTTCAATTTTGTTATTAGTCCCATTAGAAAATAAAATACTGTATTTTTTCTCTACAAAATTACATAACATGATTTATTGTGCTGATGGAGCTGCAAAATATCAATAAATATTTTGAAATTAAAGTACCTTTGTATAAATCAAATGTGAGGACAGTTTTATACATACGTTGAATTAAAAAGAAAATGTGAATTTACAATTTTGTGATTTTTAAATGTATAGAAAAGTTAATCTTTAAAAATGGCCATATTTTAAAAAACATTGGTATTATTTGACATATAAAATATTATTTTAAAATTTAGTGTAATATTCCCTGCATATTTTATAAAAACATGGAAGTGAAACTATATAACACTTGAAAAAGAAGAAGATATGAAGAAAGATATGAAGCTAATTTACAACCCTGTATTTTAAATAACTTGAAAAAATATATACTAGAGCCTAGGGCTTAACTGCTCACCTGAATTAGTTAAATCCTGGGTAACGTTATCACAGAGTCATTCATAGAGCAGGAATAGTTATGTTTCAGTTTTATATCAACCAAATTTTACTATCATCACAAAACAACATAATTACAAAAGGCATTGTGTTATATTTTCAAAGATTCTTGTCATATTTTTGGTCTACAAATACAAAACATTATTAATTTTCTTACTCCTCAATTATTAAAATATAGCTGATCCTCAAAGAAAGTTAATATCTGACTCGAAAGTTTATAAACAGCAAATGTCCATCTACAAATAAAATTCACAAATGTGTTTTTAATATAGCATTTTTAAACAAGCTAAGCTGGCTAGCCTCAGGCAAAGAATATTGTATTTTCGTAGTAGAATTATCTTTGACTTTTTTGTCATGGCTTCTCCCATCACCGGGAGAAGAAAATTTTATCAGTTTTATTGCAATACTAAACATATGTTTATATGTACTTACTTTTCAGTATTTTTGGAAAATTATGCATTTTGGCTAAATTCTGGACTCATCTTTGTTATTTCCTCCATAGATCTATCAATACAACATTTTTCTTGAGCGAAATATAGGCCTTGTTCCCATGTTGGTCTTCAAATAAAAATTAACTAATTGCGTTGAAATTCACTAATTATTGTGGTTAATAGATACCTCTGGGTAATTCGCGCAATATATAGGATATTAGTGATCACTTAACACACATAATATTGCTAATACAACTCAAATAATTTGGAAATTCGCAAGCGAAAAATCAAATCGACAATCGATATTTGATATGAGAATATGAGCAATGGCTGCCGCGGCGTCGCGTAGAGCGGGACTAGCGGGAGGCGGGGACTAAAACGGATGCGGAAATAAAAGCAGTAAAATATGTACCGCCTCATTTAAATTTGCGAAACAGCGCCCTCTCACTACAGATGCTAATTTTCCAAAGAAGTTTGATCTGGCCAGAGATCCGGCAGGCCTAATTCCCATATGCGCTTGATCGTCTCGTAGTTGTCTCTGCTACTGGTGAATGCGACTTAATCCGGTACGAAGCTGCCTAGTCGCGGGTTCGTGGCAGCCAAGTGGTAGCCACCGACATGTGGAACTTTCGTTTAACCGTTGAACTTTATTCGCAGCGACCTCTTTATGCAATTTCACATTTCATAAAAATAAATGTCATGATGGAAAATAATTATGGAAGCCATTATTATTTTTTCGTTATTTGTTATTTACCGTGCGATTTTAACACCTTTTCTAGGTAAATTCCAGAACGCAATCAACTTTACTGAATAAAATAGTGGGTTTATATAACAAAATTTTCGAGTACCTCTCAAAATATTTCAAATTATTATATTATTTGCAATAGAAACTCATGTTTGTAATTAAAAAATAATAATAATTTGCTTAAAACCGGGGTTACACCTTAAAATATTAGTCCACCGTCAGAAATAACAAAATAACTAAGGAAAAAAACTTTAATCTAGGTATATTTAGCTTAAAAATGCATAATGTTTGAGCCATTTGGCTGTTCGTCTAAAAATTCATGAAAAAATATGGCCGTTCAATCCGAAAAATACTTTATAGTTCCAATGCTTCCACAAAGTACCGGGAACAATAACATATTAGGCCAACCCTACCCGTTTGGACCTTTAAAATCTTCGGATTGATAAAGTGACAATTGTAGCTATCCAAAGGCGACTTTATAGAAACAATAACTTTTTAGGAACTACATGGTCAACGATTCTTTGGAACCATACAGTGATTTTTCCAAGAAAGTTCCCTGCACCACCAAATTGCCACTTAATTGGAGCGTTGCTACACCGATCGCGGTGGTGGCGACTATACATTCCATTGGTGCCACTATAACGTTCCGCCTTCCTTTGAAGTTATTTTTTACTTATTGTGAATTTTCTATTATTAGTGTTTCTATATTATTCAGAGCTACATGAGGTATAGAGTATTTTAACGCCCACTCTATTAGCTCTTGTTTTATTTGTGCATTTTCTATTATTAGTGTTTCTATTTTACTCAGAGCTACATGAGGTATAGAGTATTTTAACGCCCACTCTTTGAGCTCTTGTTTTATATTGTTGGTTCTCAAATTAGTTCTCCTCTGAGGTTCCGTTTCAGATGAATTAACACTACACTCATCTACAGAAACAGCTTCAAAAATATCTCAGTCACTACCTGATTTATGTTCATCAGTAGGATTATAGCAAGATGTAATTTTTGTTTCTGATGTTGATGCATCGGCTCGCAGTGATTCCTTTTGTTTAATTCGTCGGTAGAAAGTACTAGAATATCTAAATTTCTTTTTATTCCCCTTAGGGATTTTACAAAAATTTAATAAAGCTTAAAAGCAAGTAAAAGAAAACACTAAAACAGAGCAGCACACGATGCAATCTGAGGCAATTAATTGACATTTATTAGGGTATATTAAGTTGCGGTCAATATGAAGTAGCCGTTTTTGACCCCCGTGACTCTTTAGTGGCGATGGATGAGCGACGGCTATTTTATAGTAACCTAGGAAGGTAGCAATAACCATTTTGCTACTTTCAATGCTACTATAAATTAGAAGTAACTAGGTGTCGTGGCCGCGACTACCCTGTAACTTAAATTGTTACTATAAAGTAACAAAAACTTAGCGGAGGCATTATGGTAGCACTTGTTGGTAACCCCTACTTTGAAAAGTTACTATAAAGTTTTTGGTCTTTTATGGTGTCATATTCGAAGATTCGGGTAGTTCCAGCCACTTCTTTAAATTACATGTTTGCGACTTGCAATCGGGGTGTTTATTTTCCACTTTTATAGTAGGCAGGGACTAACCGGTCACTCTCGAAATATACTTCAAAGTGACTATTCCTTATAGAGTAACATTTTAAGTGGCAGAGTGGGCCTAGGAACTATACTTTAGGGGCAGTGACATTTTAAAAAGGACTGGGAACTATATTTGCTAGCTGAGGTAACATCTAAATCAAGTATGGAAGTTCCGCAAAAGCTTAGCGTATGTAGCGGATAAGCTTAATGATTTTTTTCGAACTATTATACTTGCATTAATACTACATTAAATATAATAATAAAAAAAATAGATTTTTATAGGCAAAATAAACATGAAAAATTAGAGAATAATATTCTATTTTATTTATTTATTTATTAACTGTTTAGTGTGCAAACAGTACGTAGTACCAACAGATTATCCACAACATACATAAATGAGCAAGTTATACAAAATAAAATATAAGAGATATACAGTGTGGTCCGAAATGCATGCCGGAGACTTCGGCAGCATATTCTGCAGATAAAAATAAGTAGAAAAGTTCGTATAAATGTATGTCCTGTGGTATGTCCTAAAATGCTTAGTTTTGGGGTTTTGGATATACAGGGTGTAGAATTTTTATTTTTATTTCGATTTTTCCCAAATTATTCCTGAAGTAACGTCAATACTTAATAGAAAATTTGTACCTGGGAGTTTTTTGACATGACAAATTTGATTTAGATGTCAACATGAGTCCTATTTGTAGAGGGCGCCACCTATATATTGTTTAACTGGTTTGAAGTATAATAACTTTTCGTCGGTACCTGTATAAAACTACTCATTAAAAAAATATACATTTACCATGCTTTTTACGTAAAAAAGGTCTCTTGGTAAAAATCGCTACCGACTAATCGTTCTCGAGATATTTTGAATCTAAATTATCAATACCTGTCATCATTGCCGTAAATTAAACATGTTGACTAAATAGTTATTAGACTGAAATCATAAATTTGAAATATTTTTGTGGCAAAAGTTGAACAGAAATGTTTTATCATCTTTTTTTCGAAGAAAAATTTATGATTAATTTAAAAAAATTAAAAAGTTCCCAAATTTATCATTTCAGTCTACTCAACATGTTTATTTTTTGTCAATAATGTCATGTATTGACGATTTTAATTTTATATATCTTGAGAACGGTTGATCGTAGCGATTTTTACCAAGAGACTTTTTTTACGTAAAAAATGTCGTAAATGTATATTTTTTTACTCAGTTGTTTTATACAGGTACGGACAAAAATTTATTAGTATTCAAACCAGTTAAAAAATATTTAGGTGGCCTACAACAAGTAGAAGCATATTGACATGTCAAAAAACTCCCAGATACCAATTTTCATCCAAGTATTGACGTTACTTCAGAAATTATTTGGAAAAATCGAAATTAAAATGAAACTTCTACCCCCTCTATCTCCGAAACTAAGCATTTTAGGACATACTTTTATACAAACTTTTTTACTTATTTTTATCTGTAGAATATGCTACCAAAGTTTCTGGAATACAGTTCGGACTACCCTGTATAACATGAAATATAACAAAAATTATTTGTGAAAAAATACGTGCAATTGAATGTCTAATATATAATAAATGAAGGGTCCAGGGGAAAAACGTGATAAGTGCCATTCTATTAATTTTACAAGAGAGCACTGGACGGCTGGTGATTATCAGGTTCTTTCAATGTATTCTGTATTTTTACTAGGCATATATCATAGAATTTAATAACTTATTGCCTTGCAGAGTTTGTACATTGGTAGGGACCACTTAGACCGACTATAATATTCTAAAATCTTGAAAATAAGAAATTGGCGCTTATCAAGTTTTTTGCCTGGACCCTTCAAATGTAAATGTACTATATTTTAATTTTTTATAGAAACAGTGACAAGTGTATTTTACAGCAATAAAGCCTTTATAAGATGTTTAAACTCCAAAAAATATACAGAGAAAATATCTATATTTACTTTAGAACTTGTCATTAAATTAATTCTGCATTCTAATCACTGGAAAATGCTGCCCTATGTTGGTTCTGCGATACGGAATATCAAATAAACTTGTATTTCGAATGGTTCGGCTAGGGATTGTTAAGTTGAGCTGTTACAGTAAATAAGGAAAATGAATTGTTGATGCAATATTTTATACAACAAACACAAATCCCGATACTCTTCGTCTATCCTCCAAGCGAACAATTTTAAATCTAGAGCGAAATTGGAAATTGTAGTATCTCTGCTCAGTCACAGCCGCACGCGTCTTGAAAGTCAGAAATCTCACAAACCGATTTGGAACACTTTCTGTTCTATTTATATAGATGAAAATAATTTGGTGAATGCTCTAGTAAACTAAGTTTAAATCTTTGGCACAATTTCAGCTAAATTTTGACGACGATCTGAATAAAAATAAATAATAAATGTGCTCGGGATTATAATTTAAAATTAAATGCCGGTAAATCTTGTTTTATAATATTTGGCAGTGACAAAGTTAATATACGGCTGGTTTCAAGAATATTCATACAGATAATGTTGGGATACCCGTTGCCAGTGTCTTTGTACACTTGGAGTAAAATACTTGGAGTACATTTTTATTTGAAGCTTTCTTGTCAGACACATACAGGTTGATAACTCGACAGTTACTTATAGGAGAACAGAATGGCAACACTGCCTATTGAGAACGTATGCATTATTGATTTTTCTGCCGACTCGTCCCGTCGCGTCGTCATCGACGAGCGGGCCGAGATTGCCACTAAGGAATTCAATCCCGCACCAAAATGTCAATCCGCAACCCCGCGGGATTAAAGCAATTAATCCCGCGGATCCGCAAAATTGCGGGATTGTAAACAATAGTCATACATTGGGTCCTAAATGGTACAGAAGGCATTGTACATTTTGCATATGCCCACAATATATTGATATAGCGTGTATCTTAAACTAGCTGTACAGAAATTTGGTCACCGAGGTATACAGGGTGTTCAAAAATATATTTAATATTAAATATACTTAAATTTTATTATAATTTGTCTACTTATTTTATAAATAAAAATATTATTCTGATTGAAGTTTTTTTTTAACTTGTGTTATTTATCTGCTTTTAGATACACTCTATATCAATAATTGTTTGACATATGCAGAATGTACAAAGCTTTTTGTACCATTTAGGGCCATACGTATGACTAAAAATGCATATTTTTCGAAAAAACGTCGTATTTTCCTTAAAACAAAAAAAAATAAAAATCCGATCAAATCGTTTTTTCTAATTTCAACACAGATTCGTCGTACTTGATAAAAATTTCGATTTTTTAAAAATTGTAAATTTGCGGTAAAAAGATGCTTGATCAAATTTTCACACTCTTATAAAAAGCCCTGTATACGAGAATTCGCTAAATATATTTTCGAAAACCACATCAGCATTTTAATCACAATAGATTCATCTAAAACCTGGTCCAAACCGCATCCCAAAATCTTTTTTAGTTCAAGAGATATTCAACTTTAAATTTACCCTAAAATTTTGCTGGTCCCAATAATTATGTCCGGCAATTTATTTGACGAAATTGTTCACAAGTACCGTATGATCGAAAAAAAACGGCGTCCAGTTAGCTTGGAAATGACGATCGATGACATTTCCCATATAATTTTACATATAAAATGACAGCGATCTTTATTTCATAGCCATCGCTGTTTTCTTTCACACAAACTTTTTACACAAACGCTTTTCTTCACTTACGCACATGCGCCAGAAAGAAATCTAACAACTAGCCTGTTTGTTTCACCTATTTTTAATGGCCAAGCCGTAAGGGGAATCCCCTGGGTTCCGAGCGTCGACGCGCGACGCATCGGCCCGGAACGAAGCGGTTTGATCTTAATCGAGATCGATTCGGTTACCCAGAACCACGGATCCCGCATGGTAAATCCCGCAACTTTGATCCCGCGGAATCTTAGAGGGGATTTTTACGAGATTGCATTCCCTAGTTGCCATATTTCAACCATAAAGCTCTTGCCGCGAGTAATAAACAAATTAACAACCTGTATAACTAAGAAATGATTAATACCTAAAAAGGCTGCTTATACATGGTGGTCCGAATTGTATTCCGGAAACTTCGGCAGCATATTCTGCAGATAAAAATAAGTAAAAAATTTCGTATAAATGTATGTCCTAAAATGCTTAGTTTCGGAGATACAGGGTGTAGAAATTTCATTTTTATTTCGATTTTTTTCAAATAGTTTCTGAAGTAACGTCAATATTTGGATAAAAATTGGTGTCTGGGAGTTTATTGACACGAGAAATTTGATTTTGATGTCAACTTGACGCCTATTTGTAGGGGGCGCCACCTACATATGTTTTAACGGTTTTGAAGAGTAATAACTTTTCATCCGTACCTGTATAAAACTACTCAGTGAAAAAATATACATTTCCGTGATTTTTAACGTAAAAATCGCTACGAGCAACCTTTCTCAAGATATTTAGAATGGAAATAGTCAATACATGTCATTGTTGACAAAAAATAAACATGTTGAGTAGATAGTTATTTGACTGAAATGATAAATTTTTATTCTTTTTTTTAATTATTTATAAATATTTCTTCAAAAGAGTGAGGATAGAACAGTTTCTGTTGAACTTTTGGCACAAAAACATTTCAAATTTTGTATTTCAGTCTGATAACTATTTAGTCAACATGTTTAATTTATATTAACGATGATGGGTATTGATAATTTAGATTCCAAATATTTCCAGCGATTTTTGCTAAGATACTTTTTTTACCTAGAAAAAGTCGTAAATGCATATTTTTTTACATAGATGTTTTATACAGGTACGGACGAAAAGTTATTACTCTTCAAACCACTTAAAAAATATGTAGGTGGCGCCCTCTGCAAGTAGGAGTTATATTGATATCAAAATCAAATGTTTCATGTCAAAAAACCTCCAGACAATAATTTTCATCTAAATATTGACGTTACTTAAGAAATTATTTGGAAAAAATCAAAATAAAAATGAAACTTCTACACCCTGTATCTCCGAAACTAAGCATTTTAAGACCTACATTTATACGATTTTTTTTACTTATTTTTATCTGCAGAATATGCTGCCGATGTTTCCGGAATACAGTTCGGACCACCCTGTCTACGTTTGAGGGATTCTTCGTCTCTTAAGAAATATTTCCTATCAATCTATCAGTTATGTGACACATTTATTTTATTTTTATTTGATTAACGGCAATGTTGATTATGGTACATATTACTACAGTACAGTATTTATTTGTATTAAGTAAACTTCGTATTCAACACAAGTCATTTATTTATTTATTTTTATTTAATATACACCATTCAACAGCAAGGACCAATTACTGAATGGGTCGTACTGCATCAATTACAAATTACAAATAAATAATAAACTTAAAACTCGTAATAAAAAACTCAACTGTCAAAATGAATGACCATATGTCAGGAAATAATTAATTGGGACAACTTGACATTTTTTACAGCAGAGCTACCACCTGAATCCACAGCGGGAAATTTAAATTCCAATATGTCTATGGTTGGCAATAATGAATTTAAAAATCGCGCCCTCGATTACATAACTAAAAGTTTAGTTAGTATCGAATATAGGTATTAATATTTTCCCTTTTGATATGGGAATATTAAAAGAGGAGTGTTTCAAAACGGAATAAATGATTCGAAGCTCATAATCATTCAAAATCAAATTTCTATATAGATGGTGCTTGATACAGTGGCGGAGCAAGGCGGTGGCGGAGGGGGAGGACCGCCCCGGGCAGCGACCCTCCAAGTGCCTGCGGAGCGACAAAAAATTGTTATAAAGGCGGCAGACGGATTCTGTAGAGGCTCTCCACACCGAGCGCCCCTAACCCACGCTACGCCACTGGCTTGATAACAGCTGAGTCTCACAACAGTCAAGAATTGAATTAACTGATTGTGTTATATATTTGGAAATTTGCTGTTCGGATATTTCTGTCTTTATTACAGCTTCAAAAGATTGACATCAGTAACCGTTATAACCCCAACTAGCAAATATAGTTCCCAGTCCTTTTTAAAATGTCACTGCCCCTAAAGTATAGTTCCTAGACCCAATCTGCCACTTAAAATGTTACTCTATAAGGAATAGTCACTTTGAAGTATATTTCGAGAGTGACCGGTTAGTCTCTACCTACCATAAAAGTGGAAAATAAACACCCCGATTGCAAGTCGCAAACATGTAATTTAAAGAAGTGGTTGGAACTACCCGAATCTTCGAATATGACACCATAAAAGACCAAAAACTTTATAGTAACTTTTCAAAGTAGGGGTTACCAACAAGTGCTACCATAATGCCTCCATTAAGTTTTTTGTTACTTTATAGTAACAATTTAAGTTACGGGGTAGTCGCGGCCACAACACCTAGTTACTTCTAATTTATAGTAGCATTGAAAGTAGCAAAATGGTTACTGCTACCTTCCTAGGTCACTATAAAGTAGCCGTCGCACATCCATTGCCACTAAAAAGTCACGGGGGTCAAAAACGGCTACTTTATAGTGACCGTAACTTAATATACCCTAATAAATATAATTGCGTCAGATTGCATAGTGTGCTGCTCTGTTTTAATGTTTTCTTTTACTTGCTTTTAAGCTGTATTAAAATTTTGTAAAATCCCTAAGGTGAATAAAAAGAAATTTAGAATATCTAGTACTTTCTATCGAAGAATTAAACAAAATGAATCACTGCGAGCCGATGCATCAACATCAGAAACAAAAACTACATCTTTCTATAGTCCTACTGATGAACATCATAAATCAGTTAGTGACTGAGACATTTTTGAAGCTGTTTCTGTAGATGAGTGTAGTGTTAGTTCATCTGAAACTGAATCTCAGAGGAGAACTAATTTGAGAACCAATAACAATATGAAACAAGAGCTAAAAGAGTGGGCGTTAAAATACTCTATACCTCTTGTAGCTCTGAATAATATAGAAACACTTATAATAGAAAATGCACAATAAATAAAAAATAACTTCAAAGGACAAGGCGGAACGTTATAGTGGCACCAATGGAATGTATAGTCGCCACCACCACGATCAGTGTAGCAACGCTCCAATTAAGTGGTAATTTGGTGGCGCAGGGAACATTCTTGGAAAAATCACTTTATGGTTCCAAAGAATCGTTGACCATGTAGTTCCAAAAAAGTTATTGTTTCTATAAAGTCGCCTTTGGATAGCTACAATTGTCACTTTATCAATCCGAAGATTTTAAAGGTTCAAACGGGTAGGGTTGGCCTAATATGTTATTGTTCCCGGTACTTTGTGGAAGCATATGGGACTATACAGTATTTTTCGGATTAAACGGCCATATTTTTTTCATGAATTTTTAGACGAACAGCCAAATGGCTCAAACATTATGCGTTTTTAAGCTAAATATACCTAGATTAAAGCTTTTTTCTTTAGTTATTTTGTTATTTCTGACGGTGGACTAATATTTTAAAATTTGACCCCGGTTTCAAGCAAATTATTATTATTTTTTAATTACAAACATGAGTTTTTATTGCAAATAATATAATAATTTGAAATATTTTGAGAGGCGCTCGAAAATTTTGTTATATAAACCCACTATTTTATTCAGTAAAGTTGATTGCGTTCTAGAATTTACCTAAAAAAGGCGTTAAAATCGCACGGTAAATAACAAATTAAATAACGAAAAAATAATAATGGCTTCCATATTATTTTCCATCATGACATTTATTTTTATGAAATGTGAAATTGCATGAAGAGGTCGCTGCGAATAAAGTTCAACAGTTTAACGAAAGTTCCACATGTCGGTGGCTAACACTTGGCTGCCACGAACCCGCGACTAGGCAGTTTCGTAACGGATAAGTCGCATTCACCAGTAGGCTACTTTATAGTAACACATCATAGTAACTCTTTTAGTGGCAAAAACTACCCAAGACACTACCCGGCTACTCAAAATCTTTCCCCATTTTGGTCGCAGTTACTTAGCCGCTACGAATATACGACGTAGCCGCCGATGGTAACCGCCCACTTTGTAGTGGCTTTGATAGTGGCAGTTACGTATCTGCCACTATAAATGCTAGTTGGGACACTAGTTTTTGGATGTTCTTTATGTAGAAACGGTGGATCCATTCGCAGTATTGTCACTAATCACTAAAACAGAAATTGATAGGAAAACAATATATTATGCCAAACATATTTTCCAGTATTTGCATGACTGATGGCAGCTCAACACATTCCTAAAAAGCCTTAAGAATTGACTTTTGGCTACTATACACTATAAACACATTGTATAGGTGTATCAAACTATGAATTAATCTTGTTTCACTTTATAAATGTATTTAATAATAAATAGTATTAGAAACTTAATAAAAAGTCTCCAAATATTTTATCTAGAATTTAATAATAAAATCAAGCGCCTTCAAGCAGCATTTCTCTAAGCTATTTATCGAAATCTGTAGGCATTTCATCAAAGCCATATTCGAAGTAAAAGTCTGACTCAATATTGGAATTTTTCCATTTCGGAAAAGTCGATATTCCAATAAAACTGACAAAAGAAAAGCCTATTGACAAGCTCTATATTTTCTTAATATATTTTCTTCTGTATTTATAATTAAATTTAAAATATGTTTACTTTAAATTATATTTTTGATGTGTATGTTTTTCATATATATTAAAAAGTATGGAGAAAATTTAATGCAGTTATAACATTGAATTTGATTAAGGAAAAAGTCTGGAGAAACAGTAAATAATATATTACATTTTGTAACAGAAAATAATGTTTTCTTTATAGTACTTTTTGAAAAAAAATTGCATATACAAAAATTTGTTTAAATCCAACTGAGGAGATTGAAATAAAAGCAAAAAATATGCAAAATAATAAAAAATGAAAAATTATGTCGAAACATGAAAATTTATTATAGCCATAAACATGTTAGTTGGCTATCTAAATATTGGCAATTAAAATGAGAATTGTAAGTTTACATACATATTTTAAACTTATTTCCTTATAGTCACGCAATATCTGGTAGTCATACACTACGACAAAATCATCTGATAATAACTTGGCTTTTGTTGCCAGGAAAATGTACATAAATATTTCATTTTCTAGACAATACAAAAATATAAAGCAATATTTAAACTGAAAGGCCAGATGGAAATTCTTTATCTTATCAATGAAAGCAAATATTACAAAACTAATAAAGAATATGCAGTAGAACTTCGATAGTTCGGACACATATCGGAACAGCCACCGTCGAATTAATGAAGTATCCGGATTACTGGAGGAATATTTTTATAAATGTTATTGTTTTATACTTTTAGTATTTCCAACCTAAACTCAAACTTTAAACATATTTTTATTTAAACCAAAACGCAAAACATTTTATAGAACATATTAAAACTTTTTTTGTTCTTATAAATCGTGCTTACTGTACTATACCGGGTGCGTTTCCATGGGCGCCGGACAGGGGGCAAGAGGGGGCATTTGCCCCCCCTGGATCACTGAAACAATAAAAATAAAAACTATCTTCTTACATCCATCTGTAAAAAAAAATCATTATTATGAAATTGTTAGGTGTTACCTGTAAAATAATAAAAAATGTGGTAATTATTGGGAAAACTGGAAATCGTCCGATTTTCACCAAAATTGGTATACACATCTATTTTTTTCTTGGCGGTCTCTTACCGTTTTTCAGAAAAACGGAAAATTATTTCAACATTGAATTGTTCTTTATTTCGGCCCTATAAAGTAATAATTTCACTATATTTTCATTATATTATAGTTTATCTAAAAGCCACACTTGATTGGGGATAGAAAAGTGTCCAACATTTTACTGAAAAACACTTTTCTTAACAAAATAGCAAAGACAATTGAGACCAGATGGAAGTTTGACATTTGATATATCCTTCTTTCTCTCTCCTATGTAATAAGAGAGACAAATATATTCTAGACCTAATCTAGAAATTTGAAAATTTACAACGTTGCCATATCTTCTATTTTTTCGGGTGATTAGGGATTTTAAATAAATTACCTATTATGAGATCGACAATAATTAAATATACACCTATATCCACAAAATTACGCGGAAGAGTTTTGATTGCATTGGTTTTAACTTCTTTGCGGAGGGGGTTAATCTTTTTTTAGTTAATCTAATAATATAACAACAAAAGATTAACACCCTCTGCATGGAAGTTGTAACCAATGCAATCAAAACTCTTTCGTGCAACTTCGTGGGTATAAATAGTCAGATCTCGTTGGTAAAATAGCAGTTATGGGAAGGAGCCGTTCTTCTGGCGACCGCCTTTCGTAATTCCAGAATGAGCGAAAAAAACACGCTAAATTTAGGTTTAGCATTGGCAACGTTGCTTTAAATGCCAGAAACACATAAACTTACTTCGGGTTTCTCTTATTACCGATTCTGAACCGTCCTAGAACTGTGATGCGTATGCGCAGAAGGAAATATGAAGACATTATTTCATTTGCGCATGCGCTGCAGAGTTCTTGGACGGTTCAGAATCGGTAATAACAAGAACCCGAACAAAGCTATAATCTAACATTTTCAGATTGTTTACAAATTTATTTTAGCAAATTTTCTCTATTATGCATAGAATTGGTTAAAAAGTAACAGAAAATAGCAAAAACATTATTGATTATTGAATACCTAACAAAATATGTGCTAGAAAACCTTAAAAATATGAGAAATTAAGAAAAATTCGATATTGAAATTATTTTCCGTTTTTCTGAAAAACGGTAAGAGACCGCCAAGAAAAAAGTTCAGATTCGTAATCTACGACTTCAAAATAGGGTGTATACCAATTTTGGTGAAAATCGGATGATTTCCAGTTTTCCCAATAATTACCAAAAATGTCAATTTTTTATTCATTTTTACCTTGCCCCCCCCCTAAATTTTATTCTTCCGGCGCCCATGTGCGTTTCAAAAGTGGCTCACCCCTATACCTTTTTTTATTTTTTCAGATAAAAAAACGAGATTTGGTACATTAGTATATGACATAAATTAGGCTTGATTGACGTATTCAATTGTTTTTGGTCACTTCCTGTTTCACCGGAAATGACAACACTTTTGATTTTTAAATGGCACCTTCGGTATTATATTACTTTTTTCGATAGAAAATGACATTCTGAATAGAATGACATATTATATGTCAACTTTTGACATTCGCGCTTAACATAAAATCGTATTTTAAATTTCAATCAAGAGTGCCATGGTTATATGTTAAAAATACTAATTTCTAATCAAGGAGCCTTGGAAAAATAGATTTGATCGTCTAATATTTTTAGTCTCTTGTCTTGGCCGGTTAAAAGATGCCCAAATCGTATTTTTAATCATATCTCAAGTGTCATTTTCAATCGAATATAGTAAAAAAATATCGAGGGTGTCATTTAAAAATTAAAAATTGTAATCATTTCCGGTGAAACAGGAAGTGAGCGAAAAAATAATTTAATACGTCAATCAATAATAATTTATGTCGCATACTAACATACCAGTCTCAAAAAATAAAAAAGTTATAGGGGTGAACCAAGAACAGTTAACCAGTGGCGTATCCAGGATTCATGCCTGGGGGGGTCAATAACTCAATATTATACCTAAATATATATTTTACAACAATATAAAATATACAACAACATAAAGCCTATACAACAATATAAAAAAAATAAAAATAAAAATCTATAATGGTAAATTACATTATAGTTTTTGTGAATTTGTAATGGCAAAATATAAATTGGAATGGCGCGCGTCGTTTCTGGAGGGGGCAATTGCCCCCTTTGGATACGCCACTGCAGTTAACCTAATAGGACTGCTCATTCAGCCGAAAGTGTCTGCCAGGTGCATGCGAAAACTCTTTGCTCTGTGACGTCATTGTCGTCCTTGTCATGACAGTATGTGTATTTGATTGCCGTGTGAACAACAATCATTATTATTTATTTAAACACCTTATATGTATGCAGTATAGAAAATTAACCATATAAATCGTATTAAATATTCGCATAATGCATTTTTAAGAAGAGCAGTTCCCAGTATCCCCTTTTGCAGGCATTCTTTTTAAAGTACTTACATATTTTGCTTTAAAATAGTTAATAAACAATATCGTAGGCACTTAGTAAGCACTTAGTCACAATCCGAAACACAAAATGAACGTATTTATAAACTTTATAGCTCTAAAAACTTTAAAAACACCTTTTTCACTTTTAAAATCGTTATTTATCTCAAAATTTCTCAGCTGTTATTTTTATTAGTTTACCATAGGCAGCCAATAATACACACTGTCATGACAAGGACTACAATGACGTCACAACGGTCAGCTGAAGCGCGGGAAGAGGCGAACGTACGTCTTATGAGGATTAGCAATCCTATTAGTTTACCGTTCTTGGGGGTGTACCACTAACCATAATTTGTTTCAATTAAGTCGTCATTTGTTTCTTTTGTCTCCAATGCCTAGTATTTTCTCTTCAGTTTGTCTCTGCTCTATTATACTCTTCAGTCAGAGAAAAATACTTTTTCTCCTTAAGTTAATTTATTTTTTTTTAGTTTGTCGAATTAAAAATTAAATGTTAGTTATATTTTTTTGTTCTTTTTATTTTTGATTTTTTTATATCTGAAATATTAAATTTCGGAATAGCAGAAAATGGAATTTTACGTATCCTTCCTCTCTCTTGTCAATGCTATCCAATCTTGCATTTTTTCTTCAGCAAGAGTCGTTTAGTTGGCTGTATTTTTTAGCAATATACCTACGATACTCCTGACTCCTTGACTACAAATAAAAGACATACATCTAACTGTCCAGCGTCCAAAAACAAAATACAGACTTTCATTCATTTTAAAAATATCAAAATTGTCTGGTTGATAAGAGACATCGAACTACTGGAGGGTCCGATTTGGTGCCTGTTGAATTACATAAGTTATACTGTACAGGGTGGTCGAAATTGGTCTGTTTTAACAGAGAAAACCTATTTCCTGACTAGATAGAGCAAAACCGACGTAGATGTCATAGGCTCGATTTCTGAGACACGTTTAATGGCATAAACCGCCTGTTGATATTTTCACTGCCAACTGAGATACGGGTCTTTTTGAATTTTTTACCATTTTAAAAATTGCCCATATGTTTTTGATTTCGCGGAATAATAAAATTCTGTAAAGATGAATTAGTTACTAAAAATAATTTAAGATAATCCATCATTCCAAAGGTTCTAGAGCTGACAATATATTTGTTATATTAGTTTCAACAAATATAAATTATTTCTCCAGTTGCTTTACCAAACTTATTTGAAAGACTTATTTTAAAATTAAGCCCTATTTTCTTGCAAATATGCTTCTGCCTTTTCTTGTATATTTTTTCGAGATATATTCGGACGATTAATATACAGGGTGGTATATTTTACCCCAGGAACAAGTAAGTCTATGATTTTTTTTTCGCAAAAGAAAAGTTTGGAGTTAGGTATGTATTTCTCCAAAAATGTTTTGTCATTGAGACCCTATCCCTAGGAATGATACAATTATTGAGTTTTTAACTCTTTATAATTGTTGATTTCGTGGCATTGAGGAAACGGATGATTCTGTTATGTTATGCTTTTCCCGGCAACAATTTCAAGATCTACCTCCGAGGAAACGATTCGGAATCCCATATAAATTCGGACAGCGGCGGCGTAGGAAATGTACCGGGTGTCCGACTAAGAATAGCTCTCGGCGGTATCTCGGAAAGTATTAGCCCTAGGGTTTACGGAAAAAAATATCTATAATTAAAGAGGCTATGAGAAATTGCTGGAAATTATTTTCAAGTTTGTAGAACGGCCGCTAGGGGGCGCAACTGCAACAAAAAATATGAAAATGGAGTTTTTAGACAATTTTGCCTAGATAAGGTGTACCATAAGTAATAGCTTCATAATCTTCAGTAAATTTTGAATATTTTTTGTTAGAACCATTTTCTCCTATCTGCCAAAATAAAGTGGTGGGGGAAGGTTAGATCTGTTTTTATTTAAATATTAATACCTCTGGACTGGATGATTGGAATCCAACAAGCGAGGGCTCGTTTAAAATAGCGTTTCTTACTCTATATTGTACCATATAAACAATAATAATAAGCTTTTGAGCGTAGACGCAGGGGGCGTTGTCTTACAATTTAACAAGCATTGCGTGTTATTTAAGCCCTTATTTTTACAACACGGTATCAGTAGCCCTCTTAATTATGCCCATTCTAACAAAAAATAAGATAGTAACAGTTAGTTTATTTTAAAATCGACGAAATACCAGAATACCATAATACCAGAGGTATTAATATCTAATAATTAAGATATTAATAACAGTGAACAAGAAACGATGATTCGGTGAAGTCATGGTAGGCTTTGGAAAAAAGTTACTTTTGACGTAATAGCATAAACGTCAAATTGTTATTAGATCAACATTTTGATAGTCTTATCCAAGGACTGTATATATTCTAAAGGACTGTTCGATTGCGTCAAATCGCCGCTGTCGTAGTCGCCGTGGAATGCTACGGGATAAGACCTGTACAAATAATATAAGGGATAAGACCTGTACAGATCATAATATGCAGCGGAAAAAATCCATTTCAACGCAGACGGGTCCTATAGATCACCAAAATAGTACAGCTTTTATAGATTTGCCAAAAAAACTAGTTTCACCCGAAATAGTGTCATCGCAACCTCCTAAGGCCGCCATAAGAGAAGACTGGAATTATGTGGTGGTGTCCAGAATTCCACCTCCTTACACAGCGAATCAACTTGCGCACTATGTTAAAGAAAAACTAGGAACCACCGATTTCATCAGATGCTTTCCAATGCTGAAAAATAAGGATAGTTCCCATTCCGATTTCAAAATTGGAGTGCAATAGAGGTGTCACTTAGTAGGCCTTAGTAGTGCAGCTTAAGGACATAAATATGTGGCCGCCGGGAACCAAAATAGATTCAACCTCAACATCCTTAAACCAAGCTTCGTTAACTTCTTCGGCTGAACCTGCTCAAAATCTCAAAATAAACATCACTGAGAACCGCAAGCTACCTCACCTACTTGACCCACCACTGGCAACTATGCCAAGGGAGGTAAGAACTATTAAGATTGGGTCTGACAGGGAGGCTATAGCTGCTTGCAAGTCCCTGGCGATGGAAAATCCAGAAATTATTAATTGTGCAGGGAAGTACGAAGAGACATGGTTTGGTAGTTATGGACCCGATGACTCCACCTATAGTACGGCTGTCTCAGGACTCAGATGCGGTAAATTGACGTTACGTGTTGGCCATGTTGAGGGACCCCTCGATTTTGAAATCTCTTAGGCTATTCCTTGCCTATCTTCACGACCAACCATCCAGTGTATGTTATGAAGGACACACTAGTACCAGCATCAAATTGATGCTTGCATCAGAAAGGCTACCTAGTGACCTGGACTCCTTACGTAAGTTGTACTACCGCTTCCACAACGCCTATGGTATTGGTTCAACTGAAGTTGATGCAGATCTTTCAGCTTTCAGGTCATTCTTTTCTGCGGAGAGCCTTCTACGACTTCAAAAGATTAGGGAAAGTCACGGCAAATATTATTCCAGTGGCTCCCCAAATAAGAATAAAAATTTTTAGTTGAATTGACGCGAACAGAGGATCAAGCACCCTCTGAAAAATTAAGCGATAGCAAGCTTGGTCTATTCCTTATTAATATTCAGTCCTTAAGACATAAAACAGATGAATTATATCTTTTACTAGAAGAACTTGAATTTCCAGATATCATTGCCATAACTGAGCACTGGTTGAATTTTAATGAGCCTGTGTTTGTTAAAAATTATACCACAGTAGCCAGATTTAATAGAACAAATTTTTCTCATGGAGGTACTATGATAATGTCTTTAAACAACGACTTTTCCGAGGTAACTAGGTACAATGATTTGTTATCTGAAAAAGTATTCGAATTTTCCATTGTCCACCATAATGCTTCTGACCTTTACATTATTTGTATTTATAGAACACCTGACTCTGACGTGCAATTATTCTGTCATAATCTACTAAGCTTGCTTGAGTCCCTCCCCTTGAAAAGCAAACTAATTTTGTGTGGTGATCTTAATATTGACTTTCTTGGTGTATGTGCTGCTCAGGAGTTTCTTCGGTCCATTTTTGATTCTTTTGGAATGGCCATGCATGTAGGCTCACCTACCAGAATATCCAATACCAGTTCTAGTACTATAGACTATGTTGTATCATCTTTTGATCCTAACTCCATCGCCTGCAACGTCTTTAGCTCGGGTCTCTCTGATCATGAAGCAGTTTTGACTGAATTTTCGATAAAGTCCAAAATCAAAAATGCCCCTCGTAAATTATGTCGTATTTTTTCAGAAAAGAATGCTCAAAAGTTCTGTCTGTTTCTAAGGAGCTTAACTTGTCAGTGGCTAGAACTGCTTATTATGCACTTTTTGAGTCGCACCTCAGGTATGCCCTTCCATTCTGGGGTACGTGTTGTGCGACTCAATTTGACCGCATTTTCAAGCTCCAGAAGAGAGCTGTTCGATATTCACTAGGACTAAACAGCAGAACTCATTGCCGGGACTTTTTTAAGGAATTAAGAATATTGACTCTTCCTTCCTTATTTATATTTCAATCCATTTGCCTAATACGTAAACATGTATCAGCTTCTCAAGAAAGGCCATCTCACACTTATCCACTCAGGAACGCGGAGCAAGATCTTTATCTACCTACCCCACGCTCAGAGTTAGTTAAAAGTTCAATATTATACAACTCGAAAAAAATGCACAATCACCTGCCATTTGAAATCAAATCCATAACATCATTTTTTTCATTTCGCAAAGCATTGAACTTTTATTTACTAGACAAGGCTTTCTACGCCGTAAATGAATTATATTTGAATTGAAAATCGAATTTGATCTTGAAAACACTGGTCTAATGTTTGCTATTGCTATATTTACTAATGACATCGAAATTAATTTATTTAGAGGTCATTGATATTTTGCTATAAACTGGCTAAATATTTTTGAATATTATTGAATTGAATTATGAAAAATGAAAATTTTTGTTCTTTGACATTGTAAACATTTATAAATGTTTATTTTAACAATAAGACTGACAATATTATTTATATAATGTTTTGTATTATCTTTTGTTTGTTTGTTTGTGTACCTTGTTTTTTTCTACTTTGTTTGTTAGTTTACCTTTGTCTACAAATTGAAAAATTTTTTGACAATAAAGGCATTTATTTATTTATTTATATTTATTTATTTACGTCACGCGCTGACTAGCGCTCCACAGTGCAGCGGATGGTTATTCTAGCGGGACAAAATCTCAAGAGCAATGTTTGGGACTTAAAATCTAAGAACGTTGCAACTATATGGTTAAATTTATTTATTTATTAACAACTTAATTTATTAATAAATAAATACAAGATAATAAAACTATGATATTATTCGTACATGACACACAAAAACCGTATTGTAAACTATTGCCAAATACATAAAATTATGATATCAAAAAACTCACAATGTTTGTGAAATTGTAAGACGCCCCCTAGCGTCTACGTTCAAAAGTTTATTATTATTGTTTATATGGTACAATATAGAGTAAGAAACGCTCTTTTAAACGATCCCTCGCTTGTTGGATTCTGATCATCCAGCCCAGAGTTATTAATATTTAAATAAAAATAGATCTAATCTTCCCCCACCACTTTATTTTGGTAGATACGGGAAAATGGCTTGAACAGAAAATATTCAAAATATACTGAAGATTATGAAGCTGTTATTTATAGTACACCTTACCTAGGCAAAATTGTGTAAAAACTCCATTTTCTTATTTTTTGTTGCAGTTGCGCCCCCTAACGGTCGTTCTACAAACTTTAAAATAATTTCCAGCAATTTCCCATAGCCTCTTTAGTTATAAATTTTAATTCCGCAGCCCCTACAGCTAATACTTTCCGAGATACAGCCGAGAGCTACAGACATACATACATACCGCCATTACTCGCTGACGAGTATTTGACACGCATCAGAAGATGGTCACGCAAGGCGTTTTCTTTCATGAGCTTTTCTGTGACTGAAAAGCCCGATACGTGATGTTATCTGTCTACCGCACTCCAGACATTCAAAAATCTCATCGCTTTGTTGCCTCTTTACTTTTTGGTTGTCGCTCTTAACTGACTTTACAATTTTTCTCCATTCCGTTCTATTGTGAGCTGCCTCTTTCCACTCATTCTGCTTGTTAATTCCCTTTAAGTTATCGTGGAAAATATCCTTGAACCTTTTGAGTTGTCCACCCGGCCTCCTCTTACCGTCTACAAGCTCACCGTAAAGCAGAGATTTTGGTATGCGGTTTTCTTGCATTCTGCATACGTGACCAGCCCATCTTAAGCGGGACTTTGTAATCATGACTCCAATACTCTCGCAGTTAGCTTTTTCAAGGATTGATACGTTTGAGACGTGATGGAACCATTTTATTCTTAAGAGTTGTCTAAGATGTCTCTGTTGCAACTTGTTTAATGCGTCCATGTGTCGGCGGTACGGCACCCAAGTTTCGCTTCCATATAACATGGAGCTTTCGCTTCCATATAACATGCCGAGAGCTATTCTTAGTGGGACACCCTGTACGATCGTATCCCTTTCTGCGAGGTCCTTGCAGCTTGGACAAACTTTTTTATAAGGATTGCCCATTCTCGCGTCATGTTCACCAATAGGACAGTGTCCCATACCTCCGTTAACCTGGCGATATCCTGACGCAAATTATATGTGTATCTTGTAAGACGGTCGACAAGATATACAGGGTTGTTCATCACATACGACACGGAGTATTGTAGCTAAACGATTAGATTTTTACAAATTGTAAGTTTTGGGTTCATTGAAGGACTATTAGAGCTACAATTTAAAAATATTTTACAAGATACAGAGTATCCCATATAAATTAAAAATACCTATAAGTTGTATTTTTTTAAATCGATCACCCTGTATATTATTACATTTTTACTTTCTACGATTAAAATAAAGGTAAATTTGATTAAGGTTTATCACACTTAAACCTTACCGTTTTTGAAATATTTTCAATTTTGTGAAATTGCAGTAAAAATTTTAAGGCTTCATTTCTCCAAGGGTATCAAAGTTTTTAACACTAAATATTTACTGAAGTTTATTTATTGATCAGTTATTGTGTTGCATAAGTATAGTTATTGTGTTGCAATAATAAAAATAATTTTACCTCAAACAGAGTGTCTAAGAATTTATTTTAAATAACTTCTAGTTTTAAACGGCAATAACTTGTTTAATTTAAATGGAACACGGCGTATATTTTAGGAGAATCAGATGCACAATTTAATTGTCTATGAAATTGTATTATGCAATTTTTTACCTATCCCGTCAAGTTTTCGTGGAAAATGAATTTTCTTATAATTTAGACCTCCTTTATCAATATAGCCATGGAATATTGACATTTTAGATTGTTTTTAAAGCAACAAATGTATAAAATGTACAGGTGTTAAAAACGATAATATTACTAAGATAACTGTTTAAATCTTTATAAAAGAGTATACCATTAATTAAATATACCACCATTATTTCCGCCCAAATATTAATTAATTACATACTTGTTGTTGTGTTAGTTAAAAAGTTGTTGTGTTAGTTAAAAAAATTATTCTAAAATACACGTGGATTTGAAATCAATATTATAATAAGTTATGAAAATAAACGTCTTTGTTATAAATAATTATTAGTCAAAAAATAAAATAAATTTTTTAAGGTGTTAATTTTTACCAGACGGTGTAATACACACAAAATTCAGTTTTTTAGTATTTGGAATTCAATTATTGTTAATCAACGTACACAGTCAATTAATGCAATTTGAATACTGGAATCATATTAATTGGGGTCATAGACTTAAAATAAAATAAACTGATAAAATAAAATAGACTGAGCATCTCATTCATAAATAGCTGGAACATGCGGTCAGACAATATCTTGTTATCGTTGTGTTATTGTTTTAGGTTATAACGAGTGCGACACGAGCGATAGATAGGTAGTCTCTGTTGTAACGGTCGTTCCCTGACGATTCTGCCGAGAAACACAACACTGTCTTTCGTTTCTCAAGTACACCTGAACTCTCCGTCTCATAGCCGGGTAATTTTTTTATTTTAATGAAGCTATAATTAAATTAAAAATATATCGTATTTAAACTTTTTTATATTTTATTAAGATTTAGGACAGGTTTTTTAAATAAAAGTTTAGAAAAAACGTCTTAATAAAAATAATAAAATACACGTTATAGAAGAAATTTTATAATCGAAATTATGTAATTTTTGAAATTAATAATAAATTATTAATTTTAGTCAAACATTTACAACCCCTAATATTAATCAAAACAGGATCTATTCCACAGATATAATAGAATCGGCGACAGGGAGAGAAAAAAAATATGATTGTTGTAATGTTTTTTCTGGTTAAGTGATGTCTTATGTAAATTAGAGAAAACATAAATCTGTTCCATTAAAGCAAGGAAGATGATAGGAAGTGGATAAAATGAATACTACATTTATTTAACTCGGTACTGTCTTTATTATACCGGATGCGTCCCAAAAGTGGCTCATCCCCATAATTTTTTTATATTTTCAAATAAAAAAACAAGATTTAGCATGTTAGTATATGACATAAATTAGGATTGATTGACGCATTCAATTGTTTTTGGTCACTTCCTGTTTCACCGGAAATGACTATAACTTTTAATTTTTAAACGGTACCCTCGGTATATTTCTACTTTATTCGATAGAAAATGACACTCTGAATAGAATGACATATAATATGTCAACTTTTGACATTTTCGCATATGGTTTAATTGTAATTGTAACACGCGGTTCATAACGACAATTTGACTCGAAATACCAAGTGTGTGGTATCAATATATTCATAAAAAATGCTTTTTCCAAATATGCTAATGAGTCACCCTTGTTCCATTTGAAAAAATTGACATATGTATGATTAAAAATACGATTTGTACATCTTTTAACCGGCCTAGACAAGACACGAAACCTATTAGACGATCAAAACTATTTTTCCAAGGCTCCTTGATTAAAACTTAGTGTTTTTAACAACACCATGGCACCCTGGATTGAAATTTAAAATAGGATATGTTTTTAAGCGACAATGTCAAAAGTTGACATATGATATGTCATTCTATTCAGAGTGTCATTTTTTATCGAATAAAGTAGCAATATACCGAGGGTGCCTTTAAAAAATCAAAAGATGTAATCATTTCGGTGAAACAGGAAGAGACCAAAAACAATTGAATACGTCAATAAATCCTAATTTATGTCATATACCTACTAACATACAAATCTGTTTTTTTTATCTGAAAAAATAAAAAAGTTATAGGGGTGAGCCACTTTTGAGACGATCCGGTATATTAAAAAATATTGTTTCATAATGTAATATCATTTTAAAATTCTTGTATGTTATTTTAGATTCTGAAGATAATTTTAGAATAAACCGGAATATATTTTTAATAAAAACATTATTAATTATTAACAGGGTTATAATTATGATTTTGTTACAATGTAAGTAAGTAAATAATGTAATGTAAGAGAAAAAATTCAGATTTTACATTTTACTAATATATTATCTAAATAAGCGCCTTTCTACAACAACGCCACTGACTCCCAATGGGTAAATTGAGAGTTGCCTACCGGTCAAAAGTCGTTTCAAGACTTAAATGGATTATTTAAGTCAAATTTCTTGCAAATTTGGCACTGGCGAACCATATTTTATAGTTTTTGAACAGAAAAAGTCAATAAAATAAACACTTAAGGACTACAAGCTAAGAAAATGCGTTAATACAGCCGGGGAGATAGCGGCAACAAAGCTTTACCGCACACGTGCGACACGTACTACAAGGTAATAAATGAATGATTAGGCTCCCTCGCCTCTAATCGGTGTTGTCATATTGTAAAGAACTTATCCTTATTAAACAGTATCCCACTTATAATTTAAGAGTATAAGGACTATTTAATACATCTATGGAATATTAAAACCTACTTTATTAAACTGTAGTATTAATATCTCAATATATGTGTATAACAAGAAAAAAATATTGATAATATTAAAGACGTGACAACATAGGCTCGATGAGGAAGGCTCGGTCGACTGTACTCAGAAGTAAACATGTGTACAAAAAAGGTTGTTTGTCCGCGTTGAGATGTAAATAGTGTAGTCTATATTTTATTTTAAGTCTATGATTGGGGTCCTCTTTAACAAATATTTAAACAGTTTTATTTTAATGAGTTTTATACGTTTGACGTTTAGCTACAATACTCCGTGTCGTATGTGGTGAACAACCCTGTATAAATTCTGATTTTTTAAAGTCGTATTTCGGCCAAGCTTTCCTGACTCTTCCTCAGATCCTGGTTTAAAAACTCTAATTATTATTAAGTTAAAAAGTCAAAATATAACAATAACTTTTGATACTTCTATTTTGATGTAGTAGGTAATACTGTTAGTTTCTTATGTTATTAATCTATTTATCTGACTTTTTTGAAAATTATTTTTTCAATACTTTCTAGTTATTTTTTCGTTGTCATCTTTTTCCACTAAGGCATATAAAAAAGTCTCGTAGCACTATAAAGATATATATTTTACAATTATTTACAAAAATGACGTATACAGTGTGAGTCTTAAATACGCGCAAATATTTTTGGGGGTGATATATTTCCAAGCCTACGAGTTTTTTTTACAAAAAAATGCTGAAAATCGTGCATTTTCTTTTGAAATCTCCTGTATATTTTAGAAAACATTTTTGAAATTGCCTGTTCACCAAGCCAAGTTTTCCAAGGTAAGGTTTCTTAATCTCTGATATTACAATGGTTACGGCATTAAAAGGGATGCAAATACAGAACACATCAGATGGCTCCCAAAACTGTTTTAAAATAAATATTTTTTTTTAATTTTCAAACTTACATAACTCTACATAACGTTATTTTGAACTTATTTGAAAAACGGTAAAGAGAAAATATGTTTCTTTTATCGAAATCTGTCAGCCCTGAAAATATTTGCACTTATTTAAGACTCCTCCTGTATGAAAAGTGGCTTTAAGTAATATAAAAATAAATACTTAGTAATTAACTTCCAATATACAACACAAGAATGACACATAATATGACACATAACATTTTTATATAAATGTAAAAATAAATACTCAATAATCGTGATTAAATATATTTATACACGAGCACAAAGTATGATTGGTAACTTTTAGTCGTCCTTGCAATATCTTATCGGGATAAACTTCATAGAAAATCTCCAAAATCAATTTTTTCGATCTGACATGTTTGCACTTCTCATCCGAACTGTCACAACATCCTGATTGGCCACATCGATGTAAAACCACAAATTCTGGACTGTACTAAAAATAATTCAAATAAATTAATTTTGAAAAAAAATGCTAAATTTACACATTGATTATATTAAACATACTTCCGGTAAACTCGTAATAAATAGGAAATGCAAAATATAAAAAAATAATCTTGTCAAAAACACTTTGAGTATGCTTTGAAACTTATAATATAACTACATATAAGTGTTTTGGTTTAATATAAGTGTTGTATGTTATATACGTCAAGTAAAAATTGAGAAACAGGGAAGTCAAAGCTGTCTTACAAGGATGAATAATATATTATTACGTTCCTTTAGTTCAACTTACAGAAAGAGCATAACGCATTTCTTGAGAAGTGCTGCCTTCTAACAGCTCTGCTACAGCTATCGCTCTAGGTTGTGGTTGTTCACAAGGAAATATATCCACTGCCTCTTGAACTAAGCCATAAGGTACCACATTCACTATATTCTTGCTTAAAATAAAATATTTAACAGTTATCAATAAGTAAGCAATAACTTTTTGTAAACGAATCATTATTCTGATGAGATAATACTGAAAAAGTCTTTTACGTTTAAAGTATGTTAGGAAATAAACTATGGTTCTTGTTCTACATTCTATATTTATAAGCGCCTATAGGTATGATATTGCGTTGTATGTGAAGCACAGAAATCCATACAACTTTAGGCACTCTCTATTGATATGAAAAAATATAGATATAATCATTAGATTTAAAAATTGATGATATGTTTTATATTTTCGACATATAATCATCCAGCACGAATTTTTACTTCTTTAAATGTCATTTTTGGCACACACTGTATATTATATGTGACTTATTTTGGTATAGTATGAAGTTAAAGAGTAAATTATCTGACTAAAAATGTCCTGTTATTTATAGATTTTATCAGTCTACTCTCTAATGATATTAAATATCATCAGAAAACAAATTTTGGTTTCTTAATACCGATTTTAGGTAGGAATAGCTGATCTATATCTTTTAAGGTTTATGAGATCTTAAGTCACGTTTCTTAAACTGCAGTGTAAAATTAGATGTAAACTTTGGTAAGTATCATAAAAATTCGCAATTTCGGGTTTTCACAGGAGGATTTAGTACATAAAGAGGTAATTTTTTGGTATTAATTTGAGTAAAGAATTAATAACAATATCTCAGTTAATGACAATTAATAACATAAATAATTAATTAATAACAACATTATCTCAAAGAAAAAGGCAGATTATATAGACGTTGGAGGTCAAGCCAGGACAATAATTGTTATCTTCAGTTTCGTAATTTGCGTTTCAGTATTAAACAAAAAATCCGAATTGAGTATATTAGTTATATCTGTGAAACTTAAGTTTCACTAACAGCTAATCCGAAAAAAATCTGGAGTTATATCAAGGACAAGAATTACAAGTCTCGTTAACCAGGAAATATGTTTAAAAATTCAAAATTACTGGATTCCCCCCTGTCATAGTGGATGAGTTTGGAATGTTTTTCAACAGTGTTTATGTCGCCACTGATAACGCAATATCCGAAGTCAATAGTCCTTAACAATTTTGTACTCTGATGCTGGTTAACGAGGACGATATGCTTGCAGTTTCAGATAATGTTTCATCCTCGGTTTCATCATTCCTAGTAAAGGATTGTGCACAGGTCCTGGTGAAACCATTACTGTACATATTTAACTTGTCGATTAAAACACACTCGTTTCCTGTGCTTTGGAAACGGTCCAAAGTCTGCCCCGTTTTTAAATCCGGCAACATAAACGACATAGAAAACTATCGACCAATATCGATTATATGTAACTTTGCTAAGGTTTTTTAATCGTGTATATACACACAACTATTCTTTAAAGTAAAACATCTTATCTTACCAACACAGCACGGTTTTTATTGTCACGGATCAACTGAATCTAATCTTGTTTCCCTTCTTCATTATGTCTATGGATCATTATCCAATAGATATCAAGTTGATGCACGGACCTTCTAAAACTATTTGATGGACTGGATTACAATATTATCCTCACTAAAATGTCCCAATTCGGATTTAGTTCCTCACTGCATGTGTTTTGAGTCCTATGACCTATGTCCTGTGACCATCTAGTGGTGCACCCTAAGAGAGCATTCTCCATTAATATTTGCTATCTTCATCAGCGGTATTGTAACTGATATAAGCTATGAAGCCTTTCTGTTCGCAGATGACCTAAAACTGTTTACGACGTTTCGAAGACTGTGTAAGACTGCAATAAGATGTTGACACACCAAGCAAACCAAACTAAGCTAAACAACAGTCTATTCATAAATTGTCATAAATGTAATAAACTAGGTATTGCTTTAAACAAAAATCATATTAACTTTCAAAATAAAATCGATAATCATATACTAGTTGACAGTATGGTCATAAAATACTTGGGTATCTATGTTAACATAATGACAGTAAACTTTTTTTTGATGTTCATATAGATCGGACGATTAAATCTGCTTTGAGATCATTGGGCTTTTTAATAAGAACAACCAAAAATTTTATAACCCTCAGTGTCACATGACCCTGTATGCGGCACTTGTCAAATGTCAAATCGAAGTTGATGTACGCTTCCGTTGCTTGGACGTCTATTTACGCCACACAAACTGTGTAATGGCGCAATTGAAGCGGCACAACTGTTACAGAATATTAGTTTCTTATATTCTCTCTTAGATTTAATATTTGCCATAAAAATGTATTTCATCTTACTGTTCCACGGACCAACTTATCCACAAAAGCGCCATTGTATCAAGCTTGATCATACTATAATACTCTTATACTATCTTCCGATGAATTAGATATGATTAACATTTCTGCAGCAAGTTTCAAAAATAAAATTAAGCGGTTGCTGTCTGGGACATCTCAGTGAGATCTTAGATCTATACAGCTTCTTAGCTAAACTGTTGCCACCATTACAAAATCGATCAACTGGTTTTTGGCGTATTATTATATATTTTGGCGGTTAGTACTTGGTAATTTGTTTAAAAGCAAATTTTCTTTGTTTAAATTATTTACTATTTATTTCTTTATTATTTATATTTGTCTATTAATTGGGTTCCTATAATCCTGTCAGACAATAAAGAAGTTATTATTAAAAAGTTATTATTAAAACACAAAAATTAAAAGATATTATGAGTGTCGATACACACCGCAATTTTGAATATTTGACATTGTAACGATTTTTTTAAAAAAAATTAAAATAAAAACTATGGCAATAGCATAACTGTTATTTTATATGGCTTTACTGGAGAAACCGAAATATGTATAGGGAGATGATAAATATGATGATTGAGCAATATTATAAGAAAAATATATAAATAAACTTATTTTTATAACCCCATATGATATTCAGTCAGTTATTTTAAACAGGTCGAATATATTAATTGTTGGAAATATTAATTTTATCATTATTCAAGATCACGTTAATAACCGTAAATGACCCTGTATTATAAAAAATGTCTATACCTCTGTGGCGGATTCATCTCTCCAAAAAAATTCTATGGGTATTTCGCCACTGTAAAAAATCTTGGAAATAAAATAGTTATTTTGTGTAAACACTGCTGCGTTAATCCAAAGGAGACTAATTGTCAGCAGTGCGGTTTACTAATAAACATTTTTTTTTCAAACGTCACAAAATTTTTGTGACGAGATTGACAATATAAAAAAGTCATTTTAACGTCTAGGCATAAAAGTGAAGCACTTTTACGCCTAGGCGCAAAAGTACGAAAATATATAATTAAACTGACATAAAGTGTCAAATTCAACGTATCCATAGTTTCTCGATATACAAGGTATTACTTTTAATTTTTTTATATTATTTGGAACGTTTCAAATTCTTAAAAAAATAGCATGTTCTACTCGGAGTAAAAATGACTTTTGTAGCTCGCCTGTATGTCAAACGTACAGCCTCGCCATAAAAAGTGTAATTTTTACTCCTAATAAAACAATATACTATTGCCTAACAGTAAAAAAAATGCTTAACATTTTGGGAAGTATATTTCTTCCTGTCGGCGTCGTCGGAAGCAAAAAACACAAAGAACAAAGAAAAAAAACTATTTAAAATATATAAATGCAACTATTCGAGAACACAATTACTTAATAAGGTAAAACCAAAAAGCTTCAAACTTTCTATATGATTATTTTTTAATTTGTTTTTAATTTTTACGTATATTATGTTTATTTATGTTATGTTCTTTAAAATCAAAGAAGCGATTGCCATACATTAGTAATATCTATAGATGCATGAGCAATAAGTACATTTATTTTTATTAGATTGTATTAAAAAAGCCTCTTTTATTTTTTTTTAGAGGTTATCGTGTTTTTCATTATAATTTTTGTGTTTAAAATCTACTCTGGGCCTTGTGTCCCATGAATGCTGACAAATCTTAGATATGTGAAAATCGTCCTTGCATAAATAATCTTTATGTTTATAATAATTCAAAAAGTTAAGGGTCTAAATGTTTCACCAATATGAAATTTATCACATTCACCTCGTATTTTGTATCTTACATGTTCTATTTGTTGTCCAGTGTTCATTGGTTTAGTGTGTGTTAAAACGGATCTAAGAGTATTTTGTGTTTTGAAGGATGTTCGTATGTTATATTGCTTTCGTATGTTATATTATTTGAAACGCCTCGTATGTATGGAATTGTAAGTTATATATATATTGTGTATTATTATCATCGTGTATACTCTGTTTATGATTTGGGGTATAATTACTTACTAGTGAAAAGTTATTCTATTATTTTTTCATGTTTCTATTCTGGAATCTGGAAAGTATCGCAAACTGTACAACTAACTCAGATTGGCAATAATCTCACTGTAATTTTATATGTGTAATTGTAATAATATCTTTTCAGATTTGTGAATTTGAAAATTACAAAATAAATACAGTTTGCAAAAAAAAATTATAATTTATCAATATAAACTGACAAAAATGTGTTTTAAAGTGGTTACAAACTATTATCTTTGGTACGGGTAGAAAATAAAGTAGATATATTATTTAATACCTTTTCTAATTTTCTGTATTCTTAAAATATTCAAACTGTTCTAAGAGGAAACGGTACTTCAACTTTAAACAAAGCAGCCTTACCTTGGGGATATTACACAAAGGACCGTCAAAGCAAAAATGAAAACGAAATATATTTAACAAACGGATGCCGAAAATGGGAAGCTAAATGGAGGAACGCTCGTACACATTTATGAGAATGGAATGTAGGTCAGGAAAAATAGAGGGGCAGTTTTTTCAGCGCCAGCCAGACATTTACATGGTAATGGAACAGCCTTAACAACAATAACTCCTACAGGAAAAAATAAAGCGTTTTATTGAAATATTCTTTGTAACAGGAAATATTATTAAAAGTTAAAAAATATGATAAAGATCAAGGATGTTATTTGCATTTTCTTCTTTAACAGAAAATAAATTATTGAAACAAATGATTGATTTTCATCAGAATTACCATACAAAATACTGGACCTGAATAAAAAAATTATAAGCAATATATAAGTAAAATAATAAAATATTTATACTTTGCATATTTGAAGTGAAACTTCTTACTGTTAAATTGAAGTATTTGAAGGATATATATTTTTAGGAATGCTTTTTATAAACTTCAAAAAAAATAGAAATAATATAAAACCGTATACTATTCTAGCTTTCTGATTTTATAATGTTTTTTTTTTAATTTTTGTTAAAAAAAACTATAATCCTATTACCCGGATGGATAGCCCTGGCGGCTGTGGTCATTAAATCAAAATATTACTACATCTATATCTCTGACTACTACTAACTGCTACTAACTAACAATTTGTTTTGTGTGGTTTTTGATCTGTTTTTGTTTTAATGTTTTGTTTATTATTCATGTTGGGGATTTACTTCTAAATTAATGCTAACCGTTAGGCAACCAGTAAACTCATAGAATATGTATTTCTTTTGCATAATCAAAATTTTCACTCTAAATTTTACACAATCAAATTGTCACTCTAAATTGCTGTCTTTTTTAGACAGATGTCACTTGTCTTGTCATTATTCAATTTATTATTCAAAATCTCATAATGTTGTTAGCAAAAGTTTCATCTTAAAATTAAATTTTAATCAATCACAATTGTTTATCTCCATCATTTACCGGATTCATAATACAGAAATTACAGTTCAACTACAAACAATTTATTATTTATAGTGATTTACACTAATTTTATTAAAATATACGGTTATTCTCGTTGATTATTGGTTTGAAATAAATATGACAGTGTCCTCCAATGAAAATACGAGTTACTAACTATAAATCCTAATTGTGAGCTGGCAAATGATCTAAATGATTTACCTAAACCGTACTTAGTAGAAGCTACAAACCTATCGATAAAAATGTGCATGAAAATTTACTTACCTAGCACACAACCAGGCCAATGTTACCCATCAAGGTTGGTACAGTATCAAGTTTATTATAGTGATTTTCTTAGCTGCGTTTGGCACATCTTATTTTTTATCGGGTAGATCACGAGAGAGCTGGGTTAAATTGTTTTAGAAAGGGGTAGATGTGGCAACACTGCCGCTATCACTTTTCCTCTCGCTAGCTCGCGCATCACGGCCGTCAGTCAAGGCCGTGTGTCACAGTCTCAGATGGTCTAGAGGCATTATTATGGCCCAAGTGACTTAGAACAAAGCTACTTCTGATACTAAAGAGAAACAGTCTTAAGACCATTATAGAAAATTTAACACAGCACTAGAAATCCTCACACAATACAGAATTCCTCACACAATACTACAACTCTATCCTCTACAGAAAATCTAAATAGTTGAGGATGCGGAATGTAGATTTTGTATTGAAGATGACGAGTCAACAATACATGTAGTTTGTAAATTCAATGAACGAGTTTAGACTAAAACATATAGATGGCAGAGCTCTGGAATAATAGACATAAAAAGACATCAGGCCAGAAAGAATATGCTCTTTTGTATAGGAACCATGTTGTGATTTTGAAAAAAAATGAAAATTTAGAATTTTTATGAAAATTCCACACCTGTAATTATTAACCAATCAAAACGTGTTTTTTGGCAAATCACCATGACAACGGATAAATTTTAGTGAATTTTTTTTCCTTGGCACCCAACAGCGAATTATACTGGAAATTTTTTGACGTTTATAATGACAGAATATCTTTTTGAAACTCTGGTTTTTATTTATTTACATGATAATTTTGATACATTTTAATTACAAAGCTGAGATGTTTTCTATATTCTTTGGACACCTCTTTTCTTCTTAATGACGAAAATATAGTACTTGGAATGGACTGAATTAAATGTCTATGTCTAATGAAATATATATAATATTTAGACACTATTTTATTCACCTTTTTTCCATTTAGCACCTTGAATTTTGAGTAGTTTAGATGCAAATATTCGTGAACAATTCGAAACAAATTTTCTTTCTTCAGGTAGGAGCCACAATCTTCTATTAATGCGGGTAAATAAGTCATCGCACGATGATTGATCATTACATCAGACAATTTCAGGCATATTTTGCATGTAGTATGATTTTTAAACTGAATCATTTTTAAAACAAAGAATTTTGTTGCTTTTTCAAGCTGCACAATATTCTTTACTACAACAAAACGCGAGTTTTTCTGATATTTTGAACTGTCAAAATACGATGATCACAGCCTTTTATGATTGACGCTTGCTGACGCTGCGCGCTTGTTATGAATTCCATACCAATAAAGCTTTTATGAAAAGTTAATAAAAATGCTAAAAAAGCAATTTTCTACCACCTGAAGTTACTCAAAACTTATGTAAAATTAAAGAATATATTGTGTTGTGTCTTGAGATGGTATTTTCGTGCAACTACAACGAGTAGAAGTCAACAATTTAAAGGTCTAAATTGCTACCAAAACTGTGACGCGCTGTAAATCTGTTCATGCAGCGTTCCGAAAAGCCTTTTAAATTATGATTTTCTACCACTTGTAGTAAGCCCAAGTAACTATAAAATAAGAGAATATAATATTTTAGGTCCTAAAATGGCACTTTTGAGCTACTACAATCAGTAGAAATCAACAGTTTATAGGCTAAGAATCCATTGGGGACAAGACAAACTGAATCTGTTCATGTATATATCTATAGAACTAATAAAATTTTCATTTCCTACCACTTGTAGTAGTGTAATGTTGTATTTTAATGCAACTACAAAGAGTAGAAATTAAGAATTATCGCAGGCTTGTAATCTATACCTAGGATGATCACGAAACTTCGACCCAATCTAAATTTGTTCATGAACTATTGTATTTGAAAATCAAATAGAGTTTCTAGCAGTTAAAAAATAACAAATAAAATAAGTTTTTTATTTAAATTTAAGTAGTGGTTACAATAAGTAGATAATAATCTCGATAATAATAAATCTAATTATTTATATTATTTTGACTATTGTAGTTATTGTTTATATGAAAAACGCAATTATTTTAAACTATTGTAGGATTGGCAGGTTGAATGGAAGTAGTTGCTTGTTCTTGATCAAGAGATTCTTGAATTCTTTTTGTAGAAGTTGAAGCAGACCTCATTGCGTCAATTATTTCCTGACGATGGCCCGAATCTATTTGCAGATATGGTTTTATGGAATAGTTGCTACCATGGCCTGTTATTTTAATTAATTGCTGTTCTCCAGTTCCCGTTTAGGCTAAAGTTGAAACAACAGTGGCCCTTGCAGAATGATTTGTTATCTTGATCTTGTTGACATCGATTCCAATCAATGATGCCGCCGATTTGAACCAGGAAGGTATTGTATTTTGTCCAGCCGGGCTGTTCTTGTAGCAGCCTTTGGAATTGGGGTGCTGCCAGTTTGGATTTGGAGTTAAAAATAAACGGTTCGTTTTGATGAGATGGCCTCGCTTGCTTGTTAGTTTTTTGAACAGTCTAACTGGGCATATTTCTTTATTGATTGTATTCGGTACTAGCCATTTACTGTCAGACATTTTTATTGAACCGTTTCAATGCGGCCTGTTAGTTCCCCTTGATTGTCAATTTCCTCCACAAAATATTCTATTGTTGCTGCCGCTCCTTCATTTCCTCTCCAGTCCAATTCATGAGCAGTAATGTGAAAGAACTTTCTTTGCAATCCTTCCGGAGTATTTTCATCCCAAAGCTCCATAATCTTTGTCAACTCGTCTGCTGATAATGCGGATGAACTTGCCTTTCTCTTGGTTGGATCCGTTTGTAGCTTCCGACGTTAGCATTTTTTGCAGCTCTTGCGTTTACAAATTCTATGTCAGAGAATGGATTAAATTTGCGATTATACCTTTCGAAAAAATATTCCTGCAACTGCCTGGCTGTGGAGTACCATAAAACTTTGATAACACTCTCCTTGTAGTCTTCAGAGTTCTTTTTTCGCATGTTGAACCCATAGTCTTCAAGAATAAGCGGTATATCCGCTCTCTTGAAATCATACGATCTTTCTGCGCAAAAGTTTGTAAACTACTTCCATACTCTTGACTTCGATTTCCTAGTATTCGCGGCTGTCAACTGCTTAGCCTCCTGGCGAATATTTTCTTTGCTTTCTTGACCGAAGCAAAACATTTTTTGAAGTCGTGCTTGACAGCTTCAAAACTGAAATAGTTTTTAGGTTTGGATGGCACTTAGTTGCCAAAGTAACTAAATAATCAAGTCGACCAAAAATCGAAAAATACATTTTAATTATTTGATTTTCAAACACAATTTGGTGTGGAATTTTCTTACCAAATACCACACGAGGTCCAATTAAATCGGGAAATTTTTTCGAGCTCATGAATATTTTGAAAATTATCCCGAGTCGAAGACGAGAAATAATTTGACCTCCAGTGGTATTACTAGTGCAATTTTTTTGGAAAATTTTGTTAGTTTTTAGTTAAAAAACATATCTTCATAATATGGCAGCATAGGTAGTAGGTTCGATTTATAAGAAAGAAAACCATGAAAAGATCCATCGGTTTTCAAAATTTAAGCGAAAAATATTTTTTTTTATATCTTCAAAGTAAAATATCTTCTTATATATTAGTTTTTTCAATTGTTTCAGGATAACGTTTTGCGGCATCACCATGAAAAACTACGTCGAGGCCAACATTTCACACAAATCACACACGACGATCAAGTACGCCATGAAAATGTTGAGCAGCTCGTCGGAAACGATCATTTTTATGTTTTTGGGTGTTGCGACTGTGAATAAAAGCCACGACTGGAACACCTGGTTCGTCATTTTAACGATACTGTTCTGTTCTGTGTACAGAGCCATTGGTAAGTCGATAAAGCTGAGATTAATAGCATTTAATGGAAAAAAGATAACATTTGAGCATTAATGAGAGATTATATTTGATTCGTATTGTTTTTATATCGTCATTTAGTTGATGGATAAAAATGTTCCTTTTGGCTTATTTCTTTAAGGTAAAAAAAAGAAGAAAGAAATTTGAACTAAATTTAATCTAATACCGTTGATTGGTATATACGCAACCTAATGAGCGAATTCGTGACAAGTATTTGGTATATCGGATTTGATTTCTCCTTACGTATCAGGTGCTGTACAGTGGAGACACCAATCGTTTTGCTGTCAACGTATAAAACACTTATTTTCTCTAACTCGGCCAACGAAGGCATATCGAAGACGGTGTAGTTCTGAAAGCGACAGTGTTTCCATATTAAAATGTGCCATATCTGTAATATGTTTGACGAAAATATCTTTGGCTGAAAAATCTACGTTTATGTATTGAAAATTTATTCGTGTTAAGCTTAATTTTCATGCATCCGTTGTCCGACGATACGATGAGACGATATTAATTTTATTGGTTGAATTTAAAAGCTTGGTTAATCGTTTCTAACTAATCGAAGTTTTAAATTCAACCAATAAAATTAATATCGTATCATCGTATCGTCGGATAACGGATGCATGAAAATCAAGCTTTAACCATAGAATAAACAACAAAAATTAAAATTATTTTACAGGTACTAAATATGTCGTATGATCGAAAAAAGTCGTTTAGTTGGCTTGCATCTTTTTATATTTGAATATGCTATTTTTCCACTATTTCTATCCGCTGAACTTCTCTACTTTAATGTCTAGTCCTAGTATGTCATTGATTAGCAATCTTAACATAACTTATTAAAAATGGGCTTAGAGCGTAACAATTGCGGAAGATGGTGAAGTTCCCAACCTTAATTAATTTAATTACAACCGTAATCTATTTAAAATTTAATTTTCTGTATAATTTTTTTTCCGTGAACTTTTCCTATCATTTAGTAGTTATTCTGCTATTGGGAGCGGAAACAAATCCAATAAATCACCCAACATTAAAATCGGTCCAACTCGTCCAACCGTCCTTATACTCGTAGTTGTAAGTATTAAGTTATAAGTATTAAGTATTTTTATTGTACAGTATGGTCGAAAAGAAAAACAACGTCTGGTTGTCTTGGAAATGAACATCGATGACATTCTCTATATAATTTTACATATTATAATGATAGGGATATTCATTTCATAGCCATCGCTGACGCCGTTTTTTTTTCGATCATGTGGTATTACTAGCCCAACTTTGTTTTATATGTATTTAGATATGATGACCTATGTATTTCATACTTTTTGGATTATACAAGAAATTCTAAAAAAAATTATGTAGAATGTAGAATGTAGAATGTTTAGGAGGGGAGTTAATCACCGCGACCTTATAGATCTATTGTGTGTCCCCTTTCTTGAGTTATAACTCATCATACAGTCTCAGGGTTTTAACAAAAGGCAGTATCTGAGACGGATCCACAGAGGCCAGCTCTCCATCCTCGACATCAGACGTACCAAGGTTCATGGCACGAATGGTCGTCGTCTCGACGCACTCAGTGATAAGGTGTTCTGGTGTTTCCCCATTTTCCCCACAAAATCTGCATTCGCCGTTGTTTCTCAGTTTCAGCCTACTGAGGTGTTCGTTGAGGAGACAGTGTCCTGTTAGAAACCCCGTGACAATCCGAAGATTGTTTTTAATTAAATCAAGGAAAACCTTTGATTTTTCTCGGTCATAAGTTCTGAGGAACTTTTTCGAGTGTCTTAGACCGTTGGAGGACACCCATTCCAAGTTACGGATGGAGTCTTCCAGATTCTTCAGTTTCGCTTTCAGTTGGTTCCCGTTTGGAAAACAGAACGGTTCTGGTCCAGTTAGTGGAGTGTACGCTCCTTTTCTAGCTAGATCATTTGCTTTTTCATTGCCTTCTATCCCTTGGTGAGCAGGCACCCAGAGTAGGAGGACTTTATTTTCTTTGCCTAATTTGTTGAGCTTCTCTAGGCATTCTTTGACCAACTTCGAATTGATGGTTACTGAGTTGATCGCGTTAAGTGCTGCTTGACTATCGGATAGGATGGCAATTTCCTGTTTTCGATAGTTCCTATCTAAGATAAATTGTACGCATCTTTCGATAGCGCAAATTTCTGCCTGAAGGATACTGGGGTACGTGCCCATTGGTTCGGAGTATTCAGTTTTCGGCCCAAATACTCCTATCCTTGTCCCTGCTTTAGTTTTGGAAGCATCAGTATACCACGTGATGGTATGGTCTTTTATATGCTGAGTAAGCGTTTCTTTCTTCCAATCCTTTTTATTACTCAATAATCGGTGTTTCTCAAAGTTGTAAATTCTTGGTATGTCATCCACTGGGAGTTGGAGAAGTGGAATTTTCTTTTTGAGGGTGTTCCAAGCCCCTGACCTGAAAATTCTCCCAGTACTGTTTCCGTCAGTAACCATTCTAATCATTGTCGCATTGGCACAACTACCGACGACAATATGCAGTGGTGTTAGGTCTAGAATGACCTCCATTGCTGCTGTTGGACATGTTCTCATGGCACCTGTGATGCAGATACATGCCAGTCTCTTTACTTTGCACAGGTTTTGCCTTGCTGTACGTTGCTCTAGTTTTGTATACCAAGCAACTGCTCCATAAGTAATCATGGGTCTTACTATCATGGTAATACAACCAGCGCAAAATGTTAGGGGCGCAGCCCCACCTATTTCCCCCCAGTCTTCTGCATATCAGAGAGTCTTTGTGGCTTTGCTAGTAATGTTCTTAATATGCCTGTTCCAGAGAAGTTTACTATCCAGGGTTATTCCCAGATATTTCACTTCCAGCGATGGCAGTATTTCCTTTCCATCTAGATACATTCTTTTCAAGTTTTTCAAACTTCGCTTTCTGGTGAATGGCACTACTGCTGTTTTATCTGAGTTAATACTCAGCCCGACAGTCCTGCACCATCTCTCAGCGATGCGGAGTCCTCTTTGGATAATATCACACAGGGTGCCTTCATGTTTCCCCCGTGCAATGATGACTATGTCATCTGCATACCATATGCAGTGTATTCCCGCTAGAGTTAATTCTTCCATTAGTTCATCCACTACCAAGCTCCACAGTAGGGGGGAGGTCACTCCACCTTGTGGAGTTCCTTGCGTTGTTTTAACAACTACAGTTTTGGTACAACTGCTGTTCGTGTTGAGAGCATTTCCCAAAACCAGCGAATTATCGTACTGTTCACCCCTCTTGTTTCAAGAGATCGCTTGACCACGTTGTGAGGTATATTGTCAAATGTACCTCACTGCAATGTCCAAGAAGGCACAAAGTGTTGTTTCTTTGCTATCCAGGCTTGCCTGTATTAGCTCAGTTAACTGGTACAGAGCAGTTTCTGTGGATCTGCCCGCTCTATATGCATGCTGACTATGGTGCAGTGGTTTAACCTGTAGATGATTTACTCTAATATGGTTGTCCACTACTTTCTCCATCGTTTTTAATATGAACGATGTGAGACTAATAGGTCTAAATGATTTGGGGTTAGCCCAGTCAGTTTTGCCTATTTTGGGTTGGTATATATCCCATCGCTAAGCTGCTTCTTGTAATGTTTAATAGATGGAGTGTAGCTATTTCCTGACCCTTCTTTAGAAGGGCAGGAAAAATCCCATCTATTCCTGCTGTTTAAATTATGTAAAAAAATACTTTATTTAAATTTAACTGCTTGTCAAACATGACAAATGGGAAGTAGAAAATAATAGCTTTGTTCGAAAGGCAGTCAGAAGTAGTACGAGTATACAACGCAACGGTCCGACGCATATGCATGAAGCTTAAAGCGTTTGCAAAGAGCAAAATTAGTGATTTCTAACTAAAGATACAGTTTTTGCAGAATAAATATTTATAGTTCTTAACTGATTTACAATCGTTAGAATAGTCCGCGTACTAGTAATTTTTTTTTTTTTTAATTTTGGTCATGTACATTTTTGATTACGAATTGACGCACGAGCAAAAAGAATACATTTTCCTATCACCATGAATAAAACAATTAAACGTTGCAAAAGTATTTTATATTTTTTGAAACATCTTGAACCTTGGTGCTATATTTGAACTGTTCTAGACTAGGAACAATTTTTATATCAGAATTGCTTAATTCAGACTTAATGAAATTTAATAAGACAAGAATAACTTATGACAAGACAAGACAAATATTTATTTTATTTACAATTCAATCAAAGGTTAATTGTCACATCATTTTGGGACTTACCAGTTAAAATTTGATTTCGATTGATCGTTCGCAGAAGTATAATCGGGTAATAAGGCTTGAGACCAGTTGGAAACCAACAATCCGTAGAAACAACATAACGTAAAGGCAACCGGTTGGATATTTCGCTGCGCGAACAAAGTTAAAAAAAAAAACAAAAAAAAACAACGCTTTATTGTACAAAAAGCCAAAACAGCTTCATCGACAAAGCAAAACAAAAAAAGCACAAAAACAAATATACAAATAATACAAAAAATTTTATACAATACAAATCAATTAAAAAAAAAAATTTACGTCATAAAATTACAAATAAAACATATATGGACATTGCAGAACACAGGCGTATCTAGAAAATTTTACAAAAGGAAAACTGTAAATGGATAAAATCATGTTATAATAACATAAAATCAAGAGTTATAAAATATTAAATACTAGACCTTTAACCAGTGTGTGAGATGATCAAAATATTAAAATTAAAATTCTAAATTGTTCATGATTAAACATCAACAAAAAAGTCGTTTACCGCATATAGGGCTCTCTCCAGTAAGTATGATTTCAGATATTTGCGAAATGCGGGAAAGAATGAAAGTGACTTGATATTCGAAGGCAAATGATTGTACATTTTCTTGGCATTGTACAGTATTGAGCCCTTAACTAGTTCTGAGCTCGGGGTTGGCAGATAAATATCGTGCTCCGCATTCCTAAGTGGATAGTTGTGAGAAGGCTTTTCCGGAATAGAGAATATGTGCTTGCGGATTAAGCAAACGGATTCAAAAACGAATAAGGAAGGAAGAGTCAGTATTTTGAAATTTTTAAAGAAATTCTGGCAGTGAGTTCTACTGTTTAGTCCCAATAAGTATCGAACTGCTCTCTTTTGAAGTTTGAATATACGATCAAATTTTGTCGCGCAGCAAGTACCCCAGAATGGAAGGGCATAACGAAGATGCGACTCAAAAAGGGCATAATAGACCATTCTAGAGGTTGATGAGGTTGATGAGTTTTCCTTAGACACTGATCTTAGCGCAAAACAGGCAGAGCTTAGTTTCTTTGATAAGGCTTCGATGTGCAAGTCCCATTTTAAAGAGTTGTCCACAACAAGTCCTAAGAATCTCACAGAGTCCACGACGTCAATAGTGGTGTTATTAAGTACAAAAGGTTGTATAGTACTTTTATATGACAAAACTTTAGTTTTTGAAAGGTTGAGGCATAGAAGATTAGAATCGCACCAAGATTTAATGGTGCGTAAGTCACTGGATATAGTATCATATAGTGCCGTAACATCTGGGCCGCTCCAAGTGAAACTAGTATCGTCCGCAAAGAGGCAGATTTTACCGCTAATGTCTAGATTTGCAATGTCGTTGATGAACACCAGAAATAAAATAGGGCCAAGTACTGAACCCTGAGGGACACCACATTCTATAGGCTTACAAGAAGACATAGACGTATCAATTCTCACAAGCTGCCTTCTGTTGCCAAGATACGACTTAAGCCAAAAAACATTAATTTAAAATTTTCTTGACATTGATATATTTTCTATAAGTTATTATCAGGTATTATTACGTTATTATATAATAACAATGTTACTCTGAATGTGGTAGACAATAATGATTCAGTATGGAAACTAAAAGAATTTCGGACTTCCATTGTCTTTATTTGTTGATATCAAGTTTCAATTTGATTATTAAGTGTATACTAAACTAATTTATAAAACTATAGAGCTTTTATACCACAGCCAGACATTCACCCGTGAAGGAGTTGGGTGCAATCAACCATGAGGTTGCCCAGGTAGAATGCCTGTATATTGGTGCGTTTTATCAGTGGTTGGCCACATCGTAGATATTTCCGTACTAGGATTTTTAAAAATATTGTTATTGTTTACAATAAAAACGGCTTCTTTAAATTTACGTTTTTACCAGTGAGGTTTTCTGCGGACAACCCGAGCTTCTGACCACTTTATATTGTGCTGTTCTGACCAAACATGGTCCGCAATATCTGACTATATTGTTTCACCTTTTTATACATGTTTTTTTGTTTTCGCTAAGCCGTACATTTAGAGAACGTTTAGTCTCTCCAATATACGACTTATCGCATTCACAAGGTACCTGGTTGATGCACTCTTTCTCTTGTTTCAATGATTCCTGCTTTGTTTGTGTTAGGCCGCTTCTTAAAGTCGGTCTAGATTTGAAGACAGTTTTAATTTTATACTTTTCATGAACCAATGTGTCAGTTTTAAAATTTGATATAAACTTTTTACTATTCCTTTCTTAGTTCTTTAGAATCGTTTGATTGAAAACTTAAATATTGTCCCGTATGTGCAGTGGAGGTCCTGTATACAGACGTCTCAGTAAATTTTGACCTACTATCTTTCTGACCGAAACGTTGTGGTATTCAAAAACTAAATAAAGACAATGAAAGTCCAAAATTCTTCTAGTTTCAATGATAATTTTATAAGAATTACATTCAGAAAACTATAAAAATGCGACTATTATAAATTGAAATATCTATTTTTGTTGTTTGTATGTTATTCGGCGACAAAACTAAAGGAAAACTTTGTATAAAGTTTTCTAGATACAGCAGTTTTCGAAATATTTTTATGACAACTTTTCCTATTGGTAAAATATTATTTCCTGTAATCGTAAAAACATACCGTATTTTCTTAAAAGATATTGGTGAAATTTTGGTAAACTCTTTTCAACTCTAATGATAAAATACTAAGTAAATAACATGTTTTCTTATTATAAAACAATAAAAACATACCTGATTATTAAAGGCCCAAAGAAAAAATTAATGGTTACTATATAAATTTTTAATATGAACATGTTTAGAAGTTTTCAATATGAAAATATTAAACTTTTGTAATATCAACTAAGTCGTCTATAGTTTGACCTATAGTTTATCACATGCAAATTTTCCAATCATTGAAAAATGTATTCTTTTAAATATCAATAATATAGATCGAATAAAAGGAGAGTCGGACTGATTTGAACTATACCTTATTATATTAGTATTACCCTACATTGCTAGTAAAGTTTTTAAGCATACATCAGTAGTGCTATAGCAACAAGCATAATGGAACAAGGATAATATCATACACGGGTAGTTCGAATGGTAATCAGAAAACTTCGGCAGCATGTTTTACAGGTGATGTATGTCATAAAATGCGTAATTTAGGAGATACAGGGTGTAGACATTTCAGTTTTATCTCGAATAGTTTCAAATAATTTCTGAACTAAGGTCGATATTGGAATCAAAATTGGTGCGTGTGTATATATAAAAGAGATTTATCGAAAAGGATAACGGTACAAAACTCTAGCTTCCGATCGATCATCGAAGTTAAGCGACGTTACATGGTGCGAGTAGACGGATGGGTAGCCGTTTGTAAATCTCAGTTGTGCTGTTCTTCCATGAAAAAAGAGTAAAATCTATTCAGACACTGTGCTCATTTATGCCGGTGCCGGTGTAGAGGCCGAATGAAATTATATGTCTTCTGAATCGATTTAAACATTCACTAAAGGTCTACACGATGTGGCAACCACGTAGCTAGGTTGGACAAATGAACATTTACCACATCGTATAGGAGACACACTTGCCAATAATTGCAATTGAAATCTGTGCAAAATATTCGTTACATTGGAACCATCGTTTGCACCGGCTGCGGGGCTTAAGGTTGATTCTCTCTCTATTCTAACTCTACCGTCCATTTCCATTCCACATCCATTCCATATCCATTCCGTATTTTTTTATTGTATTGGCGCTATATGTAAAGCGGCCCACAAACGGTCAATATTATTGTCCAATAATATTGACCGTTTAGGGCTTACATTGAAAGCTTGCACAATATATTGTGTCAATCAAAAACAGTTTTGATTTTTATTGTGCAATAGTGATTAGGTTATATCGTGTGTGGATAATATTGTACAATAGTTCAGGTATATTTTTGTTTTCTCTGCGTGTTTGTCTCGCTGCTCGGCTCTTTAGATCAGTGGTTTGTCAGCAAATATGGGATCAGAAGCAAAAGAGGAAGAAAGACGATTTATTTTAGAAGTCAACTAAACTTACCATTCTTTGCCAGCTTTATGGAATACAAAAAACAAAGAATATATTAACAGAGATAGAAAAAATGAACAATATGATGAACTACTAGGGAAATATAAGGGAAAATACCCAGACTTATAAAAATACTTGTCGATAAGCAATAGCAGCTTGTTTTTTCTTATCCATGTTAACTAACAATATTATTGGGCAGTATTATTGCGCAAATATATTGACTGTCTGTGGGCCCCTTAAGCTTCCGTTCCGTATCAGTTCCATACTTTTTATTGTACAATTTATATCATTACGGAATTTTATTTTAAAAATGTGTGTCTTTTGAAAAAGGTAATAAGTAAATTAAGATTTAATTAAGAGGTGAAAGAATAAATAAATATGAGCAAAATTTTAACAGAGCTGGTATAAATGTAAGGACTTGACAACGGTGTTTCCGATACGCTTCAGTCCGTCAGCCAAAAATATGTATGGAAGGAAAAAACGGAAGGGAAACGGAACGGATAGTGTGCATTGTTGTATTCATTTACATGATATAATATTTTATATAAACGAAAGGGAGCTGAGAAGGTAGTGAGAATCATCTTTTAAGAGGATAGAATATTATATGGCTGAAGAGCGTGGTTCAAACACCGATTAAATAAAGCAAGCCCCATCCAGATTAGCCCTGGCAGCAAAAAGGAGACGATACACGTTAATTTAAACTGTTAATTTACTTTCGTTTACTAAAATGTAGTGGTATAGAAATACATAAGTAGCGAATAATACTGCATCCTCCATAAAATCTACTATGTCAACACGATGTCGATTGTCGAATCGAACAAGACTTTGTATAAAACGTTTTCTAGTAGTTTCTACTTTCCTTTATTCCTCACGTACTGTCTCAAGATACACAAGACTCCTACACTACTGAGTCTAAATAAAATTAATCTATATTGGAAAACGGCAAGAGACGCTTTAGCCTGAGAGCAGCTTTATCGACTAGCGCCCCCATACCCAGCGCGAGCGTCAGACAAAACTAATGGCTAATGTATCAGACGCTACGTGCAATATGAGATATTAAACGAACCCCTCTTGAGAGATAAACAACGTCCTAGACGAGTCTATTACTAAAAGCAGAAGGTGGATGTTCCTAATAAAATAAAACAAGAGAGTAAAACGGTTATAGACATAAAATTAACTAAATATCAGTTTCAGAAGGATAATATGCTTCATAGTAAGTTCAGAGTAATTATATTAAAATTATATTGTTTTAAATGACCGTGTTTATAACATAACGTAATTAGGTACAATGCAACGTAGAAAAGTTTTAATAAGGGGAAATTAAAAAAATAACTTTGTTTGCACGTCATCAATGACACCATGCGTCGTCTTATGGAGTTTGCTGGTCGTAGTATTATGATGTGCAACCAAAGTTATTTTAATTTCCTTTTCAAGCACTAATTGGGGGAGCTCGCATTTTAGAAAATAGTTCTTAAAATCTACGAGAAATATAAGAAGTTAAAATTGATGTATAGATAATAACAAATGAAATAAACAAAATTCTTACAGCTTTAGTGTAATTAATTTTTGATTAATTCTATATCAACAGACGATATAGAAGAAGTTTTGCTTGCCGTATCGGTGAGAACCAGCCCCTGGACAGCCCACCTGATGAAGGGTAGGCCCAGAAACCGGTTGTGGGAGTGGAGCTTGGTTCCCCCCTTTACGACAAGCAACCAATTTTCTTTTTACTTTTTTTTTTCTCCACTTTCGATTTTTCGAAATTAGAAAAAATACACAGCTAAAGGCAAGAAAATATTATTTATTGATAATAACAAATAGACAGGGTGTCATAAGAATGCACTCTATAACTGGAATCTAATAAACCAGAAAAGATACACAAATGATTAAATTGGAGAAACGTATTACCTTAATAAATCTCAAAAACTTAATTTTTTATACCTAAAAAATCATTACTTAATAATACTTAATAATTAAGATAATTGAAAAAAAAAGTCGATTTTTTTCGAATTCGTTTTGATTTGATATTTTTCTGATTCTATTTGAAAATAAATTATAAATCAAATTTCACAGTTCCATTGTTATTTCTCCTGCTCCCCAAGTTAATGTTTTAAGATTTCCAATAACGTTGCGTTTTGGAGATACCTACTAACTACCTAACCTAATCTAACCTAACCAACTTTATTTTCTAATGATTTTTTAAACAACGGATCTGTATGTTTTATTTCATATTTTAAAAACTTAAAGTCTCCCAAATACAATAATGAAGAACAGTATTATACATTTGCTTGAAGAATGTATCTATAATAAAAAAAATTGTGTGTGCACCATGTGCGCACATTTGAAGCGAAATTTCTTACTAACAGCTATTAAATTGAAGGATTTGAAGGATATGTTTGAAAAAATGTAGTTTGAAATGTTGAAAAAGTAATAAATTAAAAATTAATAAATAATTTGATTCACTTTTACAAAATTTGTATTAAAATGTCCGTCTGTCCCTTTGTCCCTCTGTCCGTCTGTCTTGTCCTTCTGTCCGTCTGTTCGTCTGAGGACCCCGAACCGAGTTTAGTTCCAATCGACCCATAATTAAGAATCCGGATGATTTTGTCCATTTAGAGGCATTGTTTCGAAACGTCGAGGGCGTCATCCTGTAGTTCGTCTCCAATTATGCCGTCCATGAAGATATGGGGCTCTTTGAGCTCTATCTAAATTCCGAGTTTCAGCCCCCTAGCTCACATAAGGCCCGAGTTACGACGCTCCAAAGGCCCATTTCAACGTTCTCATTGGCTTACCACTTTGTCGATCTTTGCCACTTTTCGTCTCGCCTGTCATCTCGCTAGCTCGTATGTCACGGCCTTGAATTTTACTCCCTAACGCGCGTTAAAAAGTTTCACTTCAGTATTTCCATAAAAGGCAATGTTTTGGAGAATGGGGTATACAGATCACTGAGATGATATGTGTAAACAACTGCAACATTTTTTGGCTAAGTGTGATACATCATTGCATTTGGGTTCTAAGTTAAGGAAATCAAAGTTGATTGTTTTTATTCTGAGTTTAATTTCTTTTGTTATATTGAAAGAGGACAGGGAGGAATAAAATGACACCAAACCGAACACCAACAAATAAGAGTGACTCAAAGGAAAAAAGAATATTTAAGGGAGCCATCAAAGTAATTAACGTGTGGGTGAAGCCGAATGTGATGATATATAATTCATAATTTTGCGCTAAATATAACTAAAGCAAAAGAAAGATATTTCGAGAATAACTTTTTCGATTATCGCCTTGATACCGAAGATGTGCGTCAGAGAAAACCAACGGCTAATATATCAAATGCCACATCCAATATGGGATATTAAATAAGCTATTCTTGGGAGATAAACAAGATATACAAGGGTATTACAAGGAGAAACATGTTGAAAATTAAATTAAATAAGGGTAGAAAGTAACCTAAAAACATAATGTATAGTTGCACGTTTGATGTAAGCATACTAAAAAGCAAGAAGAAACCCCCATTAATCACATTTTATACTGCATTATTTCCAAAAATATTAACAAAATAAAAAATTAAATTAATTCTAAATTTATAATTTTTTTTACATGATTTTAGTATACTAGCTTTTTTCCGAGATTTCTTTCGCGTTTCACATCCGATCTTTATAGATTATTATATAGGTAATTACAAATAAACAATCATATTATTCTAAAAATTATCAAAATTATAAGTTAATTTTTGCCTCAAAATTATTTTGAAATCTCGTTTTTTACACTTTTTAACATTGAAAATGTTTCTGTTATCCTATATAAGGGAGCCCAAATCGAATTAAAATGCTACATTTGCCACACCATGACGTCATATATACAAGGGTATAGGAAATCTCGGCGCAGCGGCGGCAGTCGGCCAGCGCGCGCAAAAACCATTACATCGCTAATTGTTTATTGATATATCTTTATTAGTTTAAAAGCAAAAAATATGGAGTTTGCTTTGATACCTTGTCAAGACATAAGCGAAACTTTTAAATTGTTTCTTTTTTTCATTTAGGTCTTCGTTTTTCGTTAAACGAAAGTTATATTAAAAAAAGCCTATTTTTAAACCAAATTTTCGCATGATTGAAATGAGTTATTCATGTTTAAAGTTTTTTTTGGTCATAAGCGCTAATGGAAATGTTTTTTTGTAAATAATTATAAAAAATTACTCCCTACGAAGACTTTATTGTGTACTGGATCAAAAAATAAGTATTTGTTTTCTCTATACGGTGGTATTAATATATCGATTTTTGATGATAGTGCCCTTTTACCCGGTCTGATTTTGTACTACTTTCGGAATAAGGGTCCCCATATCATGTACTGTACTTCCATCCCTGAAAAATTCAGCTTGTGACACCGAAGTGAGACGTAAAGTCAAAATAAGCTTTAGTCTACCTACATCATAGGTAGGTGTAGGTACTCTAGGTATATTCTACCTAGACAGTAGCTGACAGTAGTAATTAATTTTTATCCGATAAGTAGTTGTCATTATATAAGTTTAATCATCTTATACCTCCTATAACGGTAGGTTTTGGATTTTTTCCTGATTGGTTTTTCTTGATTGGTTTGGATTAATTTATTATACACGCCTTAACCCAAACACTCCAAGGAGGATAATTCGTGACCCCTTATTTAAAGTGGACAAGCTTTATTAGTCAATGTTTTAATTACCCAGCGTCTTTAATAAAAATCTAATGTAATTTTTCATAGAAATGATCTGACATAAAAAGCAAATTTTATCTAAAAACTTTTTGATTATCTACAAGGAGTAAACCGCTGACAAATGTCTTTATACTAATGCCAAAGTAATGCCAAAAATACAAATTAAATACCAAAATTTCTCATATAATGCCCCACTAATGCCAAGCTGATTCCAATATAATACCACTAATACCATGAATAATATGTAACACATTTGTTTAACGAATTAACCTGTAACAATAGTGGTAGGTACGTGCACAGATTTTTTCCTAGGTAACTTAAAAGTCGTTAAAAAGTGTAATTATATTTAAAGAAGATATAATTCCAACTAATTGCATTATAAGGCCAATAATGCACAAGTAATACCATTAAAATTTTAGTTTTTAATTTGTGTAACATATTTCTTTAAAAAATTAACCTGTAACAATAGTGGTAGGTACGTGCACAGATTTTTTCGCTAGGTAACTTATTAAGTCGTTAAACATGCCTATGAAAGCTATAACAACATAGGTAACTAATATTTAAAATTTCATTCGAGTTTTAATCTCAAATAATAAATGTTTTTACTGGTGTATTTCTGAAGTGTTCATTATTAAAAGTAGATATTCTTCAAGTTATGTGAAGTAATAAGTAATGTTTCCGGTGAGACCGCTTATATGTCACCGGATTCTGGTTAGTATAAAGACTTTTTTCTATAGAAAGAGTTTTTTCTATATTTTTCTTTCAAAATAAGACTAATTTCTTCTTATTCTTTTGAATATTACAGTGTTTCTTTTTCCTAAAATGTTATACTTAATTTTCGCTTAAAATTAAAAAATCACAAATGGAGGAAAATATAAGTTATTGAATAAAGTTTATACAAATCACTTTACCATAACAAAAAAGTAAAAACATGTCATGGCGGAAGATATTCAGGTGGCATTTCACATATTTATCTATTAAAATCGAGATTAAAATAATAAACTTGCGTAACATGTTATACATGAGATAGAAAGTTTCAGAATCGATTAATACGCAATACGCTACGCAGTCAACTTGTTCCTATGCGCGGATGAGCGTCTTCAAGACTCTTCCATTGGCCAGGGTCACGACGCCGCGCGCCGCCGAAGAGGAATCGGCCTACATTTGGCTAAACAGGCTGGACACGGTGGACTACGATATTGGCGTGTCTGAATATTTATAAAAATTTGCAAAGTAAAATATGTTGGAAAAATAATTAATCCATACATATATAAAAGCTCAAAGGGTTTTTTGTTGCATCCATCCCGCCGAAACCGCTTTACCAATCTTAATTATTCTTTTTTTAAATGAAAGGTATATATGTGTAGATTTGTTATGAAGTATTTTTGTAATGCTTAATGGCTATTTCTTTGTGTAAAACGACTAAATACTAAAACATACCTGAAAAACACCTACACACAATACCTCCAGAAATAAATTATTTGTCATTGTCAGTGGTGTGTCAGTTAGATTATATATTACGTTTTTAGATGTTTTAGGAGTGAGTTCATGCCGCCAGCTTTAGATACATAAATATTAGCACAAAGGTTCGTTTAAACGACATTAGTGAATTAGCTACACAAAGCGGTTTTAGGAAATTCATCCTCTTAGAGAGTAAAATTATGTCGGAACAGTTTGTTGTATGAAAATTCCTTACTATTTTGTCTAGAAGAATGAAATCCTACAAAAAGAATTAGAAGAAATTTTTGAAATTCATCAACCAAATGGGTAAAGTTAGTAAAAATTTATATAAAACTTGGTGACCTCTGGATTATACACATAAAAATTGGCACAAAAGGAAAGCGAATTTATGAAATTTATACACTTAGGGAGTAGAATAGGGAATGAAAGTTTGCTGTACGAAAATGCAATACTATAACATTATAAACCAGACAGTATAAAATTTTATACAAGGGTTTATTTAGTGACATCATAACGAAATATATCTTCCTCAATTATCCTTCAAAGAATAAAAAATAACCTATAAAGAGAGTATTAGTGCTCTTAATAAATAAAAAAAAAAGATGAAAAATAAAAAACATCTATGCTCACTAGCTCTCTATAAAGAAGTAAAAAATCATTTAAATCAATGCATGAACGATTTGAGGTGTAACGCGAACGTAGTCGCGGAAAAAAGCTAGTAATTTATTAAATTATTTTATTTAACTCATTAATTTTCATTGAAAAGGAATTTTTGTAATTCGCCACTATATTAGTTAAAAACTAAGAAACTCATATCAAATTTAAGATTTGCGGTTTTGACTTATACTTTTCACAAAATCTGAACACATTTTAAAAGAAAAAAAACTAGATAGTGTAGATTGACTACAAGTTGTATAACATAAATTGTCTACTTAGTGGTCTGCAGCATCGCCTTGTGGTGCAAACGTAAGCATGTTAATCTGTGACGTGACGCACAACAGCCAAGAAAAACAGAATCGTGGCTAAGAATTTAGTAATTTAAAAAAAATATCTTTTAGATACAGTAGTAGGTATTAAAAAGTTTTGTGTTTAAATGGTGTTTGCCTTTAACAGTTAAAAAATTGTATCGTAAAGTGTAACTTTCCGTAAGAATTCTTTATCTGTCATCGATCATGATCTGTCATCATGTTAACCTGATGTTTTGTATGTTATTTTGTTTTTTTGCTTGTTTGTTTTACGGATAGGTGCGATCACATAATTATTATTAATAATGTTTTATTTAATGTTAACATTACTACTTTTTCAGTGGATCTGTTGTTTTTTGTTAAGTTAGTTATTTAAACATATGTATGTAATACACTCATATTAACACTAATCATAATTTTACGTTTTTATTCATCATTTTCAATGTCCCCCCGGTTGCATCTTTGTAAAGGACTGTGAATTTTTTTTCAAATTTACTTATATCCCATACAGCACATCAAATCACATTTACGATGTGTTTACATTATTAGATGCAGACACAGGGTGGCACCCCGATGTAAATATGCTACGTTTACACATTGTAGTTCACAGTGTGCCGTAGGATACACAGTGCTTGTCTATTACGTTTAAACTCTGTTTACACATTGCAGTTGTGACTACCGCGTGTATACGTATGCATTTTGCTTCGTATATACATCTTGTGCTAGATAAAACTGCTTCTTATGAACGAATTTAGGAAATAATACAAGTTTTGATGCCTAACTTTTCGTTCTTTTTAAGAATTATTTATTCAATGATACCAATTATATCTTTTTAGAACGAAAATTAGGAAGGCAAAACTTTGTATTTTCCAAAAGTATCTCGATCGTAAGTTCAAGAGAAGTAGACTTAAAATTGTTCCATTTTTGTTTTGTATTAAATGTACCATTTTTCTTCCATAAAATGGATTAAGTGACAAAATAAAAACACCAGATCACCACAATACACCAAAACACTTTTACTTTTACACTGGACGCGCGTTTCGCTAACCATGTTAGCATCATCAGCAGATGATTATAAACTGATTAGTAATGGATTAAGTGGTTAAAAAATAAAACAGTAAACACTGGTATATCGCCACTATTTGTTGGACCTCGTTTAGTCATTTTTTTCTCCTCTTTTCCCTCCAAGCAGTTGGTTTGTTAGCATACTCATTCATCGATGCACTATTAACAATCTCACCCTTAAATTTTATATGAAACTGATTATTGAATATTAAACATATCTGTGTATATTGATCCATCAATAACTTACCGAATATCAGTGTAAGAAGTTCTTTCAAGTTTTTAAATCTTTCTTTCTCTGGTCCATTTAGATTTTTATTATTTCCAAATTAAAAAAAATTATATTGCAAAGCTAACCTCTTTATCATTATACGAGAATATTTGGAATTTTCATTCATTGGAGTCAAAATTTGGTAAATTGGGTATCGAGGAAGGGAAGAGTCGCTGCTATAATATTAATAATACTCTTAGGAAAGTGTAACAAGGTAATTAAAAACTTGTGCTTACCTTAAAATCTCTTTTAAACTACACACAAACAGAACATTTATATAGAGCTTCCGAATGATAAAACAATAATGGCTGCTAACACATACCACTCCTAGAAAGGAGAAAGGAAAGAGGACACATAAGATACACTTGGTCGGTGTATCTACGCTGAGGCTATCCGCGCGTGCGCCCACCTTCATTTTATGCTAGAATGTAGACACAACAGTACACTATTACCAAAGTGTCTATATAGATATTTTTACAAGGTGTGTACTATAGGCAGAACTATGATACGAAGTATCACACATTCGTATGACTTATACACTGTATATCTCATATACCGACGTCAGATTTCATCATTTTAGTTTCTTTTATCGAGATCTACCGCCCCTTAAAATACTTGCACTTATTTCTGGGACACCCTGTGTATGGATTCCTTTTTTTCTATAAATAATATTAATATTTTTTTCTATTATATTTACAGTTTTGTAATATATTTCGTTCGTATTCTTTTAAAAAAATCGTTTTGTGTTTAAAGAATTTACTCAATTCATTTCAGCTGAGCTACTTTTGGGTGTCTTTTACGTTTAATATATGTCGAAGTTGGTATCTAAGTTATTCTATAGTATCTCTCGTTAGACTTTTTTTTACTTTCAGGGCTCTAGAATTGATTCTCACAGCAATATGGGTGGTTTCTATACCTTTCAAAAAGTTGCGTTTTGAAATTCCTAAATCAGTATCCCCACAGGGCTATAGTAATTAAGTATTCACCAGTGTGCCATTTTGATTACAATTTTGCTTTGGTCAATTTCCATTTCATGGCTGGTTTATTTTTATTTATTCCCAATTATGGATTCTATTGAAATGATAATTTCACAGCAGTTATATAGTACTGTTCTTGCTTATATTTAAATATACAGATTTACATGTTAAACATTTTGTTTAAGCAAACTAGATTTAGAGTAGACTTCAAAAAATAATTCCAATTGATTTTTATTAGTATAAGTATTGTTATATATTGTTTCTGCCCCTACTGAGACTAAATTGCATACCCTTTTTTTTCGTAATACATCTAAAAACCAACCGAACAGAGTACACAATTCTATTATCCCCAATTTGCCAAACCAATAACGCTAAAGCTTGTAGGTGGAAAACTTGGCCATTTTCTATCATGCTCTCTTACATATAGTTGCCTTGACATTTATAAGGGTATTAGAATGGAAGAAAGCTGAATCTATTCTCTTATTATTCGTTCTATCTTTTACGAAAGACCTGAAAGCCGTTTAGCGTGAGGAAAGTATTGATTTCGAATAAGGTCAGTGTCTGAAGGTTTCTGGAACATCTTATAATCGTTCGTACAAAATAACAAGAAAAAATATATAGAAATAAAACACTATATTTTTAGCATATTTTCAACGTACAGCAAAATATTATTCTGCATTAGTCATTTATTTTTTCAAAAGAAATACGCTAGAATCTAATCAACTTACTATTATCTGCAGATAATTATATTTCAGGTATATTGAACCAGATATTTATAGCTATAAAGAGTATGTCCTTAATCTTTAATAATTATTTACACCTAAACATGTTTTATATAGGCTTACATAATGAGCGGTGTTATGATAGGCATATTCTAATTTTATTTTTTAATGTATATACAAGAATAAGATAAATAAAGTATATGAAATTATATGGGGAATTATATGTGGAATGTCAACGTTCGTCATTTCCAAGCCAATGGACGCCGTTTTTCCACGATCAAACGGTATATCCTTACATCCAGTTCTTAAGTTAAGTTTGAAAGCTATTTATTTGTTTGAAAGCTATTAGCTTTTGTAGTTATATTAATATTGAGTCACAGATCACAGATTAATATTACAATTTCTTTTGAAACATTTGATCACGAAAATAATTTCAAAAGTTGTTAACGCATGTTCTGCGTCGACTATATTATCTAATATTATTAACAAGTAGCCACAATAAAAAAAACTCTAATAATCTTCTAATTATGCTAACATATTGAGAAAGGAATGCCTTGAAACAAATAAATATTTGCGAAGCATTTTAGTGTCTTCAAAAAAGTCTTATGGTTTCGCCACTTGTACTGTAAGAAAATTTATAAAATAATTATTTTTTTTAATTCTGCTGCGTTAATCCAATCTAAACCAACTTTTCAGCAGTGATTTACGAATAAACAAATTTGACTAACGGACAAAAGATGTTTAACGTTTCGGGAAATATATCTCTTATCCGTCGTAGGAAGCAAAAAAAAACAAATAAAAATAAAACAAAAACTGTTTAAAATATCTAAATATAACTATTCAAGAACACTTTATTTTTATTTTTTTCAACAGATATGTCTATAAAAACCGTTGACGTTCTGTTAAAATGACATTATAAAGTAAAGAAAAGGCCAGGGTTAATCTGGACAAAGTAGGCCCCACTTTGTTTACGCGGAATCCAAACCGCGGCCTTCGGCCATATCATGGTCAATGGCCTACCGACTTGGCAAGATCTAAATCGACTCTTACTCACGAGATATCCGATCTCATTCGGCCTCGAACCGGCGTGAATGAGCAGTGTGTGTTAATAGATTTTTATACTTTTGCCTTTTTTTGCCTTTTTTGGACAACAGCACGATACAGAGTTTCGAACCGGTACCCGTCCATCCACTAGTATCACCTTACGTCGCTTAACTTCGGCATTCTAATGGGAACCGGTATTTCGACGTAGCTGGGCTGTTGCCCAAAATGAAAATGACATGCTAAATGACAAAGCTAAACTACAAAATTAACAATTACTGCCTGATAACAATTACTTAATAAGGTAAAATAAAAAATCTTTAAACTTTTTGTAAGAATATTTTTTAATGTTTACTTATGTTATGTTCAATAAAGTCAAAGAAGTGATAACCATACATTACTAACCTCTACAAATGCCTGAGCAATACATTTAATTTTATTAGACTGTATTAAAAAGCCTCTTTTATTTTTCATTCATAAACAATGGTATTATTTACCGAACTTACGTTAAATCCTTATTTTTTTTCTTCTTTTTTTTTCGTTTTTTTCTATAGGACTTATATAAAGTTTTTTTCTATAGGACTTATATAAAGATGAATCCGCTACAGAAAGTATGCCATTTTTTGTATTCTAGTGTATTGTGATTAGGAACGCAAAGGATATATCGTAGTTTAAAAAGCAAAACATCAATGTTTACCTAAGGCTAGAAAACCGGAGTAGCCCAACGACATATGGAGTGACGTTTCAACGTTTATCTACAATGAGGAAATATAGAATTTATCATCAACAGAAATGACAGATGTTTTAAAACGATTGTTTAATTAAGATTTTGCTACAACATTAAACAAGTACTACAATATTAAAGGTGAAATATAGATGGCGGCTACGGCTTCGTATATCTTGAAGATTTTGCTTGAAAGAGCATAATTGAAGTCATCTATTTCCTCAAATCTACAGAATGGTTATAAACACTTAACAATCCAATTAGATCATCCCTAGATTTGCTGAGTGGTATGAAAATAATAATTCATCTAATTGGAGTTCGACAAGAGGTCGTATTCGCCACTTTAATCAACCATCCACCATGAATACTTCATATTTTATCAAAACAGAGCCATCATATTTGGACTAATTAGCTCATATTACGTTGGTAGCGGTTAAAATATACGTTTAAAAGTCCCAAACTAATTGCTCTTAGGACAAATGGACAAATTTATCAATTCTATATCAGTCATATTTCTTTATCGAATGTAATAAACCTTATTAAATTCAATTATTATCAACGTTACGTGATCCGCTCTTTGATTATAGCCAATTTCCAGACCGCTTTTCTCGATGATGCTTTAATTGAAGATAATTTGGTTATTTTCTTTCGAAATGTTTCACCATCCTTACTCGAAGCTCTCTCTATTCGACGGGAAGCTTTCCGTTAATTTACATGGAAATCGTTATACATCTACGCTTGATAACGTCACTTGTAAATCGATTTACACTGTAACGAACTTAAGTGAATAACGATCATTGTGGTAATGTCATTAAAAGTCAGCTCTATATAATTGATAGGTTTGATAAATGCATTTCATGGAAACAATTCCAATTTGAGAGAAGTGATTTAAACATTTTTGTGTTAGTTTTATTTTAGTTTTAATGCTGATGAGTTGTGTTAGTTTTATTTTAGTTTTAATGCTGATGAGTTGAAATTAGTTTGATTGGCCATATGAAAATATTATTTTCTGAAATACTCATAAATAAATTTACGATAATTCGCTAAAATATATCAATAACTATGCTTACAAATATCGGTATAAATATTATTCTTGTCTGTTTTTGTGTAGAAAATAATTTCATAAAATTTCAGGATTATCTTTTCATAACTTGATGTTCTATGATGCACCGGGCTTTGTGGGATTATGAAATACATAAATACATAATTGAATATAATTTTTTTGGAGCTAATTAAAAAATATATTTCTCTCTTAAATTAATAAAACAGTAAAAAGAGAAGATACTGAATTAAAATTTGAACAGTAATATGGTTGGCTTATTAAAGTTGTGAATACGAGCTCTTTTCGAACTCTAATTAGCAGAATTGCTATTTTGACACCACTCACACTGATATCCTATCCCTAGGGATGATACAATTAGTTTGTTAAGTGTAGTTTATAATTATATTCGATAGCATTGAGGAAACGGATGACTTCCATTATTATCTTCTCGGGGATATATCAAAGATCTACGAAGCTGTGACCGAGAAAACGATTCCGGGTTCCAAACAAATATGTATTGCAGCATGGGAAATATAGAGCTATTTCTCTCCCTTTTGGGTCTTTGCAGCTTCGGCAAACTTTGTTAAAAGGGATGCCCGTTCTAGTGGCATGTTCCCAATTGGCCATCCTGTTTTGTATAATGCGGTTAGCCGGGTGATATCCTTTCGCGACTTAATTATGATCTCTCTCGATTTTCTAAGATCGAAGTTTTTCTTCAAGCGTAAATGCGTTTTGTTGATTTAGAAAAAGCGTTCAACCGTGTGCAGCTAACAGACGTTGTACACCTTTTTTACAATAGGCAAATCCCACATAACTTCGTTAAAACCATAGAAAACATATATAAAGCGAACCAAATTCAAGCCAAAATTAACGGGGTCCTGACCGAACCAATAAATGTAGGCCGTGGTATACGACAACGTGATTCCCTGAAGCCCTCTTCTTTTCAACATCATTATGGACGAAATAATAAGAAATGTACGTTTACCGAAGGGATACAGTAGAGTCCACCAGGAAATTACTATTCTGTGCTATGCCGATGACGCCGTATTGGTAGCTGAAAATGAGGACGATCTACAGCGCCTATTACATCGATTTAACTGCACTGCGAAATTACGTAATATGATAATATCGACCCAGAAAACTAAATGCATGACGACATCAAAAGTACCACTAAGATGCAAATTGGAAGTCGAGGGCAATGTTATCCAGCAAGAAATGAAGTTTAAGTCTCTAGACATAGAAATTTCAGAATATGGTGAAGTACAGGCGGAGATGCGAGAACGCACAACGAAGGCAACCAGAATAGTAGCATGCCTGAATGACACAATATGGCGAAATAAAAACATTGAGGTGGAAACTAAAGCAAGACCTTACAAGGCAACGGTACGACCAATAATGACATACATTGCAAAAACTCGACCTGATGCAGCGAAAACTAAACAACTACTAGAGACAACCGAAATGAGCGTACTACGCAGAATAGCTGGAAAGTCGCTTCTGGATAGGGAGAGAAATGAAAGCATAAGAAGAGCATGCAAGGTGGAAAAGTGTGTACTCAGCAGAAAGAAAGAATGGAACGAGCATATCAGCAGAATGGACAACAGAAGGATAGTGAAACGATGGAGCAACAACTTGTCAATTTAACCGGTAGAGGCGACGAAACCAAACAGACGATTCGCCTAGTGTGAAGAAGGAAAGAGAAGAAGAAAAAGTTTTCCTGACTGTGCTGCAGGTGCTTAAAGTTTTTGATCTACCGTTCACCATAGACAGAAAGTGGAAGTTAATATATTTCGTGTAATATTAAGGACATTAAAACTTTTTTTTTGATATATGTACCCCGAAGCACGATCCTTGCCTTGCAGTTGTAAAATTCCGTCATCAGCGCTTTTTTCCCTCAATGTCACTGTGCCTGGAATCCAAAGCAAAGTTATGTCGTATCTACTTGCTACTAGGTATACCGGTATGTATTTTTGCCCCATTTGAAAGATATGACAAATAAGTGCCGATACATGGCTGCTAAGCTACTAGTGATTATTACAGTTTTTGTCTGGAACGTGTCTCTCCACCTGGAAACCCTTATTCTATTCGGGAGATGATAATACTCCGCGATGTCAAGACCATCTGAGAAAAATCCCGCATCTACTTTTGAATCTATCTTGGATCCATCAGTAAATAGTACAATGTTAAATGTCTGCAATAATTTTTAGTTAATTAATTAAGTTTAGTTTAATTTGCCACTTCTTTCTGGTTGGAATTCTGACATGAAAGTTTTTGTCCAGTTCCAACGTAGGTGTCAGATTATCTACTGGTCTAGCAATAATATTCTTCGGTAAGCTTCCGAGAATACAGCTGCGACCATAGCGTTTCTCTGTCCAGCAACAGGTTTCTCTGAGCGTGATAGCATTACCAGAAGGCAGATTTTTTATTACAAAATCTAATGAGAGGAGATGGACTAGCATGTTTAGAGAATCTGTGGGCGTTGATTTTAAAGCTCCCATAATGCTCACACAAGCACTCTTCTGCACCTTTTTCCAAGCTTGGAAAGATTGGTTGTCTTGTCTTCTTCGCGTCTTAACTTTAATCTATTGAGATATTCGTTGAAGAGACAGTGCTCTGTTAAAAACCCCGTAACAGTCCGAAGATTGTTCTTGCTTAAAGCAATGAAAATCTTTGAATTTTCTCGGTCGGTAAGTTTTGAGAAATTTCTTCGAGTGTCTTAAATCGCTGAAAAATTCCCATCCTAGGATACGGATGCAATCTTTCTGGTTATTGAGTTCCGCTTTAAATTAGTTTGCACTTGGGAAGCAGAACGGTTCTGGTCCAGTTAATGGAGTTTTCTAGCTAGATCGTTTGCTTTTTTATTGTCTTCTATCCCTTGGTGGGCTGGCACCTAAAATAGGAGGACTTTATTATCTTTGCCTAATTTGTTGGTACTGAGTTGATTGCTTTTACGGCAAGTTGTAGGCATCTGTCCATATCTTAGATTGGATGCTGGGGTACGTGCCCATTGGTTCAGAGTATTTAGTTTTCGGTCCAAATACTTCTATCCCACCTTTACGCTATTTACCACTACTTACCACATTTACCATAGTAATATGCCCTACTAGTTATAACATTTGTTATAACATTTTGTTTGTAAAGCGGCGTTTAAGGATGAATAACTATAATATTTTTAAGTTAGATTTTACAGATTCAAACACGTTGATTGTATTGATTTTCTTTGCTTCTAGGTGTGATAATTCTGACAGCGATAGCAAATCGTTTTCGTCTGCACCAGTTGAGCAAAGTTGAGAAGTTTGTCATGTCGTATGGTGGATTAAGAGGAGCAGTCGCGTTTGCTCTTGTTTTGCTCATAGATCCGAAAATCGTGCCTCTACAACCGATGTTTATGACGACGACAATTGCTGTGGTGTATTTTACAGTTTTCTTCCAGGTAAAGTATTATTATAAGTATAAACCCCTTTTGGATAAATAACAAAGTAAATAATAGTTAAGAGACGTTCTAGTTTCTCTATAAATGCCTGATATTGGTTCCTTTACAACACTATGTTATTGTATGTTCTGTGTTATATTTATCACTGTCAGACCACAAAAAATGTTTGTATAGTATAAGATTTGATGTAAGAACCCACTGCAAGTCAATATACCGTACTATAAAAACTTTCTATGATCAAGCCGGCGTCGATTTTAATATTTATAAGTTTTCTATTGAAATTTTCAGTATTTTTTTTCGGATTTTTCTTATTACAAATTATAAATCCATCATCTATTATAAATTCTACACCATGAACTCTACAACTCATGTACAAATGAAAAAATTGTCGCCTATTTTCTTCTGCGCCTGCGTGTCACAGTTCTAGGACGGTTCAGAATCGTTTATCTCATCATCCAAACCACACTGTACCATAAAAAATTTTGATGACGAAATAGTACATATATCTTTAACTATTATTATAGTAAAATCATACTGAAAGTATATTTTATTATATATTTCAATTTACAAACGGTGTAAGAAATAAAAATACCGTACGAAATTTTAATTTAATTATTTGAAAATTAATATTGTTTATATGCTCATTGTTGTGTTATATATGTTAACTAATTACTGTTTCTTTTTTAAGGGCATAACGATAAAACCGCTTGTAAAAATACTTAATGTTAAAACGGCTGAAAAAAGGAAACCCACAATGAACGAGAGAATACACGAAAGAGTAAGTTATTATAATAGATTAATTAAATTATATTGTATAAGTTAATTATTCATCAGTCATTAGTCGCATTGATCAGCAGTAGTAAAAAAAATATATATTATATTAATAAATAGATATAATCATACATCTAATTTAAGTACAAAATTAATTTAACTAGTATTAAATACTCAACCATTAGATTTTATACTATATATACTATTATGCATATTATATACAATTTATAAAATTCCCAAAATATAAAAAGCTGGTATAGCGATTTAGCTGTATTAAAACATGATTTTTAGCTGATAGACCATGCTATGGCTGCAATTGAGGACATAGTTGGTCAACATGGCAATTATCATATCCGTGATAGGTAAGTTTTTTGAATATTTTCTAATACAATAAAAAGAGTAAAAACAAAAGTAAAAAAGGTCCTTTTCGTAAAAATTATATTACCAAATACAATATACCAAATAATATTCTATATTCAATTATCAGTATTCAAATTATCGAAATAATAATTAGTCTTTATTAGTCTGATGTTTTATTACAGTACCGAGCATATTTTTGACGTTTATCAATAATCTGAAACCATATTATCATAAAAAAAACGAAGTTTCTATTCGCTAGCATTAATACGCAACCCAAATTTTATTATTTCATATTTTAAGAATATTTCTGTTTATTTGAAGATTTTTCATTTTTATCTCGTAAACAAATCTATAACGCTCTATAGATTTGTGATATATAACAGCGCTTTCAGATGGAGCGGACCGTCCGCACGGATGTTTCTTCAAGATAGCTCATCCGGGACGGAGCATACGCGACCCATGTGAAATTGTTTATTTAAACTCATGCAACTCGCGGATGGTATGCGCGGACGCTCCGCTCCATCTGAAAGCGCTGTAAGGTCCTTCCCCCTCAGTTTCGGTAGAAAAAGTCTCAAGCAACTCCTTGATAACACATTGCTGAGATTATTGTACGCTTTAAGCAGTGACCTTACAAGTGCTACTTTAAGCAGTGACCACAATATTTAACTATTAAATCTTCTATTAAAGAAATTGTAGTGTAACTATGTAACTATGTGATACCGTCTTATTAACTCCCTTGGTGCATAAATAACTATTCCAAATAATCATGATGAGTTGAACCACAAATTAAGGGTGTTTCAAAAAACATGTGCCATCTCTCGTGATGAGAGTGATTGCTCACAAAGACTGTAACCATCTTAATTTTTTTATATCAACTTAAGTCCCATTCTGCTTCGTTTCGTAGCTACAGGAGTTTAAAGTCTTCATTTTTTTCGATTTATTATAATTTTCTTCTAAGTGCTTTAAGCGATTCAACTGAAACTTTGAGGGTAAAAGTTATTGTAGATGCGACACAATTTAATACTAAAAAAGGGACGTGCATATGGGTTATCACTGGAACATTTTTCTGAAAAAAACGGGCGTCACTGATTTATTTCTCCTGTTAAGGCCTACACAATTCTGCTAACAAGAGGAAGGAAAGCCAGTGGCGCACTTGTTCTTCTTAGAGAAATATTACAGTGATAACCCATATGTACGTGCCTGGTGAATGTATAGATATTTGTTTAGCATCAAAATATGTAGCACTTATAGTAACTTTTACCCTAAAAAATAATTTGAATCACTAAAAGCACTTGAAGATTTTAACCCTCTGTTGCTAAGAAACAAAGCAGAATCGGGCTATATTGATATAAAAAATAAATTTTAATTTTACATGAGAAATATCCCCACAGGATATGGCACATGATTTTGTGAAACACCTGGTGTATTATGATTGATAATGAGCTTATTTTAGTTCAAATTTTCGTATTAAAAAAGATTCAGTGAATTTATTTTTTATGACTCAAAAGATAAAGATATTGAACATTTTGTTTTATTTTAGATTTAAGAGATTCGATAACAAGTTTATTCGACCATATCTTCTTCGAAACCACCAAGGAGCCGAACCAAAGATCTTGGAGACTTACTCCAAGTTAGCCATGAGGGACGCGATGGAGTACATGAGGAGGAACGCCTCCACCATAGGAAATATATCCAACACTGAGAGCATGTCGGCCATATTCAGAAACTACACCTCCACGGGCAACCTCAACGGAAGGTGCGCTCCCAAACTGTCCACCTGGTAATCTAACCCGGCACCAGCCGATTTCGTTTTATAGTATCGTTGAGATATCAATACGGAAATTTTAATCCAAAAATAATTTAGGTACATAAGGTGGCTCACTGAGAGCAATCCGAAAATACCGGGTATTCAAATTAAAATGTCTACATTGAGCGAGCAACCTATTGTGGCTCAGTTCTACAGACTTCAGGACTAATCTTTTAATACAGGTTATCCGAGAGTGATATCTCACCAAGGTCTGATAAGTTTTGCCAAAAAACCAAACCGAACCAAACCAAATCAAACCTGGTTCTGCTTCTCAGCGCAGCAGGTGGTTACACATAACGTGCTTCATAGTTTCGTCACTTTCCATTCTCAGTCGGCCATTCGGCGTCTTCCACCTGTCCACTCCTCTGCAGATGTGATCTCAGCCTGCAGTGCACCATATATAATGCACTGAGCATACGTGCAGTATTTCTGCTGGCTTTAGAGTTGACGTGGCTATAAGAGTTCTCCAGTTATGCATAGGACTGCCATTCCAGTCTTGAAACATAATCCGGCTCGTAATAACTAAGCTTGAAAAATCGTAGTGTTTGTCCCAAAGCTGTGGTAGATCTCAGTTTTTGTACTACTGCAATAAATTTCAGGGCCCGAATTCTGGAACTTCGACATAAAAATGTTACGCTTTCAAAGCGGTAAGCGAAAGTATTCGATTAGCGGAACGCCAAGCAGTCGATTTTGTTTGCTCCGTGCTAATCGATTTCTGGGTACGCGTTGAGCACATATTGGCAGCATCGTAATTTCTCAGGCATCTAATAGTCAAATGTGGATAAAACAATGGAAAATGTCAATGTTACGTGAATTTCATAACCTATTGTTATGTCAACCTATTTTTCTTTGGATATAGGAATGGAAAACCTCTGAATATGGAAATAAAAAATATGGAAATCTCTGAATATGTCACTATTCTTATTATATCAGGGAAATGTTAAGTAGTTTTCACTAAAGAGCAAGAAAACGCACAAAATCACATTTTTTTCTATATTTAATGGCAGTTCAACAAGCAAAGCGATCCTTTGTTGTAGCCGTTTTCGAATCGCTTAGCGCAGTCAGTAAAGTCGCAAATTGTATCAGATGAGAATACTCAAATCGGTAGTTATGTGCGCGCTAAGCGAAAATTAACGTCATATACGCTGAACGTTTTCTAAGTTAAAGAAGTCGGGCCCAGCGCGGCTTGACAATATATCCGAAAATATGTTTATTGTTTTATCGGTGTATTGCCTCTCTGCCAGCAAATGCGCACATGTTTTAGTATCATACAGTATTCCCCGGATTGTCTTTACAAGAGGAAATACTTTTTTATTATTGACATTTTGAGAAAAATGCATTCTTCATAAAAAATTTTGCTTGTTCTAAAAGGTTAATCCCATTTAGACTTTTCGAAATTTCCATACCGTTTTAGAGAAAATTAAAAAAAAAACATGAATATAACCAAAAATTAAAGGTGTTTCTATAGTAACATAATTTCGATTTCATTCTATGATATAGTCTGTGAAACGAATAACTTTGAATTTGACAGTTCCCGTGGGCTTTTCTAGTGTTAATTTTATTAGGTTAGCAACTTGCGGCCATGCTGACGCAATGCCGTCTCTAATAGAACAGTCTCGGAGCGAGATTTGCGACGTCACGCTAGTTAGATACTACGGATTAATAAATATGTTGTAGAAAACATGGAAATCACAATTCTTCCTCCTATTTTTGGTTTGTATTTTAAAAATGATATAGTCTACATGAAATATACATAATATACAGTTAATAAATACTATATATATATACCTATTTATAGTAAGAGTAATAGTAATAAGTAGTAAGTAGTAATAAGTAAGTAGTAATAAATACTTTGGCAAATTAACTATGAACCATACAAATGCAGCAAATGTTTTACAATATACAAATCATGAATAGGTACATAAGATAATGGGTAAAATGTAAAATATATTTTAAATTTTGGGGTTTGAAAATCGATCAAATTTAACAAAAAACATTCAATATCTACTAATAGTGATGTATTATTATTTGCATTCACAAAATTTATATGTATATTTTGCAAGTATCAATGTTCGAAAAATTATATTTGCAGATAATACAATATCACAGACAAAAGGCGTCAGCGATGGCTACGAAATAAAGATCGCTGTAATTTTATATGTAAATTATTACATATAAGTATTATTATTATTATTTTTAAATACAAACCAAAAATACGAGGAATAATTATGTTTTCCATGTATTCTACAGCATATTTATTAATCCGTAGTATCCAACTAGCGTGACGTCATAAATCTCGCTCCGAGGCTGTTCATTAGAGACGGCATTGGTCTGATATTTAGAAATGTCAAAAGCTGATGACATTTTACTTTTGACAATTATTTCGTGTTGATTTTTGCAAGAAGAGGAAGAACTGTCACTTGTTTTATAATTTTCCTTTTCTATTTCACGAAAGTAAAAAGAGTTACCTATCTGATTCGTTCAGGCACTCAATTAAAAGAATATCAGTAAATTTTTTGACAGAGGGATTTTATATTTGCCATGTTGGTAAAGAATAACGGTCAAAATTCAAAGTTATTCATTTTATAGACTATAGATCGTTATAATTAATTTTCATAAGCGTCATATTTTTTTGATGATGTTAAAGTATCACATTTTCCGGTAACTCACCTTTTCCGTAGCATTGAACTAAATAAATGTTGTGCTTCTTTAACATTTTAAAACACAAAAAAATATGATGTTAATTTAGATTCTGTCAATAATAATATATCAAAAAATAAAAACGAAATTATATTACCATAGAAATGCGTTTTGATTTTTAGGATTTTTAGGAAAAAATTCAACTACATTTTCATTTTTTTTAATTTTCTCAAAACGGTATGGAAATTAGAAGTAGTTTAAACGGGATTAACCATTTTTGAACAAGCAAAAATTTTTAGGAAGAATGCATTTTTCTGAAAATGTCAATATTGAAAAACCTTTTCCTCTTGTAAAGACAATCGTCCATAATAACCATAATCGTCCCTATAATTTCATAGTTATCATTGGAGATGCCAACCAAATACTTTCAAAATATTGTCCAATTAAAAAAAAACATTTGCATTAAAATGTAGTATACTAATATTAAATTTAATTATAAAGTTACAGTGTTTAAATGTGTTTTTTGTAAATTGTCAACATAAAACTAATTATTTTTGGATTATGTTACCAGTAGTTAGTGCATGAGGGTTTGATTGCAGGTAATGTCACAGTTTGTGGCAACGCTTTATATTAGAATTTATATTTAATATATTTATACTTTCTGTAAATATTTAATTTTAAGTACTAAAAACAACTTTAAATCAATAAAAGTAAAATAATATTCTCTGAACTCTGTTTATCAGGGTCTAAAAAATAATATATATGTTTTATAACAGTAATATAGGTAGTAGATATACAACCCTTAATTTTGTTAACATCTAACTTAAATTAACAATATTTATTTAATGAAACAGATATTTACTTCAAAATAGTCAGGACTGTTTCATATATTAATGGCACAAGAATTCTAATATATTCTATTATTTATCTCTATATTTGATAATAAATATGTTAGAGTAAAAGTCGAAAATTAGCAAATGTTTACTAGTAAGTAAAAATATTTACTACTTAGTAACAGTTACATTCATTGACTTGCCACACCACGTCAGTAAAAGTTCAGTAAATAATTTTGAAACAAAGTTTTATTAGAGAATGCTAGCGTTCGCTGGAGATTATCAATGAATGCTACCATTTACATTCGCTTGTCTAGCCGGTGTCGGTAACATAATATACGGAATAAAAGCTTATCGATAACACCACTGCCGCTACTGCCATTAGTTTTGCAAGGCATTTCATTTCATGAGCTTTTCTGTGACTGAAAAGCCTGATACGTGATGTTTCTTCCGCACTCCGGACATTCAAAAATCTCATTGCTTTGTTGCCTCCTTACTGAGGTTAACAATCCTTCTCCATTGGTAGTAGGATTGTAAAACTGAGGTTACAATCCTTCTCCATTGCATTCTTATGTGCGCTGCTTCTTCGCACTGATTCTGCATGCTTATCCCCTTTAAGTTTTCTAAAATAATAAGTAAAATATCCTTATATCTTCTGAGTTGTTCGCCTTTTCAAAGGTTTCCTCTTACCGTCTACAAGCTCACCGTAAAGAGGAGATTTTAGTAGGCGGTTTTCTTGCATCTTACATACGTAACAACGTGACGAAGCGTTTCCGAAATCAAACTGCCGAGAAAATTGAATTCCGCTACATATTCCAATAGTTCTTCTCCGATTTTTATAGCATTGTTTTGATCTTCCGGGATGAGAGCACATAATTTTAATTTTATCGATGTTTAGCTTAAAGCCCCAAAGCCTTGTATGCACAGGTATATTTACATTGCTTGTAATTATTGCTGTAATGTTTTTGCAACTAGAGCGCAGTTATCAGCGTATTGAAGTTCTGTGATGAATTTTGTACGTGTTTTTGCGCTGAGTCTTTTTATGTTGAACAGACCGCCATGCCATCGTATCTATATCTAATGCCCATTCCTCTTTCTTGCAATTTTCTGTCCAGTGTTATGGTGAGCGCTGCCATGAATATGTTGAATAGCAAATGCGCTAAGACACATCCCTGCCTAACTAATTTGTTAGGATTTTCCCCTATCATCAGGACTCCGGATATTCAAAAATCTCATAGCTTTGATGCCTCTTTACTTTTCGGTTGTCGCTGTTAACAGAGTTTACTATGCTATCATCACCTTGCATGCCTATGGATACAGCTGCTGATTGAAAATTTAAAATGAGATATTCAATTTTAAAATGAAAACATTCGTAGTAATCAAATTTGTATAAAAATTAAAAAAAAGGTTGAAACTAAAACAGTCAAAAATCATTTGTACAACTTCGTGTCGATTGATAGTCATTTACCCCGTAGAAGTTAGACGCTTTATTGTTTTTGCAGTTAAGTACCGTATGATCGAAAAAACGGCGTCAGCGATGGCTATGAAATGAACATCGCTGTCATTTTTTATGTAAAATTATTTGGGGAATGTTCTCGATCGTCATTTCCAAGCCAACTGGACGCCGTTTTTTTTTCGATCATACGGTATAAAAGTAAATATGCTGATGTTGATGCTTCTGTTTTGTTATCGTTTTCTTTTTATATTTAGATGAGCAGCATCTTAAATATGGAGGTGATTCAATGTATTTAAAGATTTTATTTGTTCCAACTTCCACCAGCGCTTTTCCTATTGTTTAATAGAATAATGTTGAACTTTTATAAACTGAACTTTTTGAGTGAAACTAGTGAATGTCGACAAATTTCTTTAAAATACGATATTCACTAGCCCCATGCGTAATTGTTAGCATTTTCTAGTGATTGTCAGCATTTAGTGGATTTCCGACTTTCACTGTAACAGTCAGATACAGTCAACTGACAAAATTTAAATCTATTTGTAATTTTGCACACCATGTTATGTATTATGCACAAATAAAAGTAAAATATCGCACGATCAAGATTTTTTCACCGCACATATTAAATTCTACATATTGAAGTACAGGCATTTTTATTAAACTTCTCTATATTCAGTTCTAGCTTGAGCCAGATAGATTCGAGCACGTGGAACATAGATATGCAGGAATTAGAATATAATCCGTCTAAGAAAGACCTCACAGATGCCAAGATCCATCACTTGTTAGCAGAAGAACTAGTTAAGCCTTATAGAAGGGTACGTAATATGAACATTAATAAGTTTTTAAACTACTAAACTAATCCATAGTCCCTAATCCATGTTCCCTAATTTCTAATATAGGGTACGGCAATAATGCGTCGGGCATCTGTAGCTCCTAGAATAAAAAACTTGGGAATTTTGTTTAAGTGCAAACCTAAAGTATGTATTAAGATATCATTCATTCAGGAAAATATTTTACCTCTATAAGATGGGTCAAAAAAGTGTGAGTGGATAGGGATGATTTTTTTTTAAATGGAACACCCTGTATATTATTACATTTTTGGCTTCCTTTCAGATCACTTTACATAATCCTAAGATATGAGGAAATATATTTCGATAGTTTCAGAGATATTAATAAATAAATAAAACATATATATTTTTCAGCCTTGGGTATTAACTTTAGATAGTCTATATTTACTTTGCTATAAATATGGTGCTTATAAATCATACAGGATGTTCAAAAGTCTATGCCAAACTATCTAAAATATAAAATAATTTTTCTTCGTTTTTTTTTTAAATGGAGCACCCTGTATATTTATTTCCATCCATAATCATAAATTTACAGTGTATTTTTATTTTTTAATGTTATTAAATATACTTAATTGTATAGTTTGAGTTGTGAAAAAATTAATATTTTTTAATACTATGATAAATATTTATGAGAAAAATTGACTTAAATTAAAATATAAAAAAAAGTTTTGAATAACAGTATATCGTTATTAATTATATTTTTTACTGTAATATAAAAAGTGCAAAATTCCGGAAGGAAATATTTTATTTATTATAATTAAAAAAAACAGTAACAATATCTGTAACAAATTGATTAAGGTCAAATAACGTCGAGACTGAGGTAGTTAGTAATTCTTCTCCGAGCTCATTTATTTTGTCCATAAAAAAGCAAACCTCTGATATTTTATGTGTTTTATGTGTATATACCTATTTTTAGAAGGAGAAAAAAAGAAGATAAATGGTTATGCTACCTTGAACTCATTTCTTTAATGAATTGAATCAGAAGATAAAAGAAATTGGTTACGTAGAAACAATGATAAAATTTTGTTGATTTTCACATTGTTTCTACATCATGTCCCCGTATTATCTTTACAAGAGGAAAAACTTTTTTATTATTGGCATTTTCAGAAAAATGCATTCTTCATAAAAAAATTGCTTGTTCTAAAACGGTCAATCCCGTTTATACTTCTCCAAATTTCCATACCGTTTTAGAGAAAATTAAAAAAAAAAACATGAAAATATAGTTAATTTTTTGGCGTTTCTGTGGTAATTAATAAATAATAATAGTAATAAATTATTTATTTCTATTATTATATGAAGGGTGTTACAAATTCGAGGTACGAGCTTTGGTATCTCGGAAACCGTAATATACATTTTTTATTTCAGGTTCTGAAAGAATTCGGTCTCCGGAGTAGAATGATGTGCTACACTTTATACTTTTTTTTTGTTTTGGGTACCTTAACAACAACAAATCTAATTATTATTTAAAATAATTTCAAGTCCGACTCTGGTTTTTTAAATTATTTAATTTGATTATATTCATCGCAACAATATTGATCAGCGCTAATTAACATTGAATTAGGAAAATCGAGCTAACTGATAGATTTAAATAAATAATATCCAGGTCAGCAATTTAAAGATATTTTTTTTTAATTTTTTTTTATTGTGAATTTAAAATCTCAGTGTACGATCTAATAATATGCATCATATTAATCGTAGTTATTATAAATAAATCAACTTCTACAAACTAGTTTCTAATGCTCTACATGTGCGAAAGGGTTACCACCATCCCTATTGTACAAAATTATCTTTCATTCAATTTTATTTCTAGCTCTTTGAACAGATCTTATTGACCACTTTTCCATTTAACCACATTATAATTTATCTACTTATTTTATAAATAAAAATATTATTCTGATGTTGAAGTTTTTTTTTTAACTTGTGTTATCTGCTTTTAGATACACTCTTTATCAATAATTTTTTGGCATATGCATAATGTACAAAGCTTTTTGTACCACTTTATATATATGACTAAAAATGCTTATTTTTCGAAAAAAAGTCAATTTTCCTTAAAACAAAAAAAAATAAAAACCGATCAAATTGTTTTTTCTAATTTCAATACAGATTAGTCATACTTGGTAAAAATTTCGATTTTTTAAAACTCGTAAATTTGCGGTAAAAAAGATTCTTGACCAAATTTTTTACTCTCTCTTATAAAACACCCTGTATACGAGAGTTTGCTAAATATATTTTCGAAAACCACATAGCATCTTAATCACAATAGATGCATCTAAAACCTGGTCCAAACCGAATCCCAAAATCTTTTTTAGTACAACAGATATTCAACTTTAAATTTACCCTAAAATTTTGCTTGTCCCGGTAATTATGTCCGGCAGTTTATTTGGCGAAATTGTCCACAAGTACTAGTTAAACGGGTCCCCCGGGTTCCGAGCGTCGGCCCGGGAATGAAGGGGTTTGACCTTGATCGAGATCAATTCGGTTACCCAGTAGTAATGTGTCAATCCCGCGGATCCGCACGATAAATCCCGCAACTTCGATCCCGCGAAATCTCAGAGGGATCCCGCATTTGCAGGATCCAGCATTTGCGGGATTGCATTCCCTAATATCAACTCCTACTTGTAATGTCTAAATATCTTTTAATTGGTTTGAAGAATAAAATGTTTTCTCCGTACCTGTATAAAACTATATTGAGTGAAAAAATACTCGGAAATGACGATCGATGACACATTCCCCTTATAATTTTATATATTAAATGTCGGCGATCTTCGTTTCATAGCAATCGCTGACGTCTTTTTTGTTCTTCCATAGGTGAAAATCCCAGACTTTTTTCAAGGTCCTTTTTTATGGTTTAAAACTTAATGTTTAATATAATAAATTATTGGTCATTAGAACATACGTCTAAAAGGTTTTTATTATTAACAAACGTCCGCTTTCTAAATGATCTTTTTGATCCCCACCTTATTGACCACCCCGCAGTCAATCCGTTTGCCAAAAATCAGCTTTAAACGTTGATTAAATCAGCCTTAAACGTCAATATCAGCCTTAAACGTCAATTTAAGCAGAATCGTGATTACTTGATGGTCATATTTTATCAAACATCCTGTATACATTTTTAAAAATCTTAAAATATGTAAAACAACAAAATAAAATATACGTGTTTAAGAGCTTTTCCGAACCGGTTTTTAAATAAAAAATATTATAGTATCTGAGGGGTGGTTTCACCCCCTTAGAATTCGAGCTTCAAAAAATCCCTTCGTATCGAACTTTTACACCCTAAAGTCAATCCGTTTTCCAAAAATCAGCTTTTTACGTCAAGCGCTTTAAGCAGGATCCTGATTAATCAATGACCAGATTTTTCGAAACACCCTGTATACATTTTTAAAATATCTTAAAATATGTAAAAAAACAAAATAAAATATACGTGTTTAGGCATTTTTTCAGAAACATGACCGGTTTTTAAATAAAAAAATATTGTAATATTTGAGGGGTGGTTTCACCCCCTTGGAACTGGAATTTCGAAAAATCCCTTCTTATCGAATCTTTACACCTTAGAATCGTTTGCTAAAATTGAGCTTCTTACGTTGAGTGGTTTGAGCAGGATCGTGATTAATCAGTGTGTCAGTCACTTAAGGATTTTATATATTAGTATAGATTATATAAATAAAAAAAAACAACGCTTTATTGTACAAAAATCCAACAAAAACAAATATACAAATAATACAAAAAATGTCATACAATACAAATCAATTCCAAAAAAAAATTACGTCACAAATTTACAAATAAAATATATATGGACATTGCAGAACACAGGCGTATCTAGAAAATTTTACAAAAGGAAAACTGTAAATGGATAAAATCATATTTAAAAAAAACAGCTTGAAAATAGTTTAAATAAATTGTGTTCAAATGTCTAAAGCAAAATAATATTAAGTGTGGCATATCATTGTGGTCAGGAGACCGAGTTCTTTCAAAACCTGAAATAAAAAATGCAGGGCCTTATTTAAAAAAATTAAGTTGACTAAATGGCTATGAGAATATGCAATTAGTTTGATTTTCTAAAAAGTAAAGAGAGGAAAAAATAAAATTGATTTTCCAAAAAACTCAGCAATCCTTGAAAACTTTTTTGGCATTTTGGTGAACATTCCAAAGAGCACCTTTGCCCCAATTTAACCATATTTGTATCTATTACGGTTACCGAGATACCAATGCTCGTACCTCGAATTTGTAGCAACCTGTATAGTATAAATAATTTCGACAAAAATATAATTTAATTTTTAGCATCGAAGACTAAGCTACAGTAGACATGCTGTGAACGACAGAGATCTCTCAACTCAAGTGAACTACAGGATGCACTTTAACATGAGGAGATTGGTCGCTGACAAGAAGCACCATCACAGCCATAAGAGACACAGCAAAAAAATGAACAAGGTATGAACATTACGTTTTGACCACAAATATTCAGGTAAATTTATAAGCTTTTTTATTTAATATTACATAAGTTGTATTGTGATGTAGAATTTCCTTGAAGTGCCTGGAAGATTAGAAACAGGAAAACCGAGTTCCAGTGGTCTTGCAAAGGTAATAGGGTAAAACATAAAAAAAGAACACACCAGAAAATATTTTATAGTTTTATTGTAGTTCAGAATAAAATTAAACAATAGGTTCGCAGAGAGCACTCTGATGCATTTTCGAAAATACAATTTAGTTAAAATCATTAGTGTTACTACAGCTTACTTACTACCAGCTGGTCTTCTTTTTCAATGGAGCTCAGAAACCGGCTTGTTACAGATCTTAAAATAGACTTAAAAGAATCTCTACATAGGTATTGTATCTATTTTCATAAAAATTATTGTAAATCGACAGGCTGGGTATAAATAGGTTGTCGTGGTACTACAAAAAATTATGTAAATCTGCCACAATTCACTAAAACTCTTATTTAAACTTTAGAAGCAGGTTTCACTAACCGTGTTAGCATCAAAAAAATTAAACGATTGATAAAAAATTAATTTGCAAAAACTGTTTAGTAAGCAATATAGGGAATTATACTATTCAGGATGGCCCATACATTAGTACGAGGAAGTCTATTTATCGTTGTTTTTGACAAAGTTCTGAAAAATGTTTTATGTAAATGTTGCCTGGTCTATAAAGGTGAATATCCTAAAATATATCGTTTTATAGGGGGTGTTCAAAAAAATTAATGATAAACTAGTATTTTTTTTTAATTTAAACATCTGTTTTTCTGTATCGAATTGAGTTCAGCGTATAGTTAAACATTAGTTTTATTTCAAGCACTATGCGATGTAACCTAACTGTAAATGCTATATCTTATTTTATTTCTTCTTTACCAAAAGCTTTTGTTAAAAACAGTATATCCGAAAAGTGGTTAAAACTTTTGAAAGTGAATATAACTTATTGATACTTAGATATATTTTCCAAAACACCAAGTATAAAAAAACCTCGGCAAAAGAAAACTCACATTATCTTATAGAAAACTCTAAAATGAAAATGATCTACATGAAATTTAATTAACATCATAAATTTTTGCAATATTGGCCACGTCCTAAAAATGCTCTGTATAAGATAATATTAGTCTTCCTTCACGGATTTATTCTGGTAATCTTGGCGTTTAGGAAAATATAGATAAGTATTAATATAATAAAGTACAGTCCAGGTTTTTACAGTTTTTAGGCATATAATTAGGCAACCAAAGTTTTAGCAAATATGAAATAGGATGAGAACACAGCACAGTAATTCAAACAAAAATAGTGTACTATATGCTGAACCGAATTCTGTACAGAAATGAAGGTTGCAATTTAAAAAAAAACTTACAACTTTATTATTATTTTTTTTGGGCGCTTTTTTGGGTAGGTACATATAACAAAATATTTTTAGAATATGCACCTTTATAAACCATGCCACATTTATATAAAACTTTCTTTCATATCTTTGTCAGCAGCGTCGATTTTGGACTTCATCGCATTAATGTGTATAAGAAGAAAAGTTATTTTAAAATTATAAGATAAACTTCTCTTATATAGGGGATACCAATTAAACTTTTAGTTACGTAATCGAGTACGCGATTTTTAAATTCACTGTTGCTAACCATGGACGTATTCGGCGCCGGACTGACTAACCGGAATTTTAATTTCCCCGTGGGGATTCAGGTGGTATATCTACTCTAAAATATATCAAGGTTGCTACATTTATTTATTTATGATATGACACTGTCATTCGTGTTGACACTTTCGTTTTGTATTACAAGTTTTTGGTTTAAATGAATTGTGTTGTGATACTTTAAGCTTAAAAAATTTTACTAGCGGACCTTGCAGTCGAACGTTGTTCTTTTTAGAACCTCTTTAATGTGAAGTGGTACAAGATAGATTAAAACCATCGCAAACTTATTAGAATATTTTGAAAGGGAAAGCGGTAGTAATCGCCCTTTATATTCCTTAAGTGGTGTTAAGGAGGTGAGTTTTCTTGATGTAAATAATAACTGTTTATATATTTATAATTAATTTATTTTTGTTTCCTAATATATATTTTGATTAGAATAAAATATTTAAAAATGGGCAACGCTGTGCCGGCCAAGCTTCCCAAGTAGCATTTGGACGTTATCTAACGTCGGGTATACGTCGCGTTTAATAAACCCGACGTCGGGTACCAACGTCGGTTCGACCGCCTGACGACCCTTATTTGCACCTAAATGGGGAATACAGGTTCGGGTCGCCTCGACGTCGGTATCTGACCTAATAGGGAATGTAATTCTACCAATTACCAACGTCATATTACGTTGGATTTTAGTCACTTAAAATTCGTCGCTAAGCACTTACGTTACGTTTGTTTTCATATTCGCTACCAAGAATACATAAAAACCTAACCAAACTACCTAATTACAAATGGATTCATAATCACTCCTCGAATATAACTATATGTGCCTATCTAATTTCATATTATAATAATTCTGAATCATTAATCCAGACATCAGTTTTGTCAACGGAAGTCACTTTTTTGATATATCTGATTAAAATACTCCGGAAAACAACGAGCGCCTTTAAAATTAGGTAGATTTATGAAATAAAAATATCTATAAAAAAGTAACTCGCAAAACATTTTTTAAAATTTTCTAGCTGGTTTAATCATAAAAGTGTACCTACTGTGGTTCCCCCCAAACTCAACCTTATCAATATTATTCTACTAGAAATCGAAATGTGAATATAAATTTTAAAAACATTTTAAAATGGCTGACAATCGGATACTTGTTAAGAATGGCGGATTTCTGTGTCCGACTTAATATGAACTACCAATATACCAATTCCGACCGGGTCTCCAACATTAGTCGTCTCACAAACCGAAGTCATCAAATCGGACGACCGGCAATCGTATTATGACGTATATAATTCCAACGTACGCCACGTAACCTCACTTTGCGTATCAGTGATTTGTGGATTTGTGCAACTATATTTTAGTTTTTGTTTTCTCTTTAAAAAAAATGGACAGCCACTTTTTTAAGCCTAACCTCACATGTGGGAGGGGGATGGAGTCTGCTGGTTTCCTGAGCTAAAAAATGAAATTAAGATGCACCAGTGTAATGCAGCATCTCTTCCGGATAAAAAGCATTTATGGGTGGAGGCAAGACATCACTATTACTATTATTATTTTGCAAAAGCCTCGACCTCTTTCTGTAAAATGTAGATGAATGTCTAAATGCCTTTTTAGTGTTTTTTAGGCATAATAAAACAATTAAGTTTGTTTACAAAAACTTTTTATTAGGTTATGTTCATGATGTTCATTAGGTCGCAAATGCTACTTAATGGGTTGTATTTACGGACGTAAATAGAGATACGTAAATTAGGTTATAAATATGAACATAAAATACAACAAAATATAATTGGGCGTTACTTTAGGGATTATCAGTGAGACGTATCCTATTCGGACAACGGGTAGACGTCGGGCTAGTTCAAGTATATGTACGTCGTGCAAGCTGACGTCGTGGGAACGACGTTGGGAAATTAATAAAAATGGTACGTTGTTATTTTGTACGTCGACAGATCGTTGGATTTACCGACTCGGATCCAACGACGTCGCTTTTAAATAGGAAAGCGACGTCACCGGTCGTATCATCAGCACTCGACCTAAATTTGGACAAAGTCTGACGTCGCTTCAGGTCAGATTTAGTTCGAAGTCAGATAGATGCTACTTGGGTTAATCACGTAACTAAAAGTTTAATTGGTATGAACTATAGCTTAGTAACCTACATGGTGCCATATTCATATAAACACTACAAATTTATTTAATGTAAATTTTCATTTTATGGTGCTAATAATTAGAAATAAAGTAAATATAGATTTTTAAAAAAATATATCAAAATTAAAGCTTATTTTATGTTTTACTCTATGATATTGAGCTTTTGTGTATTTTCAATAAACGGCAAGTGCTTAGCTACACACCTGCAACGCAAATAGCATCTTTTTCAACACGTTGAATATGTGTGGTAGGTGTCATATTTGCTAAAAAAACATCATAACGTAACACACAATGGGAAACAAAAGATGCAGAATTTTCAAGTACACGATATTATTGATTTTCCTTGTATTATAAAGTATAATTTTACTCTAAAAAGGCTAAAAAAACAAGATTATATTAAAAAGATAATATAATAAACAATACAGCATTTTAAATAAATCTACATATAAAAATATACCGGGTGATGCATTGTCGTTGGGAATATAGGAAATAACATGCAGATTTTGAAATGTCCAAATATTCGCACGCTTTTTGGTTTTACAGAGATGTCGTAAATAGATTGGTTAACACCTCGCATGTTGAAATTTGCCTGGTTTTGCATTGTTACCTGCTCAGTTTTAATTTAAAAATAGATGCAGATTTCTTAAATTAGTTAAAATCGGCTTATTCAAAAATGTTCAAGTTTTATATGCGTGTGTATTTACCATATACACAGAACTTATTACACTTCATAAAAATATTATTCTATAAAACCAGTTGTACTCTCTAAAAAACTCATTGTCATCATTACATAGTGGACTAATTTTGCAGCTAAATTTGACATAAAAAAATCTATCGATTAAATAAAGAAAATAGAAAAATACTAAACTCGATTTAATAAAGAAAATAGAAAATACTAAACTCGCATTACATGCAAAATTAATTTCCTTTAACTTTAAAAAGCTTATTTACGACTTAGTCCAAATAATAAAAAAATGGCTATAAAATCCAAAGGAAAGCCACTTGTTTTTGACATTTGGATAGTCCAAAATTTGCATGGCATTTTTTATGTTTCCAACGATGATGTAACACCCGTTATAAAAATACTGTCATTTATTGTACAGCCAATTTTTAAGTCTTATTTCAAAATTACTAAAATTATTTCCAAGTTTGTTTCTACTTTTCTCTCTCTTTTGTTGCCTACTGTATATCATATACTATTATTCTCATAATATAATCATTTTATATCTCTAATCGCACAAAATACTATAAACTTATGTTTATTTGACTAAAATACAACAATTTATTCTAGGATGGAAAACAAAATCATGTGAGTTTTCCGGAGTTTCAGCAGAACGGAACAGCGAAACAATTTTCTCATGGTTAGTAAGTTTCTAGAAGTTTTTATTTAGGTTCCCCGTATAAAAATATAGTCGTATATTTGTTTTCCAAACTCACTTTTCTTTAAAACTTGTATTTGTTCTTTAAAGACCGTTAAATTAAATTAATTATCGGGAATTTCATGCAACTTTTTTTAGTTATAATGACGTCATGGGGTTTTAAATGTTTTTATTTAATTTTTTTAATACAAACTATATTACTTTAATTTACCACATTGGCTAAATTAACGCCCGCGAGACAATTGCTAGTAATAACTCTAGCAATCAAAACACGCTGTAAGCATCAAAACAACAAAGTGAGTCTTTTGTTTTGTTTTTCTCTGTTTCTTTAACGCACATTTGTTTTTTTCTTAATTTTAATATTTTGGTTTAACAAACTTGCTAAATTACCATCTATATAGCTATAGCCCTAGCAATCAAAACACGCTGTGCAGTTGCAGAAGCGCGAGCATATTGCAGAATCGCGAGAATATTTTTGAGATTAGAAAAAAAATGTTCTCTTATTTTGCCAACAATTGTATTTTTCCTCAACTCAAGTTCTTTATTTTTGTCTAAACAGCATTAGAATATACACTTCATTTTATAGCAAATTTGCTAATTTCAAGGGCCCTAAAGTAACATGGATCCCAAATATAAAGGCCTAAAATATAATAAAAGTGTTTTGAAATCTAGAGCATTTTTTATTTAAAATTATTATTAAAAATGGCTATTTTTTCATAATAAAAATACAAAAACAAAAATGTTTAAGAAAATTTAGTGAAACTGACAACATTGCTTTTCCTACTATCTCTGTCATGCCAAATCAAGTGTTAAAATTTTCCATAACGTCAAATATTTGTCAAAAACTACTAAAATTAAATTAAAATATTTCCAAAATTTCGCGCATATTCTCCATTTTTTCAACTACTAAAAAAGGTTACTTTTTGATAAAAAAAAATACAAAATGCAAAGATTGTGTGTCCGGATAGTTCACCGAACCACGAATAAAATAAATTTGTCCAACCGACAAAAATACTTAACGTTTCAAGAGGTATATTTCCTCCCGTCATCTGAACAAAAAAAAAAGATGAAAAAAAATATTTAAAATATCTTAACACACCTATCTAAACTGTTGACATTCAATTTAAATGACATTAAATAAAGCCAAACCTCAAATTTACAATTCCTACTTGATTATAATTATTTAATGCTACCAAAAAGCTTAAACCAAAAACCAAAAAGCTTAAACTTTCTGTATATAGTTTTTTATTTATTCTAAATTTTTACCTATGTTTATTAATGACATGCGGTATTATTACTTACAATTCTTCACGTATGATTTTTATAACTAAAAATTTAGTTTTAATAAATAAAGTTGTTTGTAATTTCTCTTTTGTCAAAGCTTACATTGTTTTTTCTTATAGATTATATAAGTGAAGTATTAAATGAGGAGATGGACACCGATCCCAAATCAAATCGAGAGGAATGGGACAGCCCTATAACTTTTACGGCCAAGTCATCACGTAAGTGACAATAAACTCGATTCTCTAGTGTGTGAAAATTGTTTGGTCTTGTTTTATGTGTTCCGATACAATTTATGAAAATGGAACAGTCGATGGAACAAACTTTATATCCAAAGATATAACATAAACAAAGGTTTTTACCAATTATTATTTATTTTATTTTATTCATCTCAAAAAGTTTTACCGAATGTCCATTAAATTACGGAAATATAGGCAATTATAGTATAGATTAAAATGTTGAGAATATAGTAAAATGAGTTATATCTACCATCGGTTATAGGATATACAGTGTCACAGATAAAATCCCCATCATATATGTTTTTATTTTATTTATTGCCCTAGATTAGTGATGGCAAACCTATAGTCTTTGGGTGAGACACTGACCCACGAAATATTTTTGACTGACCTACGATTGCTAGGTAACTATTTGTTTGTTTACCCGGGTTTACTTAGATTTTTGAATTTGTGCAGATCTGTGAACTTTACTTATCTGTGACAGTATATACAGGGTGTCCCAGGCTGAGTGTGCATTAGGAGTTTCTGGAGAACTACAATATCTAGATCGGAGATTTTTTGCACATCACTGTTTCACAACGAGATCTCTCGATTAAAAATATTTTCAATATGGCGGCACTTACGGAAATACCGTAAGTTGGCATATTTTTAATGGCTACCCCCATTTCTTATTACATACTTAAATTATCCGTAAAATTTTTTGAATTTTGATACCAAACACTCTATACCTAACATTAACCATTTTTAAGAGAAAAAAAATATTTTTACGGATTCCGTGGGTCCACTTCACGTGGGTTAAACTCACGATAAAATACTTAACGAAATTATTTTTCTCACTATTTACACACAATTTTAGTATAAATTGTGTTATTTTAACAAACATTAACTATTTATAAAATTCCTTCGCCAAATTGTCCGATTCACAATTTAAAACGCGGTATTTTCAAACTTCAAACTGGCCCAACTGTCGAGCGCGGGCTTTATATACTCTACTGACTGTTTCTCGAACTTTCTAAAATTCTCGGAGAGCCTTCTACCTCCTACTGGTAAATTCTATTCCCGCCTGATTCGCTTTTCTACTTAGCTAAGAGATGGCGCCTCAACAAAAATGTCTTCAGATAGTCCTCAACCAGCATACCCCTTGACAATATTTAAAATTTTTGGAGGAAAAAAACTGCCTGTCAAAAAAATCTGTATAGAGTAAAGGACAAATTTAGTGATTACCACAGCCACTGTGACATAAAGAGAAGACATGTGGCTATCTATTTCAAAAATTAAATTGTTCGAGTGTCATATAATATTGACCGTAGCTGTCATGGAATTCAGCGATTAAAAAATTATCATAAATCATTTTTTTAAAATGGAAACCCACATTTTTATTTCACTAATGAAAAGGTTTGCTAATTCGTTACTTTTTGATTATACATATTCCTATACCTAAAATCGTTCTTAAGTTATTTAAGATATAGTTTTTAAGGTTATATTTTTTTGTTTTTTAACCAGTAGCTTATTACTTTAAAGGTCACGCGATGTATAACTATATCTGGCCATGTCATTGCCCATTAGCTATCACTAAAATATGATATATATATATATTTTTATAAATACACTTTGTAAAGTTTTACCAGTATTATATATAATATATGAAATCCAAATAATTAGTTTTTTGACAGAAGGAAATAAATTGTCTGATGGTTTGACACTTAATGTTAAAGGAAGCTAGATAAAATCAAGAAAAAAATACGCTTTAAAACTAAATCTTAAATAACTTAAAAACGATTTATTTTAGATATAGGAACATGTATAATCAAAAAATAGCGAATTAAAAAACTTTTTAATTAGTGAAATAACAAAAGTGGGTTTCCATTTAAAAAAAATGATTTATGATAATTTTTTAATCACTCAATTCCATGACAGCTACGGCCAATATTATATGACATTTGATCAAATTAATTTTTGAAATAGATAGCCACATATCTTCTCTTTATGCCACAGTGGCTGTGGTAATCACTAAATTTGTCGTTTACGCTATACAGAGTTTTTTCCTCCAAAAATGTTAAATACTTTTTTCTCAAAAAACGGTTAATGTTAAATATAGTGTGTTTATATCAAAATTCATAAAATTTTACAGAGAATTTAAGTAAGTAATAAAAATGGGGGTAGCCATTTAAAATAGGAAAGTTGTTGTCGACTTTCGGTATTTCCGGAAGTGCCGCCATATTGCAAAAAATCTCTGATATACCTAGATATTGTAGTTCTCTAGAAACTTCTAATGCATGCTCAGCCTGGGACACTCTGTATACCTATATTCAGCTGCAAAAATTAAAAATAAATAAAATTTGTAACATATTAATTTCTATTGGAAACAAATCAAAATCTCTATTTTCTGCATTTGGAAATGTGGGCTTAATGTGGGCTTTCTTTTATTATTATTCTAATATTGAGTTCTTCTAATTTACATTACAGTTGAGATTAGAACTTTTTTGAAGTTAAAGCAGCAAAATAAATTAATAATATTAATTTCCTAAAATACACCAAATCACTTAGAGCCAATCCTGTCAAAATTGACTAGCAAATTATTTAAAATGTGTGTGTGTGTGTGTGTAGGTGTGTAGGTGTGTGTGTGTGTGTGAGAGATTTTTTCATATTAGGGAATTACTAAAATATAATAATTCCATTTAACTGTTTCAATTACTCATGACGTAACTGTTGTTGGGCAAAAACATTAATATTAAACAGATTTTAATTATTGATCTAATGCAAGATCAAAATAGTGTAATAACTATAATAAAATATAATATAGAAAACAAATTTCTAATTAAAATTATATTGATGATTCTTGCAGTATAGGTATATAATAAAAGTATATAAGAATTCTTGTCACTTAAATGCTGATATAGAAATTTAATTCTACGCTGTGTTTGTCATAATGTAGATCAACCTGCTCTCACTACCAGTTTCGGAGTCTTACTCCATCATCAGGTGAGCTTGGGTAGATCCACAAAATGACAACCACAGCGCAGAGAAGTTAAGTGGCAAGAATTCTTACTTTACTTACTATAATTTTTCTATACTGCAATAAATATGTTTTCTATTTTATAATTTGGCTTGCCTGAAAAAAAGCCTTTTACCATCTTTTTACTACTGTCGATAGTTGCGCCTCGGTGGTACGAAAGTACTACCATTGCACGCTACCAATGCTATCTCCCGTTCGGGACTTAAACCGATACTTTCCGACAAGTCGGAATTAACTTCTCTGCGTTGTGGTTGTCATTTTGTGGATCTACCCAAGCTCACCTGATGATGGAATAGGGCTCCGAAACCGGTAGTGAAAGCAGGTTGATCCACATTATGACAAACACAGCGTAGAATTAAATTTCTATATCAGCAGTTAAGTGAATTATTATTAAGCAAGAATTCTTATATAATTTTATAAAATATAATATGACCTATAATATAACTATAATATGGACCTATAGATCAAAAATTGCAGATATTAAAAATCTCAAAGCGTAGAGTAGACGACGTAAAGTAAAAAGTAAGTGCTGACCGATAAGTTCATTCAAGAATAAAAATTCCCGAGAATCTTTATTTTTTCTTTTTTGATCGAAGGCAGCCTTCTTAAGTTATTTATAAGCGTTCCGCAGATTTCCAGGATATTTTTTATTCAGTCGAGTTTCGGTTCGCTTATAACGATTTCCTGTCTTACCTAAACAACTCCGGAATATCTAATGGAGCAGATTATATGGTAGCTTGTCCCAGATTCTATGTTCCATCCACTGTTCCATTTTCGTTGGCTGGAATTGGCTGGTTGTTGTTTTGCTTATTTAGAGTTTAAGAGCCGATTTACGTTTAGAATATCTTAAACCAATGACAGATAAAGTTGTTTTCGAAAAACTCTAATCAAGTTTTCCAATTGAGATTTTAACTTCAATATTTTTTTGGAAAAATATACAAGCAATAGTAGAACATCTTTTCATACATTTAAAAATAAAAAATAAAATATTTATTTATAAAGTTTATATAATTTTTGCTAATTGTCGTAGAATTTCCATTCCAAAAATACCATATTAATTACACAGGGTGTGTCTTAAATAAGTAGAAACATTTTCAGGGCCAGCAGATCTCTATAATTATAACATAACTTTGCCTTACTTTAACCATCTTCACATCTTCTATTGTTTTAGAGCTTCCATTGGTAGGGGTTGAATATGAATTACCCTGTATACCTACCCTGTATTTTCTACATATTTAAAGCAATTTCAAAATGTCAAAATCCCAAATTATTAATGACTTTAAATGGAATCATAAAGAAAAGCCTGTAATGAATGGTATTTAACGTAAATCTACTCTTAATCTTTTTATCATTTGTGACTATGTGGTATTTCTTGTTTTTCTATTTTCTAATAATCGTTATTTCTATTTTTATAAACTCTATGTTCAGTAGAATCATTGACATAAACATTTGACTTTAGAGTTTAACTGTGCCTTCGTAATAAATAAATTACGTAATGTTGACGCTAAAATGAAGTAATTAGTCTGCATTATCACTGTAAATATTTTACAAGAATATGTATATATGCATTATAAATTTTGAACAAAATAGGTAACGTATGATTGCAAGAAACATTGATGACATTCACCATAACACAATATGATCGAAAAAAAACTGGCGTCAGCGGTTGCTAGGATATAAAAGGTCTGTTCCCAGAAGAATCCCTGATTAGTCAGCACGTTTCTCATTGGTTAAAATACGTAGAAACCTGATTGTTAGTCAGGTTTCTACGCATTTCAACCAATAAGAAACGCGCTGACTAGTCAGAGATTCTTCTGGGAACAGACCTAAAGATGGCAGTCATTTTTTATACGTAAAATTATATGGAGAATATCATTTCTTAGCCAACTGGACGCCGTTTTTTTTTTCAATCATATAATTTTACTTATAAAATGACAGCGATCTTAATTTCCAATCTTTGGTGCTTTTTGTTTATGGTATTGTATTTTATTATTTACAAAGAAGGTAAATGTCATATAAAACAGTAGATATTTTTTAATAAATTTGGAGCTTTGGAAAAAAGTGTAAGAAACATTTTTTTTTAATTTTTTGTTAATTAATTATGTCATGTATATGTTGATTTCATCTATTTTTTCTTTGATGTACATTATTATCTATTTTTTTACCGATATGATAAAGAAATACAAAGCATAATTGAAAGAAAATTTGTATATTATTTTTTCTTCAATCTTATGAATTTAAATTAAGGTATTTTATATTCTTAAACTTATGTTTTTTTCATCAACATTATCATTTTATTAAAAAAACTTTTTTTTAAGTTTTAAATTCAGAATATAAACTGGGTATATTTTAAATCAAAAAGGGGTAAATTCTCTTAACTATATGCATTTTTTATACAGGGTGAGTTTCCTACCTTGTTCTCTATGGTTTGCGTTCTCCGATTTTTTCTAAAGCCTGTAATTTTTGACATATGACACAAACATATGTTTTTTTTAAATGGAAACCATAGTTAGCCATGAGTTATAGCCACTTCTTATCTTTCTTGACTAATTTTACTTAGTTGGCATGGTATTCTTATTCTGTTATGATTTATAACTTATAAAAACACAGAATAATTTATTAAACGTTCTTTACAATTTACATTACACAAACTACAACTTAAAAATACTAGTATTACTACATACACTTTAAGTTATTTTGGCAAATGTTCAAAAAATCCGCCATTATTTTGAGTACATAAAATGCATCGTTTTAAAACTGAATTACATGAATGCCGGTCGACTGTAATAAACTTCTCTCGTACCGCTTCCTCGAGTTACCGCTTCCTCTTATTGTTAACCATACCGCATAAAAAGATCTAAAATGGATAAGTCAGGTAATCGAGGAGGCCCATGCAATTGGTCCACCTCTTCCTATCCCTGAGTTTGCATAATTATGATATAAATAACTTTTAACATTTCTTTCATTATGTGGGGGCATGTCATAATGAAAGTAATGTTGGAACCACTCTATTAATGCGCGAGTATCTAAATTTAACTTTTCTAAAAACGTAAGTAATGTTCACCGGTCAACGTGTCTTCGAAAATGTATGGCCAAGAAAAGGTGAACCAATAATCCTAAACGCTTTTCTTCATTTGAAAAATTCATATTTACAATTTTTGTTTATTTTAATTTAGAGTTTGGATGTGACAACTGCACATTTCTGAGAGCAACGACGATTGAAATTTTCGAAAGAAACATATTATAGCTTATATCGCTGAAAAGTTAAAAAATGGAGCTTTTTATGAAGTCATAGCCAACTATGGTTTCCATTTAAAAAACGTATGTTTGTGTCATATGTCAATAATGACAGGCTTTAGAAAAAAAAAACGGAGAACACAATTTCATTAAGGATGTGATTATCCACAACTTTTATCTGAATAAGAAACCTTTTTATTAAAAATGTTTTTTTCGAAATATCTAGTAAGCCATAAACTTCTTCAAAAATCTGAAAGGCGCATATTTATGACCCCACAAAACTGCAATTATTTCTCCATTTAAGCGACTCAAAGAACATCTTAGGAAACTCACCCTGTATATGATTAATAATTACAATTAACTTAAAAAATATCAAAATTGTACTATGTTTTTTAAAAAACTTCATACTATTTAAATAGAAATGCATATATTTGTGAGTAATCAGATTATTGAATATTATTTCGGATATCTATTTTAATTAATACATTATTGTATACCGGTTCAGAACATTCAAAAACATTTGAAGAGAAATTATTGTATAAAAAAGGGGGTGAATGTAATTTACACTAGGCATAGAGCCAAGTGGTGTCAAAGTGGGAGATTTTTGAAATCTTCTAGTTTTTTCTTATTGTCGACCATTTAAATACAAAAGTATTTTATCTATAAAAGTATTTTCATGATAACGATACTAGAGTGCATAAGTAAAAATATACCAAAATTATATTATATTATATTAAATTAAATAAAAAATGAAGAAAAATATGTTGTTAATAAGTGACATTAAAATATTAATAGTGTCACTGAAAGAGTGAAAGAAAAAAGTAGAAACATACAAATATTAACAAACTAAATATTTCTCAATTTCAAATTGCCAATTTTTTGCCGGTAATTTTAAAACAATATTTTTTTTTAAATATTAGCTATTTCAGTAACTACAGTTTTGATCAATATGAAATACTTTATCTGGGTAGAATAAAGTTAGTCTACTGTAAACCAACTTTTTAAAGAACTTTTTCTGTATACATGTTTGGTTTCTTTACACATTTTTCCTGCTATTTTTGAGTAAGATTAAACAAAGTATGGGGATGATCTTTTATCAATTATTGTTACACATTTCAGTAGTTTTATTTGAATGGCTCATTTTTTTACCGACATATGGCGTGTCTCATTTTTACACCTCTTGACCCTACGTTAAATAATTCAGTTTCGAAAGAGTATGTACAGAATTATGACACCTATTTTATATTTTTTTTCTAAAAATATTTTTTTTTCAAAATGAAAATTCATGGTAGTTGCCTACATAAATCTTAAACTTCTACACAGTTGTCGATTAAATTGCATATTGTAACATTGGCTTTAGACAATTCTCTTCGAATTTAGTGGATAACGTCCATTTTCTGTTTCTGTTATTTGCATTGGCAACGAATCGTAGCTAGCACGGGAACAGACGACTACAGCGGCAGTTTCGCTAGTCAGACTGTTCCTCTAATGGGAACGAAACATAAAAAACCCACCATTCTGGAGACCAGTCTCCCATGGAGACGGGACAAGAACGGTACGAGTAAATAGTACCACGAACCTCGACAAAGCTTGCTTACCACTTATTTTTTCTTTTAAAATTTCCTGTGTTTCTTTTTTCGCTTCTTGATATGTAAAGTTGGCCTGCATGTTTGTTCAAGTTAATTAAGCGGTATTTGATTATGCGATTAACAACTAATTAATGTATATTATCACAAATATTTACAAGAACACAGTAAAACACTTTTTATTTCAAAAGATATATATTTTTTTCTATTTTGTAAATTTTTTAATTGTAAACAAATTTGTATGTACTATATAAATAGTTACTTCCTTACTCCATTACTCGCTGACGAGTACTTGACACGCATCATATGGTTACGCAAGGCCTTTTCTTTCATGAGTTTTTCTGCGACTGAAAAGCCCGAAACTCGATGTTATCTCTCTTCCGCACTTCGGACATTCAAAAATCTCATTACTTTGTTGCTTCTTTACTCTTTGGTTGACGTTGTTAACTGAAAAAAAAAATCGATATTAAACACGGAAGTTGTTAACTGAGTTTACAATTCTTTTCCATTGTGTTCTATTGTGCGCTGCTTTCTCTCATTGATTCTGCATGCTTATTCCCTTAAAGTTTTCTTGGAAAATATCCTTGTATCTTTTGAGTTGTCCAACCGGTTTCCTCTTACCGTCTACAAGCTCACCGTAAAGAAGAGATGTGATCTGGAATCTTTCTACATACTGAATAGTTTTAACTGCACAGATCACAGATTTGACGAGAACTGTACTAGACTATAGGCTGACGAAATTATCTTTTATAAAATCTAAACTGTAGTATTAGTACGAGAGCTAGCAACGTCGGAAAACAAGTATTTTGAGATGTCTAGCTCTTTGATATATCTTTTACTATGCTCCCTAGAACGGCATGCGGCCCGTCTGGCTGCTGGTAAACGTTGCATTCCCTACTGCGCATTGAAAGAAGATCCTATATTTTTATTAGTCCTTTAAATTCTAGTATTGAATATAAATCGAACATGTCTCCATAGCGCAGTGCGTAGAGTGTCTGACCACGAACCGATGATTCAGAGTTCGAATCCGGGTGAAGGCAAAGACTTTTATTTTATTTTCGTTTATATTCTAATAGTAAAGTATTAAATATTTGTTTTTTTTTAATTATCCGAATTATTTAATACTTTACTATCAAAATATAAACGAAAATAAAATAAAAAAGTTATTGACCTGTCCTGGATTCGAACTCTGAATCATCGGTTCATGGTCGGAAACTCTACGCACTGCGCTATGGAGACATGTTCGATTTATATTCAATACTAAAATTTATAGGACTAAATTAATAAAAAATATAGGATCTTCTTCCGATGCGCAGTACTGAACACAATGGGTATCGGCAGCCAGACCGGCCGCATGCTGTTCCAGAGAGCATAGTAAAAGATATATCAAAGAGCCAGACGTCTTAAAATACTTTCTCGAAAACGTTGCTAGCTCTTAGACTATATGAAATGATCGATATCGTTTTGCTCCTAAAGGGGCCCTATACGTAACGATTTTATCTGCATGTCAAATCGTACCAGTTCAGATCTTAAGACCAAAAGAAGCAGAGGCAGACCTCCGACAAGATGGTCAGATGACTTGAAGAGAATTAACGGAAATTGGAAAGTGGTACAGGATCCAGAGGTGTGGAAAGATTTGAGAAAGGCTTACGTCCAGCAGTAGACACTTCAGGCTGGTTTATGATGATGATGATGATAATAGTCATCATCAATAGAAATTAATCATATACAATTTTCGTTAATAATAATTTTTAATAAATAAGTGATAACCCAGCATTTTACTGAATATATACATCTGGTTTGTATATATTAGGTGCCTTTATTCTTTACAGTGTTCTAACAAAATATATAGCTAAATTATAAATTTATTATTAATTACATAATCAAATACCTGCTTTTAAGTATATCATTTATATAGTATTTTTTAGATTTTAATTTTAAAAATACATAAAAATTTTGGTAAATCCTCACGTCTCACGTGTGCCCCACTGCTTATACGTGACATGCGCATATTGTTAAAGCCATATAAAGCTATTATTACCTATAACCTCCAACAATCAGCACTATACAGACTTCATAATAGATATTTCATTAATTAAATTGGATTTTCCAATTAAAATTGTTATAATTATAACGAGATATTTTAACCTTTTAGTTCGGGATAATGAAGTAAAATGTAGATCGCTAATTGCATGTAGGTGCATATTCACAGTCGAAATAAAATATTCCCGAATTTCAGGTTAATCTTATAATCTCTTAAACTGAATATCTTAATAAGATTTTATTTAAATTCTAATGAATTTAAATTTAAAACCAGCCTAAATATTCTGCATGTATACTAAAATATAAATTGAGTATAGTACCCTTTTAAACCGTATTTATAAATAAAATTTAAGAATTTTTCAAAATAATTATTATCATCTAATAATCTTTTGTTCAATGCTGTTCTTATCATATTTTGAAAAATTCTTCTATAATAAATGACACAGGTTTTCCTCTATACCACTACAGCTATTCTATTCTTACAGTACCCACTAAATATACTAAATTAGTAGTACCACCCCTTCTCTATATTCTATGTATATAACAATACTTCTAGTACTCCTTCTACAATTTAATTTGTTGCACCTTGTATTTACATTTAGTTACAGATGACAGTATTTTTTCTGATACTGGGAAACGCATGTCCAAGGGCTCTATAGACGGTAAGTACACCTACACTGAGTGATCTTATAAACTTTCTTTTACTTAAATGTGTCTACACGATCGCAGTGACGCTTTTGATGTGTAAACATGAGGCATATTCTTCATATATTTGCGAATGTAGTTGTTAGTTTAAATAACATCATCATTTCTGTATATAAAAATTAAACTTAAAAAATTACCACAAATATTAATTTATTCATCTTAACTTATGTTAATTCATCTTACTTAATCATTGTTCACCTTTATATTAATCTTTATTTATCTATTCTGTAGCATTACGGTAACACACAATTATCATTATAACAAGAAAAGTGTTTTAAAATCATTCTGAATACATTTTTTGAGAGGTACTAAAATCTTGATGGGACCAGGTGTTCAGTTTATTTTGATATTGTATTGTTTAAAAATTGATAATCTTGAAATTTATAGGCTTTAAAATAGGCGTTAAAATACAGTAGCGATTGAAAATAGAGGCCCTAAATTTAATAACTGGATATCATAGCCCCTTTAGTTAAGATAAGCTAATGCTCTAATTAAGAGATAAAACATTATTGTAATTATTTATCACAATAGTATCAAATCATAAATGGGATTTGTTTAAAAATTGCTAATCTTGAAATTTAAAGGCTTTAAAAAAGGCGTTAAAATCCAGTAGCTATTGAAAATAGAGGCCCTAAATTTAAGACCTGTTTATCATAGCCCCTTTAGTTAAGATAAGAAAATGCTTTAGTTAAACGATAAAAAACAAAAATATGAATATTAAATTTACGTCATAAATGGGATTCGTACAAAACTTGATAACTTTGAAAATTTGAGGGCTTTAAAGAAGGCGTTAAAATACAGTAGTTATTGAAAATAAAGGTCCTAAATTTACGAACTGGATGTCATAGCCCCTTTAGTTAAGATAATCAAATGCTCTAATTAAGAGATAAAACATTATGGTAATTATTTATCACAGTAGTATCAAATTTATGTCATAAATGGGATTTGTTTAAAAATTGATAATCTTGAAATTTAAAGGCTTTAAAAAAGGCGCTAAATTCCGTAGCTATTGAAAATCGAGGCCCTAAATTTAAGACCTGGATATCATAGCCCCTTTAGTAAAATAAACAAATGCTCTAATTAGAGAATGTAGAATGTTTAGCAGGGGAGTTAATCACCGCGACCTTATAGATCTATTGTGTGTTCCCCTTTCTTGAGTTATAACGAGTTATAACTCATCATACAGTCTCAGGGCTTTAAGAAAAGCCAGTATCTGAGACGGCTCCACAGAGGCCAGCTCTCCATCCTCGACATCAGACGTACCAAGGTTCATGGCACGAATGGTCGTCGTCTCGGCGCACTCAGTGATAAGGTGTTCTGGTGTTTCCCCATTTTCCCCACAAAATCTGCATTTGCCGTTGTTTCTCAGTTTCAGTTTACTGAGGTGTTCGTTGAGGAGACAGTGTCCTGTTAGAAACCCCGTGACAATCCGAAGATTGTTTTTACTTAAATCAAGGAAAACCTTTGATTTTTCTCGGTCATAAGTTCTAAGGAACTTTTTCGAGTGTCTTAGACCGTTGGAGGACACCCATTCCAAGTTACGGATGGAGTCTTCCAGATTCTTCAGTTCCGCTTTCAGTTGGTTCCCGTTTGGAGAACAGAACGGTTCTGGTCCAGTTAGTGGAGTGTTCGCTCCTTTTCTAGCTAGATCATTTGCTTTTTCATTGCCTTCTATCCCTTGGTGAGCAGGCACCCAAAGTAGGAGGACTTTATTTTCTTTGCCTAATTTGTTGAGCTTCTCTAGGCATTCTTTGACCAACTTCGAATTGATGGTTACTGAGTTGATCGCGTTAAGTGCTGCTTGACTATCGGATAGGATGGCAATTTCCTGTTTTCGATAGTTCCTATCTAAGATAAATTGTACGCATCTTTCGATAGCGCAAATTTCTGCCTGAAGGATACTGGGGTAGGTGCCCATTGGTTCGGAATATTCAGTTTTCGGCCCAAATTCTCCTATCCCTGTCCCTGCTTTGGTTTTGGAAGCATCAGTATACCACTTGATGGTATGGTCTTTTATATGCTGAGTAAGCGTCTCTTTCTTCCAATCCTTTTTATTACTTAAAAAAGTATCACGTTTCTCAAAGTTGTAAATTCTTGGTATGTCATCCACTGGGAGTTGGAGTGTTAAGTTAGTTAAGATAAGCAAATGCTTTAGTTAAGCGATAAACTATTATTTTAAATATTTAATACATGAATATTAAATTTACGTCATAAATGGGATTCGAACAAAACTTGATAACTTTGAAAATTTGAGGGATTTAAAAAGGCAGTAACTTTAAAATGCAGTAGTTATTGAGGCCCTAAATGTAAGAACCGGATATCATAGCCCCTTTAGCTAAGATAAGCAAATTAAGAGATAAAACATTATTGTAATTATTTAACACAATAGTGTCAAATTTATGTCATAAATGGGATTTGTTTAAAAATTGATAATCTTGAAATTTAAAGGCTTTAAAAAAGGCGTTAAAATACAGTAGCTATTTAAAATAGAGGCCCTAAATTTCAGACCTGGATATCATAGCCCCTTTAGTTAACAAAAAGTTAAAACAAATGCTCTAATTAAGAGATAAATTATAATTTCAATTATTTAACACAATAATATCAAATTTTTGTTATAAATAGGATTGGTTCGAAAATAGAAAATAAAATAGTTATTGAAAATACAGGCCCTAAATTTAACTTTCAATGTTATTTAAGATCTTTGATCAATGATATAATGGTTGGCTGAATATGTTCAGTTCTTTTAAATAAGAAATTACAAAAAGAAACAAAAGAAAATATAATAAATAAGAAATGATACGTTTTTTTAATTTACTTTTGTGTAAAATTTTAATAAAAGCAAATAAATGCATCTATAAAATTATCTAAACGTATTATTATACTTAAAAATATTTTGCTTTTACAAATATAACTATATGTAAGTAACTTTCATTGCTTTATAATTTTGAGAAGGTTAAAAACATCAGAAAATAAAAATGAATTGTTTAAGCGTTTTAACGCTAAAAATGCAAAATATTTGATGCAGTTAACTTGGTAAAAGTACTTAATCGATTTTTTTCTGTTAGGCGGAGATCTAATGCGCGTTACAACCCCTACAGCAACCGAGATGATGTTGCCATGGAAACGGGACGAAGATGACGGCTCGGGTCCATTGCAGCAAGCTGAGTTTCCATCGTGGGCATCTAACAAGGAATATCTGGCCTACAACTCACCATCGGCCACCTTTTTAGGTGGGTTAGGTAATTTTTAGTTTTGTTTATATTTTGCACAGCCTAATCATTCAGACAGCCAGTCAACTTCATGTCAACTTCGCTAGTTTCTGAGTACCCGCGCTTCATCTGCCACGCCTGTTCTCGTACATATATAGGCCACAGAATATTAGTCTTCATACTTTTTATGAAGGAGCTTCAATGGAATTCAGGACTAATAACATAAGATGAACGATATCTAGGTAGTCTTCTATGTAAAGGATTATAAGTATCGACTAGCTGTCTAGTGAATATGCTGCATTTTTTTATTCTGTTTTTGTTGGCGTTAATCCAATAGTGCTTTAGTAATAAATACATTCCTAATATAGGTACAAGTAGTATTTCATCATATTCTCAATGACTTAAGAATTCAAGGACATGTAACAACAAGGACATGTTAGATGCCATTTTTTTGGACGCAACGAATGAGTGATCAGATGGTCATCAGCGACAATTTTAGCGATTTTTAAAAGTTGGTTGTGTGTAGTGAACTTTGTATAAACTGTATTATAATGGTAATTTGTTCAGCTTAAGTGTAAAAAGCGCAATGATAAGAAAGAGCCAGGAATTAAGTTTTATAGGGAAATATACAGTCCACTCCACATTTTTAGCGTTTCTTCTATTGAATTCGATAATAATTTTTCTGATATTATATGTACTTTATTATTATATCCTTTTCTATATATCTTTAGCTAGATCATTTGCTTTTTCATTGCCTTCTATCCCTTGGTGAGCAGGCACCCAGAGTAGGAGGACTTTATTTTCTTTGCCTAATTTGTTGAGCTTCTCTAGGCATTCTTTGACCAACTTCGAATTGATGGTTACTGAGTTGATCGCGTTAAGTGCTGCTTGACTATCGGATAGGATGGCAATTTCCTGTTTTCGATAGTTCCTATCTAAGATAAATTGTACGCATCTTTCGATAGCGCAAATTTCTGCCTGAAGGATACTGGGGTAGTTGCCCATTGGTTCGGAGTATTCAGTTTTCGGCCCAAATTCTCCTATCCCTGTCCCTGCTTTGGTTTTGGAAGCATCAGTATACCACGTGATGGTATGGTCTTTTATATGCTGAGTAAGCGTCTCTTTCTTCCAATCCTTTTTATTACTCAAAAAAGTATCACGTTTCTCAAAGTTGTAAATTCTTGGTATGTCATCCACTGGGAGTTGGAGTGTTAAGTTAGTTAAGATAAGCAAATGCTTTAGTTAAGCGATAAACTATTATTTTAATTATTTAATACATGAATATTAAATTTACGTCATAAATGGGATTCGAACAAAACTTGATAACTTTGAAAATTTGAGGGATTTAAAAAGGCAGTAACTTTAAAATGCAGTAGTTATTGAAAATAGAGGCCCTAAATGTAAGAACCGGATATCATAGCCCCTTTAGCTAAGATAAGCAAATTAAGAGATAAAACATTATTGTAACACAATAGTGTCAAATTTATGTCATAAATGGGATTTGTTTAAAAATTGATAATCTTGAAATTTAAAGGCTTTAAAAAAGGCGTTGAAATACAGTAGCTATTTAAAATAGAGGCCCTAAATTTAAGACCTGGATATCATAGCCCCTTTAGTTAAGATAAACAAATGCTCTAATTAAGAGATAAATTATAATTTCAATTATTTAACACAATAATATCAAATTTTTGTTATAAATAGGATACTACTTTTGTAGCTTTTGTAATACGGTGTAATACCTTTTATTAATACGTCTTTTCGTAATTAATTAGTATGATACCACCGGATACACCATAGGCATAGTGAAAACATTTATCAAAAATATAAATATCGCTTCAAGCGGCTATGTTAAGAAAAAACTGTGTCACGGCACTGTTTGGAAGAATGGTCATAGTTTGGTCTCGGGTGCTATTTGTCCTTGTATTATTTAGTCATTGCATTAGACTTTACAGTAAAATCGAGAATATTACTTGGACAGCATTTCTGATGTATTTAAAGCTGTACAGGGTATTCCAAAATAGAAGTTATATAGGTATCCAAAATTGCATTTCTAATGAGATTTCCTGTATACTAACTTATTTCTGGATTTTAGATAAATTTAAGACTCGTCTTATATTTGCTTTTTATATTTTTTTTTCGAAAAATTAAAAAGAAATGTTAAATTTGAATAAAAGTAAAGTGAATTGCAATTTACCCTGTATAACATTCTACAGGGTTAAAATATTTTATTCTGTAAATTTTGGTTAAAGTAACCATTGAACCATACTAAATTTAGATTTGACATACAGGATGAGACAAAATTAATATCGAATATTGGTCACTTTTTGGGACAAGTTACCTACTTTATAAATTAAAAATAAAGCAAAAATGAACAAGCAAGCACTTTTAAGTCATATTTTTATATTATTTTTGCTGTCTTGTCTTAATATTTAATCTATAATTCTGTCTTAATATTCAATCCAAACAATCCAATAGTAGTCTTGGCCTTGGTCTTGCAGCAAGACTCTTGCAAGGCACTTTTTGCACTTTTTAAGATTTTTACTAGAGGCAATTTATACATAGAAAATCTTTAAAGATATTTTTTTTAGTAATTTAAAGTAAACGAAAAGTTAAAGAAAACAGTACTCAACTTTCAAATATTAAAAAAATAGTTAAAAAATCATTTGTTAATATGTCTCCAAGGGATATTGAGTAATCCTGTGTATTTATAGTTAATTGCAGTATTAACAAAAATCTATTCAAATGTGCATTTTATTATTTATTTATATAATATTTGCTCATAATTGGGTTAAAATGTAAGTTTTTTATATTTATCTACATCTCTAAAAAATCTTTAAATTAAGGAGTTATTTTATACAAACTCTACCAAGCTTCGAGCTCCATCTACGGTAACATAGATGGAGCAGGAGCATAAGGGGTTTTCTTCGTCAGAAAGCCTATTATCGTTGATTGAAAAAATTGGGAAGATACGCAACCTAATGGGCAAATTCGTGACAAGGCTGATTTGATTTACTTTATTACTCTTACTCGTTCTACGACCAACGCATACTCATTTTCTCTAATTCGTCTAGCGAAGGCATATCGAAGACGGTGTGGAACTGAAAGCGACAGTGTTGCCATATTAAAATGTGTAATATCTGTAATAGGTTTGACGAAAATATCTTTGGATAAATAATCCGCGTTTATGTATTGAAAATTTATTCGTGTTAAACATAAAATAAACAACAAAAATACAAATTCTTTTATAGGTACTGAATATTTCGTATTATGAAAAAAGTATTTTAGTGGGCTTGGAAATGACGACTGTTGATATTTACTATAATATTTTACATATAACGGTGATTTTCATTTCCAAGACAACTCTAACGCCGTTCTTTGTTTAATCATATATTATATTAAATTGTTTAATGATAGAAAATCCGTATTATTAACGTACTGTACCCAAAATCCGTAAATCTAAGGATTAATCCGTAGTTCTGGCAACACTGTCGCCGGCAACCACCCACTCTGTCGACTGAAAGCAGAACTAGGGAAGGTTATTAAAAGATAAGGTTGTCTCGTAACTCGATCGGCCATTATCGAAAACGTCATCTACTACGTCACAGAGATGCTACCGCTCATAGATAAAGGGATAAAAACTACCGAAAGTCCGACGGTGCATTTCCGAATCGATATTCATTGTGTATATGGTGTATGGCGTCCATATTTTTTAGTTGTTTGATGTTTTTTTTTATTACATTGCCCATTTATCTCTCTTTGTCCGTTGCATTTTATTTTTTATTCCTTTTATCTATGATTTTATACGTTCTGTCTACGTCAGAGGGATGTTATTCCGCTTCGCTCCTATTGGTCCAAGAGTTACGAGGCAACCTGTTATATAGTAACCTTGGAAGTAGGGTACTTTCTTTATCCGTTACGCTGTAAACGACTGTAAAAATCAGCGCGCAGCGACATAGAGGTAAACTAAATCTTGGGCAGATTGACTAGCGGCGACGGTATCGCCAGCTACATCTCGGACAGGTTTTGTATCACGAAATCGCCCATAAGGTTGCGCATCTTCTTATTTCTTCAATTAACACTATTATGTTAGAATAATAATGCTTTTCGACTATTGAAGCATTTTCATTATAACTTCCTTTAAAATTTCATGTAAAAGTCAAGAAAAATATTAGCTAATTTAAACATACTATCCGCAATAAATTAAATTGTATTTCTAAAGCTAGTATTAATATTATACAAAAACGCTCATCACTACTCGTTCATGTTTTTTGCCACATCCACACGTCGTTACGTGTGAATATGGCAACGCAATGTGGATGGGGGGAGGGGGAGCTACGAACGCTATTCGTTAATAGCAATCGTTAGTTAGGCCTGGACGCGACTTAACAACACAACAACACAACTAATTTCTTTTGTAGGTGGCTTAGAAAACCCCAAAACGTCCGTCATAGGCCTGTTCCGGCGCGAGAGCCTCGGCTCCGACCCCACCAACAGCAACGACTCGACGCCCTTGAAGGAGCGGCGCAGCTCCCTAAGCCGCATCTCCGTGCTCATGATCGAGGAGGGCGACTCCGATCCCTTGGGCGCCATGCTCAAAGATCCCAAAGGGTCCCAGCAGCAGCCGCCCCTCGCGGCTCTACCGCCGCCACCGCAAACGCCGGGCCAGCGCAGGCAGGCGCGACGTAGCTCCATGCTCGAGCTTAGCGGGTGTGTTTCAGACTACTACTACACTAATCATATTTAGGGAAATGTAAGAACAAAAAACGGAACTGGCTCGATGGTTGTTGGAATGGGTGTTTTATATTTTGCAAGCGACCTGCAGTCTCGTGAGGATTGAGTAAAGAAAATGTGTACCTGCACGATATCTTATGTATAGACACGAGAACCTGCGTATTCTCAGGAAAAAATATTGAATCAAAGTCACTAGAAGTATTCTCATTTATATTATTTTTTATTATAATAGTCAATAACCAATTAAAAATATATACACTAACATAAACACTATTTAAGCTCATACTCGCTTCAAATCTGGAATACTGATTGAGCAGAAGTGTGCCTGAAAAATTCTGCTGAAAATATGCTGACGAATATTGTCCTCTTCTCAGTTGGATAGGTATGTCATAATGTCACATATAAAGTCGGCATCATAAGAGATTTTAATTGATTTTAGGAAAATTTCACTTAGCTGCCTGATTCAATATTTTGTTCTGATGTACATTTAAAAATGTCGATAAGCGGTTTAATAGATAGTATCATCTTTACAATGTGAACATTGTTTACTTACAAACTTCTGCATGACTTACTTAGTCGCAATACTTTGCAGATTATTATTGCATCGCAGATTACAGTTGCAATGATTTAAAAATCGCAATCGCAATTTCAATTGCAATTGGAGAATCGCAGTTTTGCTCGTTACGCTACTGGATTCTACGTGAAAAACTCTATGGGACACAGTTTTCACATTTATAAGATAAACGAGATACAAAAAGGGTCGAAAATGCAAAAATTTGAATTTCGTGAAAACCGCATCTTTGTATCTCTAGTCATAAACTAGAAACCCTATAAAACACATGAAAATGAGACATCCTCTATAATTATAACAATAGATATCATAAAATGAGAACTAAAATGCTATTTTGACGCCTAGTAATATTGCCTCGTTTGCTGGATTTTGTGTTAAATATTAAAATAGAAAAATATTTGTTGCTCCTTTTATATAATATTGACCTTTTTTTTTATAAAATGTAGTAGATGTTACCTGTAAACCGTTTACTCAAAAATTTGTCAATCTGAAGAAAATACTTCAGAACTTTGGAAAACAAGATAGCTGTTTCTTCTCTGAATTTGTAAAGAAATTTTGTAGAAATAAACAATGTTTACATGAAGTAAAACGTAAATTCGACTATCTATATAATCCATATCGTTGTGTCGTCAAGAGTACTTCTTCTTTTGCTAACCGAACTAAATCTGAGCACTAAATGTTGAATGTAATGGATATACTAACGCCTCTTATAAAACATTGGTTGCACAAATCTATCTTAGTGCTATTCGTATAACCGTAAGCATGATATTCTCTGTCAGTCTCCCATCTTCCAATCTACTTAGTGGCAGAACGAAGGACCACACACTGTACAGTCCTAGCTTTTTGTATTTTAGTTTATACGTATTAATAATTAGTTTTATTTCAGGAGTATGTAAAAACTACAATTTTTAAATAATTTCAGAACATATTTAATATAATAACTATTTTACTATAAGAAATTCATGATTTCTCCTATATTTCGTTCGATATACTTTAATGATTCGTGATATTAAACTTTTAATTTCACTAACACTAATATTATGTTTTACTAACACTAAATTTTTAAGCTTTCTGTTGTAGTTTTTTCAATAAATAAATGTTTGGTAAATCTATCATGGATATAATAAAACAATAATTTTTGGTTTTCTTTTATTTTAATTATTCATATCACTTTGTCAATTAAAAACTTAAAAATAAATATTCAATTTTTTATAAAAATAATAAATATCTCAAAAACATAATAATAGAATAATATTAATAGTAGGGAACACATTATACCTGGTGGTACATCGTCGTTCTAAACATAGGAAATCCCATGCAAATTTTGAACTGTTCATATATTGGTTCCCCTATTCATTTTACAGCTAAATCGTAATTAGAAATCACATGCCGAATATACATGCCAAATTTGAACATTTTTAGACAAGCCGATTTTAAGCAATTTAAAAGAAACTGCGTTTATTTTAGTTTAAATGAACAGCTAACAATGCAAAATCATTATGTGTCTTTAAATTAGGAGTGCAAAAGTATAGTGGTTTGGTGTATTGTCGTGAATTAGTGTTTTATTTTACTGTTTAATACCAAAAGTTCCAAACCTCAACTGTAATATAAATTAGGTAGAAAAGGTACAACACTTAAAATCGAGTTAAAACAATTTATTATACTCAAAACACACGTTTTATGTATTCGTTGTTACAGGTAAAGACGTAATAATGTATGCTAGTACCGAAAGGTGTAATTATTGTATAAGATTTAGTTCTCGTTATTTCTAATTAAACTTAAAACGGTAACAGGGGTGTTTTTTATACTGAAACAGATAAATTAATCATAATGGCGTAACTAATATCTCTACACTTTACAATACAGGGTGTTTTGTTCACACCTTTACTGAATTTTTCACCCTTTTTCAGCATTTTTTTACTTGTTAGTGACAATTTCTTGTATGAATAATTAGAAATATATGTCATGTAGGAAGTGGCAATATTGCATTCCTTTTAGTGCCGTAATAAAAAATTTTACCATGGGAGACAGTTCTAAAAGTGCACAGGCAGTTCTAAAAAGTTTTCTAAAAATATACAGGGAAATTTAAAAGAAAATGCACGGTTTTCAACATCTTTTTTTACGAAAAAAATTTCATAGACGTGTTCCTGGGGTCGAAATGTACCACCCCTGAAAATATTTGCACTTATTTAAGACTTACCCTGTATAACTAAATAATTAAAGTAATGTAAATAATATGGCATGGCAACGAATGACATAAGCTTTATATGGCTTAGGGGTTGAACTCACTGACGACCAGGTCGCAACGACCTGGCCGTCGCGTCGGCTGGCCGGATGTATTGCGTTTATAGCTGCGGTCAGATGAACGACCAGTTTCAACAGAGTTGTCAGATCTAACGATTTTTTACGTTTTACCAATTAGAAAATATTGTTTCAGAAAGAATTAAGTTTCAGAAATGTTAAAATATCCGAGTTAAATAAAAAGCGAAGTTACTATTCATGAGCTTATTAAATGTTCTAATATTAAACAATGCATTTAAAATATTCTTGGATTTTTAGTAAATAAATACTGGTGTGGTTAAATGGAGTAGGTAAGTAAAATATCCAACCCCGACAACACGATAACGTCGTTATTTCCATGTTTTTCAAATCCGCGATGCCTGCTATTCTATCAGTCGTTTCATAACAGAATGTTCTACATCCTACGTCTATGTAATTTAATATGTGTAGAGTGAGACATGTAACTCGTAAGATTTTCGGCATTATATCAATAAAGGGCAAAAACGGTATTGTTTCTAAAGGTGCGTCCAGACTTGAACATTTTAGCCCGAACGAACCGAGCGCGCACGAGTAAATAGGCCGAACAAAAAGCATTGTGTACGCGCGACCGACAAAAATGGAGATATTCTGTTTCTCTTTTCTACTGATATGGGCTTCTACTGATGGCTCTTATCGACTTTAGAAATAAACATATTAGGGCCATCGTAAAAAAAGTCGTCAGACACTGGCTCTAAATATAAGCAGGTAGAAAGTTTAGCTTCCAGTTATTTCAATGTTTACAATATAAATTCCTCTTTTTTATTGTTACTGAGAATCTACAACAGTAAATACTTCTATTTTTATGAATGTTTAAGTGACTTTTACCACAGATTATGCAGATTATAAACTTTGTTTTTTCTTTATTGTTTTTCGTGGTTCCAATTTTCGGAATCGGGCACTAGTTAGGTTACTAGTTTGCGCACATAGCACGCCCACTTATGGCCTCTGAAATCGTACACAGTGCCTGACCGGCACAGTTATTAGAGAGATATCGGAAAACCGAATAGCGTCATGCAGTATTTACGCGTACCTTATCATGGTTACGATATGCGCGAGTCAATTTTTAACGCAACAACCACTAATAACGTTACCGCCTGACGTAATATGTGGATCAATTACACCAAGCGCTATTTCTAAATAACGTTTAAAAATTGCTTAAATGGGCATGTGCGGGTATTTCACAACCGGGGCCGGCCGGCGAGATCTTTTATTTTAGGTTATGTTTGAATTGTTTTGAATTATTACTTTAGTTTTATTAGGTAATTTGATATTTAAGAAGCTGGGATTAGTTTTAATTAAATAAATATGGCCCAAAATATGGATTCCATCTCTTCCAATATTAAAGAACCTATAAAGAGGCTTAGGTTTACAGCAGATGACGACTTAGCTCTTCTAAGAGAATTTGTTGCTTGTTGCCCTAAACCCACAGGCAGACGTTGAACAATAAAGCACTGGAAATAAGCACTTTAGCCCTTTAGTTTTAAAATACCTAGTAAACAAAACAATTTCAAAGTTTTAAATTCAAAGTTAGGTTAAGTTTAAATAGCGGACGCGACGCGAACAGAATTCTTTCCGATCCGGTAACTATAAATGAAGAGAGTTAATACCACCTCACGTAAAGGAAATAATACCTGACCTTATCAACGTCCATGCACGCTATTCGGTTTAGCGATATCTCCCTATTACGCTGTTTACTGTTATTTTACGCGAGTTTATTTTGCGCACAGGAAATTTTGCTCGTTTGCACAACGTCATAAGAAACAATTTTCGTACCACGAATTAGGGATAAGATTTTTATCTGTATATATATAATATACCTAATCTGTGCTTTTACTCTTATTTTTTTTAAATAATATACCTTGTAGAAATATAGTCTAATGGACCCTATTTGAAAAACATTAAATTAAATATAATATTTAAGATACAGTTGTCCTCCTTGTACATGACTACAATACAACTAAAAAAACTAATTTAATAAAAAAAAACAAGTGGTTGTAGAAAAACTTTAAATATGATTTTTTTATTTTTTAACATCGAAACTCGAAGGTATAATAACAGATATCATACCAACCATAAATAAAGTATGTCATATAAAAATGTTTTGAATTTTTACTAGAATCGACCCTTGATAAAAAAGGGACTAGATTTAAGTTTCCCTTTGATCCAGTCTGTATACTATTTCTTTGGATTTCCTGCACGTGTACAAAAACTACACTAAAACACTATATCTTATAGAAAATAAAATATTGTGCGTTGAATTTGAGGGATTTCATCTGAAAAATTATTAATTTGGAAGAAAACCGGCAACAAGCGGCAGAAAATAATAATATTTTAGTGCCGTCTACTGGCCGCAACGACCAATGGACGGCCAGGGCGTTAGTGTGCGCTGTATCATCTGATTTAATGGTTTTAGAGGTAGCAGCGGCCTGGCCGGTGCGACCTAGTCGTCAGTGTGTTCGAGGTGAACCAATAATTTTCTAACCGGGTGTTTTTAAAATTGGCTCACCCCTATAACATTTTTACTTTTTCCGATAAAAAAACGAGATTTGGTTTGATATTAGTGTATGACACAAACCAGAATTAGGTAATTGGCATATTCAATTATTAGTTTCGGTCACTTTCTGTTTCATCGGAAAAGGCTACAACTATCGATTTGTAAATTGTACACTCGGTATTTTTTTACTTTATTCGATAGAAATTGACTTTCTCAATAGAATGGTATACCATAATGTTATATGCCAACTTTTGGCATTTTCGCTTAAAAACTTAGTATTTTAAATTTATTTCAATCTAGAATGACAATTTGACTCGAAATACCAACTATTACCAAATTTTTCGTAAATAAATGCCTAATCATTTTTTAGTAGGTCATGAAAAGACACGAACAACATTAAATGATCAAATCTCTTTTTCCAGACTCCATTAAAAATTAGTAGTTTTAACTCTTGAAATTTAAAATACTATAAATTTATTTTTAGTTGAAAATGTCAAAAGTTTCCTATTCAGAATGTTGTTTTCTATCAAATAAAGTAAAAATATACCTAGGGTACCATTTACAAATCAAAAGTTTCAGTAGAACTTCCGGTGAAACAGAAAGTGACTAACTTAATACGTCAATCAATCCCAGTTTATGTCATATACTAACATTTCAAATATCGTGTTTTTATCCGTAAAAATAAAAAAGTTATTGAGATGAGCCACTTTTAAAAGACACCCGGTAGATATGTTTATGAAATTTGCGAGGAAATTTAATAATCGTCTTATATGCATAAAAATTATTTTTTTGTTATACAAAAAATTGTTGTATCTCTAAGTTTCCACCCAACCTGAAACTATGAAAACTGATTTTATTCTAGCTCTAAATGTAATTATATACAGGGTCGCTGTTATGTATGGAAACGGTCGATTATTAGGTAAAATATAGGAAGTACCGCAAAAAGTTAAATATAAAATTATAGGGTTTATAAATATCAATAGATATTTATAAACTCTATAAAAACGCTAATAAGTGGGTAATAAATTTAAATATACAGGGTTGGTCATAAAGTCGTGGCCAATCAAACTTTCATTTTTTTAAATGGAACTCCTGTATATTAGTGCATATTTCGGTTCTTCCTTCAATTCTAAGCAAAAATCGAAATGCACACAATGTACCTCAAACCAACCATTTCCGAGTTATTGACTTTTAAAAATATCACTTAAACAATTTGATTTAATTAATTTTGATATGTTCATTACAGTTGAGGGTTGGAACCTTTGGTGTTACACATTAAAATAAATCACTAAATCACCACAATACACCAAAACAAGATATGCCCTCGATAAAATGGGCGTATATCAAGTCTGGAAATTATAAAATTTTCGTTTAACATTTCAATTCTTCAATTTATGTACCACATGTATTACGATTATTGCTTAAAATTGAATAAAGAATTGAAATATATAATATACAGGGGATTTCATTTAAAAAATAAAGTTTGATGTGACACAACTTTATGACCGACCCTGTATACTTAAATTTACTAGTAGCTAATAGGAATTTAAAAACCCATTACAACAGTATCACAGTTTCGGTAGAATGGCATCATTAAATCAAACATATTAAAAGAAGGAAGAACCGAAATATGCAATAATACTATTTAAAAAATGAAACTTTGATGTGCCACGACTTGATGAACGACCCTGTATACTTAAATTTATTATTCGCTAATAGATATTTAAAAATCCTATAATTTTTGTATTTAATATTTTGTTTCCATACATAAAAGCGACCCTGTATATTAACGGGCACAATATTTTCACTACTGAAAACATCATCAGTGATAAACACTGATGATGAGAAAACAAAAAGAAAATAAGATAAGATTTCTTTTTACCCAGTATTTTTGCAATGAGTGAGAAATAACGAAGTATTGAATATACTATGGTTAAAAAATAATTCTTCCTTTATATATTAATACATTATAAATTATCTATTCTCTATAATAATAAAATTAAATATTGATTGCTCTTGTAAGAAATAATCCACTGCATATAACGGAACAACGGAAAAATTTTGCGACCTTTAGGGAAATTTTAAGATACAAATATAAGAATACCTTCATCATTCATTACAATATATTTCTTGCTTGAAAAGGAAGGAAGCAGTTTAATTTAAACGCAATAGACCGTAACAATAGTAATAATACCTATTCCGTTGTATATTTGAAATAACGTTACTTAAATTGGCTTACAATAAAAAGTCGTACTTTGATTCTAAATTACTTATACTGCAGCTCTTCATGGTCGAATTTTGTGTTTTGTTGTTAGAGAAATACTAAACATTGAAAATAAAAGCATTTCTATAATTTTTTCGTGTCTATTATTATTTTAGAGTTCAAACTAAATGAAATACAAAAACAAAAACTATAGGCCAAAATACAAACACACAATGAAGATATACAGGGTGGCGCGTCTCATACGACGGAGGCTCCAAAAAAACGGTAGTTTATATCGAAGTTTATACCGAAATGAAATTTTGAGAGCAAATGTAGGTTAAATGAAAACATAATATAAAAATATATACAGTTCTACAGGGTTTGCTTAAAAAGATTACATATCAAAGTTGGGTTTTTGTAATGGAACGCCCTGTATATTTATTGATTTCGAGATTCTAGAAAAAAATAAAGGCGAGTTCGAGGGTGAGTTTTATTAAATAAGTATATGCCTAAAATGTAAGGATTTTGACATATTTCACATTTTTTGAAAATAAGGAATAAATTTTATAACACAGCTAATTTTAGAAAAATTGGCGTAGAATTTTGAACATCCTATATGATTTACGTTTGCCATATTTATAGCAAAGTAAGTACAGACCATCTAAAGAAAATATCTAATGGTGCGTTTAGACTTGAGCACGCACGAACTGAGCGTGCGTTCTCGGCTCCGTTCAAATTAAAAACTTATTTTTCGACGAATGAAGTGATCCATTTGTGCGAGCACAGCAGAGTTGTGTTGGCGAAAATAATGGACGACCAAGAAATAGTCGAGGCTGCAGTCATTGTTATGTACAGCTTAATTATTAAAAAGGAGAAAAATCGAAAACATTGTCGCTGGGGGCAAACCCAAATTTTTAGAAATCGATATAATTTACTGCAACAACGTAGTGACAAAACAAATTGCCGGTGCAAACTGAGCGTTCGCGCACACATAAAATCCCTTTGAGCACGGACCAAAAACCGACACCAGACGACTCACGTTCGCGGCTGCTCGTGCACAGACAGATTCAGAGTGAGCGTGCGCGCACAGCCGTTTACACTTGAGCATTCGCGGAGGATCAGTGCGTGCGTGCTCAAGTCTAAACGCCCATAATATAGTTTTGATTTCAGAACAGTTCTTATTTTTTTTATATTTTTTTAAATGCTGAAAATATATATTTTTTATTTATTAATATCTCTGAAACTATCGAAATATATTTACTGATATCTTAGGATTACGTAAAGTGATCTGAAAGGAAGCCAAAAATGCAATTATACACAGGGTGTTCCGTTTCAAAACAATCATCCCGATCTACTCATGCCTTTTTAAGTTACCCTATATAAGTTAAAATATGTTTCCAAGTTTTTTATTCTACGAGCTACAGATGCCCAACGCAGTTTTGCGGGACCCTGTATAGATATTTTCCCCCCACTCAGTGTGCATATCAGTAAGAAAACAATACTCAGTTTTATTACTAAAACATTAAACAAGAGGACTTCGAATAGCTCACATACTCTGATAAGAAAGTGTTGCTATTCTAACTTTATTAATTCTCATTAATGTCTTATTTTTTGTAAGTGCGTAATTCGCTTGTCAATGGTTAAGCGATTAAACAGAAAATCTTTGTCAATTCGAAATATGCACACGTTAGAACAAACTAAAAATTGATTGTCTATTTTGCGCACCACTTTGCAAGCGACCCCAAAAATGTTTGCTGCTATAATCTTACTATAATTTCCCTTAATATAATTATTTTTCAATGTAATATTTATATCCGGTAGTCGAAAATTCACACGATGGACTAATGAACACAAGCTTGCTTGATATTATATCAAAGCCACACCACACTATTACATTACATTACATTTTTGTACATACCGGGTCATCGTCGGACGGGACATAGGAAATCCCATGTAAATTTTAATGGGGTCAATTATTGGCTTCCCTAATTATTTTAGAGAATATTCTATTTAGGTTTATTGAAAAGCACTAAAACCCACATTCAAAAGAATAACTTTAGATATTTTTGATTAGCTCGTTTACGAGTTACCGCCGATTTCTTTTTAAATATTTCTCCTTCCTTATGGCCCTGTATTTACTTATGAGTACCAGTCAAGGTAAAAGATAACTGTCAAATGAAGTTTTCATTTCAGAAATTTACCTATTTAGTGCTTTATTATTATTGAAAACTCATTCCTACATCGGAAATCTTAAAGATGTATTTATAAATACAAATTAATATGAATTAAAGTAAAATAAAGTAATCAATTACAAGGTTAATTATAGTATTATTACAATATTCAATAACTTATTAATTTAGGTACTATTAAATTGTTAAAACTTTAGGATTTAAGAAGATGTTCAAATATTCCTCCATCGACTGCTAGACAATAACCCAGGCGATCATAAAATTCTCTTCTTACATTCGCTAGTTGGTAAACTGAAATTCTATTGTATTCGGCAGAAATAGCATTTTTAACTCGTCTAGATTTGGGTATTTTTTATCCTTGTATATCCTGTTTTTTAAATGACCCCAGAGAAAGAAATCATTTGGCGAAATATCAGGAGACCTTGAGGCCAATTTACTGTATGATTTAGGCCAATAACGTTTCCGTTAAAACTATTGTCCAAATATTCCCGAACAGCCAGGGTACTATGACTATGTGCCGGGCAGCCATCCATTTGGTACCAAACTTCCTAATTTTCCCTAGCGGCATCATGTAAAGCAGGTAAAATATGATTTTCGAGTAGTTCCAAATAATATTCTGCATTTAAATTTCACTTAAGAAATAATGGCCCGATAATATTGTGTCCGAATATCCCTGCCCAAACATTTACTTTCTGTGGATATTGCGTCCTTGTTTCGACAAACCTGTGTTGGTTTTCTTTGTTCCAATATCGATGATTTTGAACATTGGGTTCATTATTTAAGGTAAACGTGCATTCGTCAGTGAAACATATGTTTTTTAAAAATTCCCTATCCGTGTTTGCTCTTTCCATCATATCAAAATAAAACGCCTGCCGCCGTATTTCGTCCCCATCTCGTAGCTCTTTGTGCTTTTCATATTTGAAGGAATAGTATTTATGTCGTTTCAAAATTCGAAACGCTGTAGTGTGATCTATTCCTATGTCATCCTCAAGTTTCCTTGTGCCGATCTTTCCATCGTTCTCTTCCACGCACAATAACACTTCCAAATCGGTATCATTTCTTGTATCTTCTCTTTGTTCCTGCCTTGCTTCACATCTGCAGTTATTTATTAGGGTAACTTTGGTCTTAAATCTCTGGATATTCCTTGCGATTGTAGATTTTCCGGGTATCGGTCTATTCGGATACAGAGCAGCAAACATGTCCGACACCTTTTGATAACTAGTTCCTTGATAATACCATTTAATCATCAATACTTCTTCTTCGGTAGTGTAATTCATGGCTAATATTTTCGATGTAGGTGTGAGTTTTTAATAATAATAATAAAGCACTAAATAGATAAATTTCTGAAAAGACAACTTCATTTGACAGTTATCTTTTACCTTGACTGGTACTCAGAAGTAAATACAGGGCCATAAGAAAGGAGAAATATTTAAAATGAAATCGGCGATAACTCGTAAACGGGCTAATCAAAAATATCTAAAGTTATTCTTTTGAATGTGCGTTTTAGTGCTCTTCAATAAACCTAAATAGAAATTCCCATTAAAATTTACATGGGATTTCCTATGTCCCGTCCGACGATGCAACATCCGGTATATATTTTAGACTCATTGTTGTACGTATTTACAGGACCGCATATATGCCAAATGAAAATAAAGTTTTATGATCAGGCTGGCATTTTTGCCTTTGACAGTTTGATAAAATTCGTTTTGGATCATAAAAAGATTGTTAGTAAGACTGTTTGATCCTTTGAATAGAAATACTGATGAAAGAGCATATTAACAAATTTAGGTGGAGCGCAATGGGTAATTAATATGGCTGACTTAAACTCCGGTTTACGATTGCCATTCTAATATTATTTAAAACGTGTAAAAATATAATGTAGAGGAGACTCAATAATTTGCTAGTTTTGTTTTTGCGATGTCATTAAATATTATTAGTTATCAAAAACGTTAAAAATATATTTAAAATAAAATAGATAAGTTATAATAATTATTTAATTATAAAAAAAAATTATCCAAAAATATATTTCGCCACTAGAATAAAATTATCAAACTTAATATGAAATTATATATTATTATTATTTTTATTATATTAAACGGGTTTTGTAGCCGTATCTGTGTAAAAAAACTTAAGTGATCTCCAATAGTAACATTTTCATATTTTAAAGAGTTTTTTTCTTTGTTTTTTGTATTTTTTTTTGCTTCCGACGACGGAAAGAGATATACTGTCCGAAATGTTAAGCATTTTTTTGTCCGTTAGACAAATTTGTCCATTAGTAAGCTACTGCTGACAATTAGTCTCCGTTGGATTAACGCAGCAATGTTTACAAAAAATAAAGATTTTATTTTGTAGATTTTCTTCCAGTCCAGAATATCCATATGACGTTTTTGGATAGATGAATCCTCCATTTTTATAAAAATAGAATAGATGAATCCACATTTTTATAAAAAAACACCCAAGTCAAATAATTGACGTTTCTTAATTATTTTTGACAAGTAGGAAATAATAAATATAATATAAATGAATTATACAGAGTGAGTCTTAAAGAAATGCAAATATTTTAGGGATTGTATATTTCGATACGCAAATGAGTTTTTTTCGCGAAAAATTTTTTTTTGGAAAATTTGAAATTTCTGGAATGTGTTTTAATTTTAAGTTAAAAACATAATATCTTAATAATATGGCAACTGAGGTAGTAGATTAAATTTACAAGAAAGAAAACCCAGAAAAGAACCAGTAGTTCACAAAATTTAAGCGAAAAATGTATTTTTTAATATTCAAAGTGAAATAGTTTTGTTATTTTGGACTTACTTGAAAAACGGTAAGGAGAAAATTTTTCTTTTATCGAGATCTACCAGGATTTCTATCTGGATTATGGCCGAGATCTACCGCAGGCTGCACAACTAATTATTTTAGAGTCTTTTTCAAGTATTGCTAAGAATGTCACTGTTAATTCAAGTTCTGACATACAATTCCTCTAAATTTACTACCTATAAACAAAACCAATTGTAGAATAACCAATAAATAACTTTTTTTGAATGTTGTGTAGTTAAATCCTCTTGTTCTTTTTCTTGTATATCTTCATGTTTTTGCTCTTGTTCTTCTTCTTGTTGTAACTCTTTTTTCTGAACTTCTTTCCTAGTTCTTGGTGGTCTAATTTGTATATCTTGGAGAATTTTTATCTTTTCTTTTTCTTTAGTTTTATCTGTGTTCTTTTGGCTTGTTGAGGGTTGTTCTTCACGATCAACATTTTCTGCTAAGTCTCTCAGATAGTCAATAGGGTCGAATCCTTGTTCTTCTGTATCTCCAGGGTGATTTATCATTGATTCATTTTCTAGAGTATTTATATATATATATATATATATATATTATATGTATATATATATGAGTTTCGTTACGATTATGTTTTAAGATAATCAAATCTTGAACAAGACAATCTAGATTTCGTTGGTCACCAAAGCTAAGATTTAATAAGTTTTTAATTTGATCCCATGAATTTAATTCATGAATACGAAAACCAATTAAACTTAATGCTCTGCCTGATAATCACCCGATTATTGCACGCATTATAAAATTGTTATGTCCATCGTTTCCTTCTCTATAAAAATTTGTTATTAAGCTTTGACACGTATCAATAAAAATATTTAAAGTGTGTGGATTGCCATCATACACAGGAATTGTATCAATATATAATCTTAAAAATGAATAATTAATTTGAGATGGATTTTGAGATTGATTTTGAGATTGATTTGAAGTAGCCATTACTTGATCTAAAATATTTTCTAGTTCAGAGTTAATAATTGAATCAGAAATAGTTCTATATCTGAGACTTTGTTCAAAACTATCTTTTTCAAAATGTCTAGAACTTAAATTTTGAAGCCTAAATTTATTAGTTATTTCCTCGATTTCACTATCTGAATCGGACATAAAATAAACTTAATCAAATCGATTCGTAAAACACGAATAAAAATTAAAAATTAAAAAATTAAAATAAAATGGAAAATGGATATACACTGCTGGCAAAGGAATATTAGCAATAGGAGGTTTTCAATGCGATAAAAAAAGATGGTAAGGCTGCAAAATACACTGCAGTGCAACAGAGACGGATAAAGTGTCTTTTCCCTACCATTGTATAGGGGAAGTGATCATAGAAGTGATACGACGATAGAGCCCCTGCGAGAGGGGGCGCCGGGCGGGTCTTTAAGACGCTTGTGTGGGGGCTACCGCCTACTAATAGAACAGAATCGAAAAAATAGAAACAGGACGGACAGTGTTGCCATTCAATTAAATCGAAATTATGTTGGCTTGTCAAAATCCTAAATCTTCTAATCCCATTATCTTGCCTACTTAATGAAATATTAAATAAAGTACGAAACAATTTTAAGAATGTTTTCTCTAGGCACATAACTTCTTTCTAAAACGAAAAGTAACATGCAAAACTTTGAAATCATTTCTAAAATAGCAAGTGCAATTCTATGAAATGGCAATACTGTACGATCTTCCTAGCAGTCGCCCCGACACAGTCGGTCGGCGGCGGCGCTTGACAAAGCCGCGGCTGTGACAAAGGAATTAGGCCGAAAAAAACTTTATAAGGAGTAGCCGAACAGGGTTGCCGGGTTGGTTAGATTATAATTCCATACGAGAACAAAATTCTCGGTAGATCTTCAACAAAAATTAAAAGTACAGAAACGAAATAAAATATAATATTTAAGTCCAAAATTAGCATTCCTATGTGTCGTAATAATAGATCACTCAAATAAAATACAAATATAATAAATATAACAAGAATTAGAAATAGCTAGGTATATTATTTGATATTAAAAAAAAATATTGAATTAAATAATATTAATATATTAATAAAAACATATAAAACTATAACAAGTAGGGATAGCAGTCACAAATTAGTGTAGCAGTCACTTTTTACCTTTGTACAAATTTTGATCAGTGATATCTAAAATTAATTTCATTTCAATGGTAAAGCTGTAGCAACTCTCAACTCTTTTTTCATATTAATATATTTTTTTGACGGGAAAATCACTAAAATATTTGTCCGAATTTAGGTTGTTTCTTAACTTAAATTTTGTTTTTTGTTTACATTTTTTGGGGAAAATATGGGTTCAACTTTAGTAGATGAATGAAATAAAATCTTTTCAAAAGATATCAACTTCTTCGGGCATGTCGCCAATACCGCGCCTAATAAGGAGTAATAAGGAGTAATAAGGATTTTTAGGAATATCTCTGTAACTCTGCAACTAGACAGAACGATGACCTGTATGTGTGTTATTACTAAATAAAATTTAATGAAACAATAATAAAGTCAAATTATACAGATTCCAACACGGCAGTCGCTTAATTTTTAGTCAAATAAGTCAGCTTTTTATAAGTGCTTCTATTGTAAAAACTAAAGACGCAGTTGAATATATCGTTAGATTTTTCTTTAAATCGGTAGATCGGTAGCTTACAGACGAAACCGGTAGACCTGGCAACTCTGTGATGAACTGACGGGAGTCAGAATAGCGAGGTGCGGAGGCGCGGGAAGGGAAATAAAATAATGGCGATAAATAAAGGGCAGGGAGATGGGTATCATGAGTGGATGGGAGGTGGCGGAATTTCCAAAATTTGTTATCTTATTGGAGTTTGTCTAAGTAGACAGTCGTAGTGGAAGTGGAAACGGGGAAGTTGTTGGCCATCTCTGTTTAAGCATAGACTTTTTATAGGCGTTTCATTCCAATGCATGTAATTCCTATGCCTAGAGATCCATTGCCGGGCCTGTTATATGGAAAAAAAGCAAAATAGGAAAATAGTTTTAAAAATAAAAATAAAAGTAAATGCAAAATACGATATTAATAAGCAGAATATAAAAATATGACTTACAGTAGAGAGATGTACAGGGTGAGTCTAGCTACGATGTTCATTGAGTGCGATGTTTTCGGGGATGATTTTCGTTGATGATTTCGTTTTTCGGGTGATGATTTCGGTTTTCGGGTGATGGTTTCGATGGTTTTCGTTTTTCGTTGCTTCGTTTTTCGTTTCTTTTTAACCTAACTGGTGTTGGCTACGTTTGTCCTCGACCAGGTCCTTATTCTAAGCTGGTTTCGGCGATGCTTGTCCTCTGCCAGGTGTTGGACTTTCGGCGATGCTTGTCCTCTGTTCCAACGGTTGTTTTTTGGGTTTTACCAATTTAATCCGCGTAACGGGCACCAACTACGATTTTTGTTAGATAGCTTGGCAAATCCTACCGACTGCGCCAGTTTTCTTTCGTGACCGGGACAATTACTTTTTAAAAAACAACACAGAGACTTGATCAGTTTATTAATATGTTTGGTTGAACAGTACTAACAAAAAGATGAGAAAATATAAATATAACTTATATTTATAAACTTCTACTGCTGAGGTAGCGGTGACGTCAAAGGCGGGTGACGTACCCAGCTACGTGGATATAATTAGCGAAACGCGCGTCCAGTGTTAAAATAAGTGTTTTGGTGTATTGTGGTGAATTATTATATAATTTTGTTGTAATGCCAAAAGTTCTCACACCCAACTGTAATATCAAAATTGCTATTATATTGTTACGTGCTTCGTCGGTTCCGTGTGGATAGAAGTGGATAAAGTCACAATTTATTTAAACACTTTATTTAACACTAATTAACAAAAACAATAACGATAAAAGACTTATAGAACTATTTACAAACGATTCATAACTAAGAATTTATTTTGAATTTTAGCGCGTCAACTGCACTCGTCTATTTATAACTGCCCTCTCTAGGCACAGCCGTCGGCTTTTATACCGGTTTCGATTGTTCTCGTATGTACTACTCCATTCCAGTGGAACTCGATTCTTCTCGAATCTTCGAATGAATTATTACGGTGTCGATTCTTTAATTCGATGTTAAGGTCATCCGAGGGCGGACCATATAGTTAGGTTAGGTCGAGTCCACACCAGTCCGCAACACTGCCCCCTTCTTAGGTACATGCTCGTCCCGAGATGTACACGGTGAATGAAGGTATTTGCAAAGCTGGCCCCTGGTACATTGCAAAGTCTGGTAGAAATAGCAGTCTACAGTTTTCTCTCCCGATCTCAGCTTTGGGTTGTAGCAGCAAACAAGGATCTCGATTCCCGTAAATCTGAACAAGACTTCAATTATGTTCCGGATTGTACGCCAACTCAAACCATCGAGTCCACACGCCAGCTTCGGAATGGCTAATCGTGCAATGTTGTTGTTTAGCAGGGCTTCTCTCAGTTCAATCAGGGTCTTCCATAGATTGAGATAAGTCGGCTTACTCGGGGACCATTCCTTGGTGACCAGGTAGAAGATGTGTCTTGCTTGACCATGTGCATTGTCGGTTAGCCTCAAGACGCTTCCAACCACTGGATCCTGTCGGCGTAGTTCTCCGACACGCCCAAACTTCTCATTGAACGTCGCAGCGATTCCTCTGGACATCCGCAAATCTCGGGCCCACAATGAGCGAGCGAATAATCAGGAGGCACGGAAAAGAGGTCTCGTTGATCTTCTTCGGTTACACCATAGCGAGCCTTCTCACTGCTGTTGTATAGGGCCATGAAATCGTCAAAGGACATCTCCGAATCAGGGGGATCAAAGCTGCAGGTTCTCACGGTCCCAACACGAACTTCTATTTCGCCTTGGTAGGGGCAGTCTCTTTGGTGGTCAGAGACTACTTTGGCCAGATAACGGTTGATAGTTCTGTTCATGCGATCAACCATCCCATCGAATTGTTGATGTAGAGCAGTCGTCCTGGCCTTGCGGATGTTGAGGACTTCACAGACGCCTTGGAACAGATTGGACTCAAAGTTTCTTCCCTGATCTGAATGAAGCTCCATGGGAACACCAAACCTGCAGATCCGTTCTTTAATAAGGGCATCAGCAACGGTGGACGCTTCTTTATTTGGCAATGGTTTGCCAACAAAAGGCCTCGACCCATTTGTTGAAGTAATTCATTACTACCACAATGTATTTGTTGCCATCGTTGGTCTCCGGGAAAGGACCAGCCACGTCGATCGCTATTCGTTCGAAGGGACTGCCAACATTGTACTGGCGCATAGGGGCTTTACCACGCTTTTGTGGCCCATTGATGGCTGCGCAAATGTCACATTTCTTACACCAGACCCTCACATCTTCTTTGCAGTTCACCCAGTAGAACCGTTCGCGCAGCTTGCCAAGTGTCTTGGTAACACCAAGATGTCCACCGCTGGTTCCATTGTGAACTTCCTCCAAGACTTCTGGGACCCTCTTCTTTGGAATGACGATCTGCTTTCTCTCTTCTTGTCCCTCCGGTCTCTCGATCACACGGCGAAGTAGTCCGTTATCGATTACCAAGGAATTCCACTGGGCCCAGTACGACTTTACGTTCGGCGAATATCTGCAAACTTCTTCCCACGTTGGTCTTTGGCCTGCGTTTTTCCAGTTAATTACTAAACCTAATTCTGGGTCACTGATTTGGTCATTTGCAAGATCTTCGGGTTGCCAACTATAATTAACCACAGTTGTTCTTAGGAATTTCACTTCTTTCGCTTCTGCTCGGGAACAATGCATACAGTCCTTAGCGCAAGGTTTTCTGGAAAGTGCGTCGGCATTCTGATGGATTGCCCCAGCTCGATGTTCTGTGTCGAAGTCAAATTCTTGTAATCGTTCAATCCATCTAGCTACCTGCCCTTCAGGATTCTTAAACTGCAACAGCCATTTCAAAGCAGCATGGTCTGTTCTTAACAAGAACTTTCTTCCATAGAGATACTTGAAGAAGTGTTCCATTGCTTTAACTACTGCTAGTAATTCTCGTCTGGTTACACAGTAGTTCCTTTCCGGTTTTGACAAGGTCTTATTAAAATAACCAATGACTTTTTCTTGACCATCCTGCATCTGAGACAGAACAGCGCCTAACGCAACATTGCTAGCGTCGGTATCCAATATAAAGTTTCCGTTGCCAAAAGGGTAGCTAAGTATGGGCGCACTAGTCAGGGCCTTCTTCAATTTTCGGAATGCCGCGTCAGAATATGAGTCCCAAGAGAAACGCCTCTCGCCTTCGGTAAGTCTGGTCAATGGTTTTGCGATGGTGGCGAAATCCTGTACATAGCGGCGATAGTATGTGCATAGTCCCAAAAGCTTCGTAGTTCATGTTTATCTTTAGGTATCGGCCACTCTTCCACTGTCTTGGTCTTCTGTGGATCTACCGCAACTCCTTGAAGGAGACTACATGGTCCAAGTAGTGTACCTTTTCTTGACACAGATGACATTTCTTGGGGCTAAGTTTCAAACCAGAGCTCCCTAGTCGCTTGAAAACTTCTTCCAAATTCTTCAGATGATCGTCAAAGGATTTCCCAACCACTATGATGTCATCCAGGTACACTAAACAGGTAGTCCAGGAGAGTCCCTTTAACACAGACTCCATTAGTCTCTCAAAGGTAGCTGGCGCGTTGCACAATCCAAATAGCATGACGGTAAATTGCCACAGTCCGGAGCCCACCGAGAACGCTGTCTTCTCTCTGTCTTTCGGCGCCATGTCGACTTGCCAATATCCACTCTTCAGATCTAAGGTAGAGAATATTGTCGATCCGCCAGTGTGTCTAGAGTATCGTCTATCGTCGGCAGAGGATAGCTATCCTACTTTTTAGAACTATTTACAAACGATTTATACCTAAGAATTTATTTTGAATTTTATCGCGTCAACTGCACTCGTCTATTTAAAACTGCCCTCTCTAGGCCACAGCCGCCGGCTTTAATACCGGTTTCGATTGTTCTCGTATGTACTACTCCATTCCAGTGGAACTCGATTCTTCTCGAATCTTCGAATGAATCATTACGGTGTCGATTCTTTAATGCGATGTTAAGGTCATCCGAGGGCGGACCATATAGTTAGGTTCTTGGTAACATTATTGAGCTGCCGATAATCAACACAGAACCTGGTGGTACCGTCTTTCTTCTTTACTAGTACTACCGGCGATGTCCACGGGCTGTTAGATAGTTCGATAACACCCTCTTCTTTCATTTCTCGAAGGATCTTGTCAGCTTCTTCACGTTTGGCGAGTGGAAGTCTTCTCGGATTTTGTTTTATTGGTCGTGCATCTCCGGTATCAATTTTATGTTGAACTAAATTGGTACGACCTCTCTGTGATGCTTCTGCTTTATCAAACACATCTTGATACTTGATTATCAGGTTTCTCAATTTTCTACTATTTTCGGGAGATAATCCCTTAACGTTTACTAACTCCTTCACCATTTTGTCCGAATTTTTGAAGTCGAAACTTTGGAGGCTTCCACGCTTCGAATGACTGAGGAGACCGAACAACGGTACCCTAAAAGGGTTCCCTTCTTCAAGGATACAGAATAATAATTCGTTTTCATTACTCTCACCGGTACAGATTTCTTCGCTCGCAGCAGGGCTTTTCCAACAGCGATCCCTCGTCTTATTTCGCTGTCATGGTTCCTTGGCTCCAACAGAATAATACTCCCATTATTCATTTTACCTTCCAGGCAACCATCCAAAAATATCTCACAGCGCTCAGGGATCGAAACATCTTCTGCTACCACCACGCGAAGCGTCTCCTCACATTTTCGATGTAGAACCACTTCTTCTTCATTTATTTTCAAAACTCCCTGTTTGAAGTTTAGTTCAAAACCTCTAGTGGTCATAATGTCCATTCCGAGAATAAGTTCATCTTCGATATCTGCTACTAACAATGGATGTTCAAAACTGGTGCTCCCAATAACAAAATTAAGGTTTACTTCTCCATGGACAGCAGCGGAGCCCCCCTTAGCAGTACGTAGTCGCCATTGTGTTGTTTTAACCTTCTTCGATGTTTTAAGAATGTTCGGTCTGATGATAGTTTTCGTCGCACCTGTATCCAACAGCATAGTCCGGAACTCTCCATCAACAAAACCATCCACAAAATGCTGTTGAATTTGTGTTGTAGCGAGGCGACTTGAGCAGTTTTCGTTGGGGCATGTTGTGTACAGGTCGACGTGTGCCCCTTCATTTCGACCCTTAGTAGTTTTCCGACCTCGATGAAGCCGGTTCTTCGTTCTTCTCCTTACAACGGCTTCGCACGTGTCCTACCTGTCCGCAGTTCCAGTAACGAATCGGTCCCTTCTTGCCCATGTACTGGTCCATTACTTTCCGAACAATCCCTTCCACGGATTCGTCGGAACATTCGTCGATGGCCCGTACTCTTCCTAAAGACCGAGAACTTCGTTTCGCGGCCTCGAATTCTAGGGCACGTGCTAAAGCATCCACCAAGTGCGTTGGGTGGGCTAGGAGAAGTGCTTGTCTTGCCTCGTTATCACGTAAGCCGTCGGAGAATGCCTGTACTGCCAACCGCTCCATAACATTCTCGGGCGTAGCAGGGTACGCAAGGCGAACGAGGTGGGCTACGTCGGCTTCAAACTCCTGCAGAGACTCATTTGACTTTTGAATGCGATTTTTTAGCTGGGAATGATAGACATGTTCCAAATGAGCTTGGCCGTACCTCATTTCTAAATGTCGTACCAATTGCTGATAATCTCCCTGTTTCGATGGTGACAGTGTCTTCAGGATGTCAGTCGCATCTCCTCGCAGTGCGACTGTCAAAGCGGTAGCTTTTTCAGCGATTGTCCATCCGTTCGCTCTCGCAGCGGCCTCAAACTGGCAAAAATAATTGGCCCAAGCGGTTTTTCCATCAAACTGTGGAGGCTTAATAATTGACTTTGAGATATACTTATTTTCGACATGTGTCGGGCCCTCCGATGTTTCTTGACATTTTGGTGAATTTGCCTTTGCTATTTGTTCTTTCAAAATTTCGATTTTTCTATTTACTCCTCAATCTCTGTTATTTTGTCTTGTGTATCTGTTAACTTTTCTTCTAATTCCCGTATTTTATTATTAAAGCTGGCCTGTATATCTTTAGAATTTTCGATGATCTTATCTTCTAATGTGTTGATTAAATCCTGGGAATTTTCCACAATTTTATCACTGATTTTATCTTCTAAATTAACTTCCAAGTCAATTATTTTACTATTTAAATTGTTTTCCAATTTTTGAGAATTTTCCGTCATTTTATCTTCTAATTTTTTTTTTTTTTTTTTTTTTTTTTTTTTTTTTTTTTTTTTTTTTTTTTTTTTTTTTTTTTTTTTTTTTTTTTTTTTTTTTTTTTTTTTTTTTTTTTTTTTTTTTTTTTTTTTTTTTTTTTTTTTTTTTTTTTTTTTTTTTTTTTTTTTTTTTTTTTTTTTTTTTTTTTTTTTTTTTTTTTTTTTTTTTTTTTTTTTTTTTTTTTTTTTTTTTTTTTTTTTTTTTTTTTTTTTTTTTTTTTTTGTAGTACATACGAGAACATTCGAAACCTTCTCTATGCACCTAACGATCTATGGACTATTCTAGTAAACTTTAACTGTAGGTATAAAAGCTGGCGGCTGTGGCCTAGAGAGGGCAGTTATAAATATACCAGTGCAGTTGACGCGCTAAAATTCAAAATAAATTCTTAGTTATAAATCGTTTGTAAATAGTTTTATAAGTCTTTTATCGTTATTGTTTTTGTTAATTAGTGTTAAATAAATAGTGTTTAAATAAATTGTGACTTTCTATCCACACGGAACCGACGAAAAACGTAACAATATGTAAACTTTTTTTTTCGAAATTTTGACTCGAAATACCAATGTGTGGTATCAAATTATTCGTAAAAAATGCTTTTTCTAAATATGCTAATGAGCCACCCTTGTTCCATTTGAAAAAATTGAGATATGGTTAAAAATAGTATTTGAGCATTTTCTAACTGGCCAGGACAAGACACTAAAATCATTAGATGATCAAATCTATTTTTCCAAGGCTCCTTGATTAAGAATTAGTGTTTTTAACATAGCCATGACACTCTAGATTGTTTAAAATACGATTTTTTATTAAGCGAGAATGTCAAAAGTTGACATATGATATGTCATTCTATTCAGAATGTAATTTTCTATCGAATAAAGTAAAAAAATTCCGAGGGTGCCATTTAAAAATCAAAAGTCGGAGTCATTTCCGGTGAAAGAGTAAATGACCAAACACAATTGAATACTTATCTACAAATCAATCCTAATTTATGTCATATACTAACATACCAAATCTCGTTTTTTATCTGAAAAAATAAAAAAGTTATAGGGAGTGAGCCACTTTTGAGACGCACCCGGTATATGCTAACGTAGTTATCGAAACGCATGTCCAGTGTTACAGTAATTTTTTTTATTGTGATGAACTAGTGGTACATTTTGCTGAGTAAACTTTCTATTATACAGGGTGGTCCGAACTGTATTCCGGAAACTTTGGCAGCATATTCTGCAGGTAAAAATAAGTAAAAAAGTTCGTATAAATGTTTGTCCTAAAATGCTTAGTTTCGGAGAGACAGGGTGTAGAAGTTTCATTTTTATTTCGATTTTTTCTAAATAATTTCTTAAGTGGATGAAAATTGGTATCTGATAGTTTTTTGGCATGAGAAATTTGATTTTGATGTCAATATGGCTTCTACTTGTAGAGGGCGTCACCTCCATATTTCTATGAATTGATTTTTAACTTTTTATACTTGTTGAATGATTCTAGTGTTAGCAAAGATACTTTTTTTATTTACTGACCTGTGCGAAACCATAGTGCCCCAGCCATTCTGTTTCGCTAATAAATGGGCTCGTATAGCTTCGGTAACAGTCCCGATTTGATTCACTTTTAATAGCAAACAGTTGGAAGAGTTTTTGTCAATAGCCATCTGTATTCGTTTAGGATTAGTAACTAGAATAAATATGTAGATAATGTAGACATAATTATTATTATTAGGGTTCCGTATCTAAAGGGTAAAAACGGGAACCCTATTACTAAGCCCGCGGTTACATTGGACGCGGGTCCGTGCGTTTTTTTTATACGTGCGAGCTCTGACGGAATTGACTCGTACGACTATTTTATTTTAGTGGTGACATTAGATGCGCGTTCATGGTGTCCTTTGTGTGGAGTTTGTCAAAACAAGTGCCTCTATTTTAATGCTGTGTGAGGATATAATGTTAAAATAACAACGCATGAAAAGAAGAAAATGTAGGGTACATGATTTACATATATGCAAGAAGAGGAGAAGAAAATGAATATGTAATTTTAATATTTTATGATGTCTCCATCAACATTAATATATATATCCCAAATAAAATTAAACCTAGTATTCAAAAATATTCAAATTTTTCGGGAATGTATTGGGATGCGGACGTGCACGTATTAAAAAACAACCAGTTTATTTTCATCCGATCAACGGAAATTGACGTACGTGCAAAGACGCGCAAACTCCGATGCAATGTAACCGCCTGCGTAGATAGCATTTGTTTGTTTTTTGCTGCGTGTCCGTGCACGAACGACCAAAAAAACATACGGACACGCATCCAATGTAACCACCGGCTTAAACTTCGCTGTCCGTCCGTCCGTCTGTCACAAAGGTCTATCTTATCAACCGTTATAGCTAGACAGTTGAAATTTTTACAGATAATGTATCTATGTTACCGCTATAATAACAAATACTAAAAACAGAATTAAATAAATGTTAAATAAATAAAAAAGTACTTTCACTAAACATTATCTTTTAAGTAAGAATTTTACGTAGAATCTTTCAAGTCCTCGGTGGCCGCGTGGTTTAAAGCGTTAGGACTTTACGCTGCTATGAAGTTGGAGCCGTAGTAAGGCAGGTTCGAATCCTAGTCAAGGCGACTTTTTTTAATCGTTTTTTTTAAATTTTTACATATTTTTACAAATTTATTTTTACGTTTTACATATTTATTATTGATTAATACAATTTATAGTAATGTGTTTCTTCATTTTTTTTTAATTACTTATACGCGGATTCAAAATGTCAGCTAAATCGAAATAAAAATTAGAATAATATAGTGTCTAATGTTGTATAGACAATGAATGGTACGGAACCCTTCGCGCGCGAGTCCGTCTCGCACTTGATCAATTTTTCTTATATTTTTCTCGTAACAAGATATTTAAAAAACAAAAAAAAAACATCGAGATTTCTTTCAAATTTTAAAACCCTTCGCTTTATACATTGAATGTCTTAGGAATTAGTCTGCTGTTATTTTTATTGGTGTGTTAGGGACGGAAGCGTCATGTCACAGTTGGAAGAGTTTTTTTTTAATAGCCTGTAGATAAAATAGATAATGTAGAGATAATTATTAATTTTGCTTATATTTTTCTCGTAACAAGACATTTTAAAAGCAAGTGAAAAAAACATAGAGATTTCATTCAAATTTTAAAACCCTTCGTTTTAATACATTAAATAAAATGTCTTAGGAATTAGTCTACTGCTATTTTTTATTCATGCGTTAGAAGCTTGATTTTCATGCACCCGTTATCCGACGATACCATGATACGACATTAATTTTATTGGTTGAATTGAAAGACTTCGATTGGTTGGAAACGGTTAACCAATCGAAGCCTTTAAATTCAACCAATAAAATTAATATCGTATCATCGTATTGTTGGACAACGGATGCATGAAAATCGAGTTAAAGACGGAAGCGTCATGGAAGAACTTTCTTTTGTCAGTTTTGTTTGACGTTTCCCTTATTGACATTTGAATTTGACTTAAAAAAATATTTCAGTTAAAATGCGGCCCACACACAAGCTACTTTCATGGCTTTCTGGCAGCTAGCAATGTCGCCAGCGTCCAAAACGCTCAAAAATCGCAACGAAAACGCGTGTGCTTGTCTGCTGCCGTGCTACCGAGTCGCCGAGATCCAACTTGTTTGATTTTTGTGTCGAGTCAGCAGCGGCAGCGGCCGGAAAGCCAACAAAACGCTCGTGTGTGTTCCGAAATGGCGCATAATTGGCGATTTGGGCAGACAGGAGAATTTTTTTCTTCCTTTATCGAAATATTTAAACAGAAAAAGAGTGCCTATGGATGGTGAAGAGCAAAGAGTATTCCAATAGAATTTTGAAAAATAAGGCTTACGAAGAATTAATAAATTTCGATAAAGTTTACAATGAAGAATGCGACCTAGATTTTCTTTTTCAACAACCACTCTTTCACCCCTGTACGACAACGACGGTTTTTGGATTTTTTGGTTTCATTAATTATAATTAGCGCACTAGCTAATCGTTCCTCAACGACATTTTTTAATGCTATGCAACCGCAAAATTGCAAACTACTGGAACGCTTGTGTGTGGCAAAAATGTATGAGCGTCTTGGACGCTGGCGACATCACTAGCTGCCTGAACGCCACAAAAGTAGCTTGTGTGTGGGCCGCATAACGTCTCCTTTTTGCTGCCAGGGCTAATCTGGACGGGGTCTACTTTGTTTACGAGGAATCCGAACCACGGTCCTCGGCCATATCATGGTCAATGACCTACCGACTTGGCAAGTGTCTAAATCGACTCTTACTCACAAGATATCCGATCTCATCAGGCCTCGAACCGGCGCGGCGTGAATGAGCAGTGTGTGTCAATAGAATTTAAACTTTTACCTTTTTTTTGGACAACAGCACGATACAGAGTTTCGAACTGGTCACCCGTCCATCCACTAGTATCGCCTTACGTCGCTTAACTTCGGTGTTCTAATGGGAACCGGTGTTTCGGCGTAGCTGGGCCGTTGCCCTGAATTTGACTTATTTTTATTATAAATATATATTTTTTTTTAAATTTTAAATAATTAAATTTAATAATAAAACATTTATCAGCTTAACGGAAAGAAAAAAAATATGATTGACCAATCTAAATAATTCAACATCTACTAAATTTAAAATATAGGCACCCATTTTCCTCAAAAAGACCTAATTTTTGAATTAAAAAAGAAGAAAAAAAGACGGATAGTCTCGATCTCATACATGTATATTAAAACTAAACTATGTGACACATCACGTGTTTCGCTCATACGAGCATAATTTGTATATCTGATGATACTCGTATGAGCAGAACACGTGTCACATAATTTAGTTTTAGTATACTATAATTCTGTATGAGACCGAGATTTTGAGTCTTTTTTCCTCTTCTCTTTTAATGGACATACTGACTCGACGTAAAATAAAACCAGCCACTTCTTGCGTCTACCCAACTTTATATTTTATCCACGACACTTAATAAATCTATATTCTACTTCCTAGCTGAAGGAATATGGTGCCCATATTTGTAACAGAGTGAAATATAACAACTGATAACAGTGAATTATGATAAATTACACTTTGCATTTACTTTACATTTGTTGTTATGCCAACGTGACACTCACAACATCCCGATGCGCGGCGTGGATGATTTGATGTTTTTCTTATCTTTTCTTTTTATTAATTTTGACGTTTAAAATTGTCAAATGTTAAGTAGGTAGTGATTATTAAGTGGCATATTTATCAAGAACTCGTTTAAATTAAAAAAAATAATTATGAGAGTGATAATGAGCCCTGTACACCACCAGAGATAGCAGAGGCGGCCAAATTAACAAGTCTTGGATTGCTA
>NW_022147142.1:3217875-3372760 GCF_002938485.1 Sitophilus oryzae
TTTCAGCGATATAAGCTATAACATGTTTTTTTTTTGGAAAATTACTGAATTACAGCCAATTCTTATCTTTTTTGACTAATTTCACTTAGTTGGCATGGCATTCTCATTAAATTATGATTTATAACTTATAAAAAGACAGAATGTTGTCACACTGATTATTAAACGGTTCTTTACAATATATATTAAACAAATTTAAACTTAAAAAACTAATATCACTGCATACACTTTAAGTTATTTTAGCAAACGTTCAAAAAATTCGCCATTGTCTTGAGTATATAAAATGCATATTTTTAAAACGGAATTACAAGCTTTTCTCACAGAACGGCGGTCGACATTATTAAAATTCTCCCGTACCGCCTGTTCGAGTGCGTCTCTTGATTCATACGTTCTCATGTAAACCTGTTTTTTTTTTCGAAATATCTAGTAAGCCATAAACTTTTTCAAAAATCCGAAAGGGGCATAAGTTTGTTTGTACAAACCTGCAATTCTTTCCCCATTTAACCGACTCTCTAGCTCCAGTAGTTTCCGAGATACCCATAGAGAACATCGTAGATAACCTTGTATAAGTTCGAAAAAAAACGGCAGCGGATGTTGGTAATGAAAATCGCTGTCATTTTATTTAAAAAACTATATCTACGAGAAATGTAATCCACCGTCATTTTCAATAGTATACAATTTTGTTTCGAACGTCATTTCCCATATTTTTCAATAACGCTATGATAAAAAATATGACTTTTTTCAATCTTTTTGGTAACCACTAATAATTAAAAAAATAATAATACCATAACATGATCGAATACCTACAACAGAGATTAAAAATTTCATGTTTCTTAAATAATTTATTCTGAAATTCTCGATAGTAAAGTAGAAAAATAATACATCAATCTCAATATTACGCGTTGGCCGAAAGAAACTTCCAAAATCTGCTTTTCACCAGCAAGTTCGAACTTCTATTTTGTACTGTAATCTGCAATGAAAATAAGGCAAAAGTATCGAAGTGAGTATACAAATAGTTGCGGTTTTATTTCCGGTACGGAATTATTCATCGATGAGGGCAGAAGCACGAGCAAAGAGATGTATAGACAATGAGAAGAGAGGAAAACAACTCAAAAGTTCAATATCAAGTTCGAACTAACGCTTCTATTTTAAAGGATTTCCGTGGGATTTTGTTTTGCTGGTCTGCCTATTCCTATTTTTGTTTATTTCCAGTAAATTTGCAAGTTGATTAGCCTCTGTGGAATAGAAGTTTTCGAGAAGGAAGAGGTGTAAATAAGTTGGAGGTCGGTGAACCACTTAATTTACATCTGTCGTTTTCCATGTTGTTGCCTGAATATTTACATCACTGTGGAAAATATATTAGGATCGGCTTGGGAATTATTTGCATTCTAATCCTAATAAAGTATTATGAAGCAGTTTTACTTCTTTTGATTTTAATCAGGTTTCTTTAATACCTGATGATACAGAGTGAGTCTTAATTAAGTTCAAATATTTTTAGGAGTAGTATATTTTGACCCCAGAAACACGTCTATGAAGTTTTTCCCGAAAAAATATTTTGAAATTTTGGAATTTTTGAAAAAATTTTGATTTTTTTAAATTTTTAGTTGAAAAATATATAAATATATAATATCTTCACAATATGGCAACATAGGTAGCAGATTAAATTTACAAGAACGAAAACCCATGAAATATCCAGTGGTTCTCAAAATTAGAGCGGAAAATATCTCGAAGTAAAATATCTCGATTATTTTGGACTTATTTGAAAAACGGTAAAAGAAAATATGTTTCTTTTATCGAGATCTACCAGTCCTGAAAATATTTACACTTATTTAAGTCTCACCCTGTATAAATGAAAGCGCGATTACTTATTATTTACATAATTTATTTGTTTTGACTCTATTTACTTTTGAAAGGATTAGTGAAGCATTGTTACTAATTTAAGCATATACAGGGTGAGTTTCCTACGATGTTCTCTATGGGTATCTTGGAAACTACTGGAGATAGAGAGTCGGTTAAATGGGGGAAAGAATTGCAGTTTTGTGGGGTCATAAATATGCACCTTTCAGATTTTGAAAAAGTTTATGGCTTACTAGATATTTCGAAAAACACAAATTTCAGCTATTTTAAAAATTGTCCCTAATTCCATTATAAGCTATTTTAGACAAAAAGTGTTCAGATAAAAGTTGTAGATAATCACATCCTTAATGGGACTGTGTCCTCCGCTTTCTTTTTTGAAGCCTGTCATTTTTGACATATGACACAAACATAGTTTTTAAATGGAAACCATAGTTGGCCATGACTTCATAAAAGCGCCATTTTTTAAGCTTTTTAGTGATATAAGCTATAATATTTTTCTTCGAAAAATTACTGAGTTATAACCAGTTCTTATCATTTTTAAACAATTTTACTTAGTTAGCCATGGAAACAAGTTCAATCGTCTTTGCTCTCATAAATGTGAAGCTGTCACATCCAAACTTTGTAAATTAAAATAAACAAAATTGTAAATATGATTTTTTCAAATGAAGAAAAGCGTGTAGATACTCGCGCATCAATAGTTCCAACATGACTTTCACTATGACACACCACCCCCATAAGGAAAGAAATGTTAAAAATTATTTATATCATAATTATACAAACGCAGGGATAGGAAGAGGTGGACTAATTTCATGGGCCTCCTCGATCACCTGACCTATCCATTTTTATGCGGTATAGTAACAATAAGGTTTACAAAAGAACTTATGAATTAAGAGAGGGCTCGAAGTGGAGGTACGAGAAAAGTTTAATTAAGTCGACCGGTCCTTCTGTGAGAATAGGTAGTAATTCAGTTTTAAAAGATGCAACTCAAAACAATGGCGGATTTTTGAACATTTTCTAAAATAACTTAAAGTGTATGTAGTGATATTATTTTTTAAGTTTTAGTTTGTGTAATGTAAAACCATATGCAATCTAAGTGAAATTAGTCAAGAAAGATAAGAATTAGCTATAACTAAATTTAACTTTTTAACATGTCTTGAAAACCGTTCTCTAAAAACGTAACATTCACCGGTCAACGTATCCTCGAAAATGTATGGTCAAGAAAAGTTGAACCAATAATCCTACACACTTTTCTTCATTTGAAAAATTCATATTTACAATTTTTGTTTATTTTAATTTACTAAGTTTGGATGTGACAGCTTCACATTTATGAGAGCAAAGACGATTGAACTTGTTTCCATGGGTAACTAAGTGAAATTGTGTAAAAATGATAAGAATTGGCTATAAGTGAGTAATTTTTCGAAGAAAACACATTAGGCGAGGAAGTAGCGATTTTACATTGTTGATAATGCTAATACTAAGATGTAGTTTTATGGTCTAAATTTCCAAAATAAAATCGTTAGAAAGAAAAAACTACTATACCTTTAACGTGTTTTTCTCCAAATGTTATTTTTGTGACATCTCCAAAGGTTGTTTTTAGTATCTACAATTTCAGTAGTTTTATCTTTATTTTCGTACACTCTGTAGTCTTCTTGTGCGTAATATGACTTCTGATTATTCCTATACTCTTTTTTATTTCCTCAGAAAAGTTTTTAAATTGTCTTGTAGGGATATTTTAAATTCTTCTGTCCTTTATCCTTAAGTGATATACAAAAGAGTACAATTATAAAACAAGGTTTAAATTTAATAAGACAAACTGGTGCACAAGTTCTCTCTGTAACTTTTGATGGAGCTCCATCAAATGTTACCTTCGCTCATACATTAAGTTGCAGAACTTAGTTGTATTTAATATAAAGCCATATTTCCTATTCCATGATAAAAATATAGTTATATTTTTTGACCCATGTCATATGCTTAAAGTTATTAGAAACACCTTTGGAGAAAAAAAAATCTTATAGATGGACATGGTAATTATATTAAATGGGAGTACATTGAGAAACTGAAGTACATTGAGAAACTGGAGTACATTGAGAAACTGGAGATCTACATTGAAATGGGAGTACATTGAGAAACTGGAGAGCAATACAAGACACTGAAGGGTTACATCTTGGAAACAAGCTTCGAAAAGCTCATATTAATTTTTTCAAACAAAAAATGAAGGTGCGTCTGGAAGTACAGCTTTTAAGTGAGTCTGTTGCAGATGCGTTATTGTACTGCGTGGAAAAGTTATGTCTAAGTGAATTTAAAGATTGCCAAGGAACAGTAAATAAATTATTAAAAGAATAAATAACATATTTGATATATTAAATAGTCATTCTATTCGCTCTTTAAAATACAAAAAAAGGACTTTTTACAGAAAATATTGATAGTACTAGAAAATACATATATGAATCAATGGATTATATTTCAAATTTAAAATACAGTGATAACGAACTAGTAGTCCATTCACAACGGAAAACTGGCTTTGTAGGTTTTATTTGTTCTTTAAAAAGTGCTTTAATCGTGTATAATGACATAATTGGTAGTGAAAAGATTTGGTAGAATTGGTAGTATATTTGCCTCTATATAAAGTTAGCCAAGAGCACTTAGAACTTTTCTTTTCCTCAATACGTGCCAGAGGCGGTTGGAACAACAATCCCACTTGTCGCCAGTTCACTGCGACATACAAAAGATTATTAGTGAGAGCTGAGGTTCGAGATGGCGGAATGGGAAATTGCATACCATTACGGGATATTCCTATATTAACAGGATCGAGTCGCTTCACAGAACCTGAACAAAATATAAATATGAGCATACCACAATTAATCGACCATCATGAATGTCAATGTAATAAGCGAATGTTCGCTGCAAATTATAGTTTATATAGCAGGATTCGTAACACGATAGTTGCAAAAATCTATTAAGTGCGAACATTGCATTGCAGCCCTTGAAGGAAACAAAGAAAATTCTTTAATATCTCAAAAAGATCGTGGAGGATTGAGATATCTTTCAAAAGATGTTATAAGGATATGTCAGATAACTAAACATTTTGTAAGGATTATCGAAAAAAATTTAATAAAGAAAGATTGCTTTAAGTTTCTAAAAAATAAAATTATGGTCCAAGTAATCGAGGCTACTACTTTTGCCGGCTTAAAAGAATATGCTTCGGAGTCAGTAATGTTAAGATATTTAAACATAAAGATTCATTTTATTAGTAAGAAAAAGTCTGAAATTATAGAGCCTATTAGGCAACAATTGACAAAACTAATTTTATTTAAAGGTCAATAACTTTCTGTTTTTCCCCTAGGCATCGATCCACAAGATCATTAGTTATGGACAGAGCAATCTAGCAATTTCAGAGATCTTTCAATACTGCATTTCACAACTATATGATAACACAGTTTCAAGGACAATTCAAATTTTAAATTGGCTATAGTATATTAAGGCAATTGAATATGACATGGATTTTTGGCGAAGATCTGCCGGAAAGTCAAGAATAGAACGAATAACCAACGAGAGAATTAGAGAGATTATGGGCGTAAAGAAAACTATCCTCGATGAAATCGAACAACGCCTACTAATATGGTATGGACATGTAGAGAGAATGACTGACGAACGTCTACCAAAACAAATCCTAAAATGGACACCAGCGGAAAGAAGAAAGAAAGGAAGACCTAAAGTTACCTGGATTGAGGGCATTAACAGAGCCATGTCCGAAAGAAATTTACTTCCAGGAGATTGGGAAGATCGAAGGCAATGGAGACTGGGAACCGGAAGGCGTAAAACGTTATAAAACCGGATATATTTATTTATTTGAATATGACATCATAAACACCAACGTAAATATTTTAAGTTGAGTGACAAAACATAAAATTGGACACAAAAAAGTAAAAAAAGAATCAAAACTAACAATACAAACAACAACAAAAATAGAAAATTATGTAGTTACATCACAGTTACGAGTCACGAGTCTTCCATGCAGTTTCGCAGATGGCGATATATATGTATTAAATTCTTTTATAAAGTTAAAAGCATTTATATATTTTTCTCTTTCAGCTAAATTTTCATGAATTTCACCACTTATCTGGAATCTACTTCTTTTTACCATATACTGAGGACATTCTCATATAATAGTAAGTTGTTAAATAATAGCAAATATATAATAGTTAAAAAATCAACTCAACATCACAGTCTATGCACATTGGAGGCATTTCGTTTTTAAGCAGAGATTCATGTGTCACTGCAGTGTGTCCAATTCGAAGACGATGCACTCTGGATTCATCCGCTCGTCTTAGTATAAAACTTAAGGATATGGTTCAGGGATCCTGTTTTATTGCGCGATGTATGTAAAAAAACTTAAAAAAAATGTCAAATTACTTTAAAAAAACGATTACCTAGTGATTTTTTTGTAAAATATATGGCAAATGTAAACAATCTAAGGTAACTTGCTTTGTTTGGCTTTTTTGCGAGTATATGGTACATCTTAATATACAATATTAAGAATATATATATATATATATATATATATATATATATATATATATATATATATATAGGCATTTTTATAGAATTAGCAGAATTGTCTGCCTGTTTCTGTTCAGCGCCGTACGTCACACGGATCGGACGGACGGACGCTGATACAGAATGAGCGAAAGTGTTTCTCAGGTGGACCCAACAAAAGCAAAAAAATCTTTTAGATATTTTGTGGGAGGGGATTATTAAAAAAACCTGTCATAGGAATACCGAACCCCACACCCAAAAACTAACTTTTTTAATTGATATTTAGCCGCACCCCAAAAAGGTTGAAAATAAAATACTTTTTAATGGTGTAGATAAAAAATAATTATTTATTATCTTCTTAATGCCTAAAAAAATCTTAGCCCATAATTTTTAGGTTTAGCCGCGCCCCAAAGACCAGAAAGTTGTTGTGCAACTCTTCGCCTAGTTCAATATTCAAATTACGTCAAATAAATACTTCTGGTAGCTAAAAGGTGTGTACTATGTATTTAAGCACTTATGATTGAATATTAAACCAGCCCAGAACTCACCACGAGGAGGTGGTCGCACCTTGAGTTCCACCCACCCTCCCTACCTTTGATTTTTTCTAAATTTTTTTTATTTTTTCTTTGATTTAATGTATTGGCCTTTATTTTCAAAATTAGGTAAGCCTGCTCTTGCGTGTAGTTTTGCCCTGATATAGCCATCAAGTGCCTCTGGTCCACAAACTGTTGAAGAAGCGTCTGTAATTATTTTTACAGTCCTCTCTACCGCCTGGGTATGACAAGCAAAACTTAAATTTTCCTGGGTTTCGGGCGGCTAGGTTCCTTGTTCATTTTATTTACTTAATAAGAAGATAATAAACTTTATTTTTTCAACTACCCCAGTTGAAAAAAAAACTTATTTTTTTCACCCCTCAGGGGCGCGGTTAGATTTAATTTAAAAATCTTAATTTTTAGTAAGTGTTGCCAAAAAAAAAACATTTTTCGGTCCACCCTAATGAGCAGTAATGTCTGAATGTTTATAATTCGCAGAATTGTCTGCATGTTTCTGTTCAGCGCCGTACGTCACACGGATCGGACGGACGGACGCTATTACAGAATGAGCAGCAATGCCTGAATATTTATGTCTAATACGCGACACGTTTCGTATGTAGGTACGCTGTCATAGAATTAGCAGAATTGTCTGCCTGTTTCTGTTCAGCGCCGTACGTCACACGGATCGGACGGACGGACGCTATTACAGAATGAGCAGCAATGCCTGAATATTTATGTCTAATACGCGACACGTTTCGTATGTAGGTACGCTGTCATAGAATTAGCAGAAGTGTCTGCCTGTTTCAGTTTAGCACCGTACGTTACACGGATCGGACGGACTGACGCTATTTCAGAATGAGCAGCAATGCCTGAATATTTATGTCTAATACGCGACACGTTTCGTATGTAGGTACGCTGTCATAGAATTAGCAGAATTGTCTGCCTGTTTCTGTTCAGCGCCGTACGTTACACGGATCGGACGGAGGGACGCTATTTCAGAATGAGCAGCAATGCCTGAATATTTATGTCTAATACGCGACACGTTTCGTATGTAGGTACGCTGTCATAGAATTAGCAGAATTGTCTGCCTGTTTCTGTTCAGCGCCGTACGTCACACGGATCGGACGGACGGACGCTGATACAGAATGAGCGAAAGTGTTTCTCAGGTGGACCCAACAAAAGCAAAAAAATCTTTTAGATATTTTGTGGGAGGGGATTATTAAAAAAACCTGTCATAGGAATACCGAACCCCACACACAAAAACTAACTTTTTTAATTGATATTTAGCCGCACCCCAAAAAGGTTGAAAATAAAATACTTTTTAATGGGGTAGATAAAAAATAATTATTTATTATCTTCTTAATGCCTAAAAAAATCTTAGCCCATAATTTTTAGGCTTAGCCGCGCCCCAAAGACCAGAAAGTTGTTGATGTGCAACTCTTCGCCTAGTTCAATATTCAAATTATTCAAATTACGTCAAATAAATACTTCTGGAAGCCAAAAGGTGTGTACTATGTATTTAAGCATTTATGATTGAATATTAAACCAGCCCAGAACTCACCACGAGGAGGTGGTCGCACATTGAGTTCCACCCACCCTCCCTACCTTTGATTTTTTCTAATTTTTTTTATTTTTTCTTTGATTTAATGTATTGGCCTTTATTTTCAAAATTAGGTAAGTCTGCTCTTGCGTGTAGTTTTGCCCTGATATAGTCATCACGTGCCTCTGGTCCACAAACTGTTGAAGAAGCGTCTGTAATTATTTTTACAGTCCTCTCTACCGCCTGGGTATGACAAGCAAAACTTAAATTTTCCTGGGTTTCGGGCGGCTAGGTTCCTTGTTCATTTTTTTTACTTAATAAGAAGATAATAAACTTTATTTTTTCAACTACCCCAGTTGAAAAAAAACTTACTTTTTCACCCCTCAGGGGCGCGGTTAAATTTCACTTAAAAATCTTAATTTTTAGTAAGTGTTGCCAAAAAAAAAACATTTTTCGGTCCACCCTAATGAGCAGCAATGTCTGAATGTTTATGTCTAATACGCGACACGTTTCGTATGTAGGTACGCTGTCATAGAATTAGCAGAACTGTCTGTCTGTTTCTGTTCAGCGCCGTACGTTACACGGATCGGACGGCCGGACGCTATTACAGAATGAGCAGCAATGCCTGAATATTTATGTCTAATACGCGACACGTTTCGTACGTAGGTACGCTGTCATAGAATTAGCAGAATTGTCTGCCTGTTTCTGGTCAGCGCCGTACGTTACTCGGATCGGACGGCCGGACGCTATTACAGAATGAGCAGCAATGCCTGAATATTTATGTCTAATACGCGACACGTTTCGTACGTAGGTACGCTGTCATAGAATTAGCAGAATTGTCTGCCTGTTTCTGGTCAGCGCCGTACGTTACTCGGATCGGACGGCCGGACGCTATTACAGAATGAGCAGCAATGCCTGAATATTTATGTGTAATACGCGACACGTTTCGTACGTAGGTACGCTGTCATAGAATTAGCAGAATTGTCTGCCTGTTTCTGTTCAGCGCCGTTACACGGATCGGACGGACGGACGCTATTACAGAATGAGCAGCAATGTCTGAATATTTATGTCTAATACGCGACACGTTTCGTATGTAGGTACGCTGTCATAGAATTAGTAGAATTGTCTGCCTGTTTCTGTTCAGCGCCGTACGTTACACGGATCGGACGGACGGACGCTATTACAGAATGAGCAGCAATGTCTGAATATTTATGTCTAATACGCGACACGTTTCGTATGTAGGTACGCTGTCATAGAATTAGCAGAATTGTCTGCCTGTTTCTGTTCAGCGCCGTCACATGGATCGGACGGACGGACGCTATTACAGAAAGAGCAGCAATGTCTGAATATTTATGTCTAATACGCGACACGTTTCGTATGTAGCTACGCTATCATAGAATTAGCAGAATAGTCTGCCTATTTCTGTTCAGCGCCGTACGTCACACGGATCGGACGCTAATACAGAATGAGCAGCAATGTCTGAATAGTTATGTCTAATACGCGATACGTTTCGTATGTAGGTACGCTTTGTTACGGTTCAAAATTTCACCGTAACTTATTTTACTTACCTTGCTTATTTTTAGGAATATAACTAAAACTTATTTGAATAACTTGAATAATAACGTTTAATTAGCTTACTTCTTAACTGTACATATAATTTCTAATAATATCTTACCTATAAGTTTCATCATTCCAACAATTTCTTTGGACAGAGTTGTCTCCGATAACTGTAATATAAAACATCATTAATATAATATCAATTTGTCTGTTTAAAACCTACCTTTCTTTCTACAGTGATTACTAATTCTTTATTTAGACTTATGCTTGTGTTGGGATAATTTCTTGGCATATTTTTTCGGAGGATTCTTAAACATAGACTTGATGTGGTTATCTTTTGTCTGTTTTCAACGCAACAAGTGGGAATGTTGGGTCTACAATAAACATACGGGTTAAAGATTTTATTATGTATTTTTCCTGTGTGTAATCAATTGGTTTTACCTGATTATAGTTTACTTTTCCCCAAATTTCATCTTTGTTTATATTACGATTTACAGACTGACGTTTCAATTGTTTCTCAGCTGATCGTGTGACACCGGCGTTGAAGGTTGACAGATCGATCTTTGTATGTTAGGTTTTCGATCTTTTTAATCGGTTTTTATATGATCGGAAAATGTATTAATAATTTTCCCAAGATATTGTGTCCATCTATGGACTATTATAATTTTATTATGATGTAATAAAATGTTTCACTCAATTAGGATGCATTAAATAAATTTTGTATCAAATTTTATTTTGGGTCTTTTTGTTTTACTGGTTGCCTGTTTTAAATTTTATGTTGGTAACTTGGAATCGAGCATGTTCTGAGGATTTTGCAAATCACTCGTCCTTCTTCTGCTTCGAACCGTCGTGGCAAACGCAGCATTTGAAGCATTTCTGCTCCTTAACTGACAAAAATTCCATTGAAGTTTTTTGGCCTCGCCTTGCCGTTCCGAATTGGCATTGATTCTTTAGAGTTGTCTGGAATTCTTTTGTGGGTCGAGAAGACTGGTTGTGCAGTTTTGGCACTAGTTGTGGGCGATTTTGGCCTGTGTGTGGTTCAGAATTCCATAGAAACCTTGTAGAGGGATATATTTGTTAGTTGGTAAGAGACATGTACAGTTGTGTAATGTTCTTTCGTACAACTATGTATTTTAGAGGTTAGGATTTTACAACACGGACTGTGTGGTGGTCATACGAGACGAGTACGAGGACTTAACCCTTTTCCATGGAGTAACGTGTAGCGACGCCATGTTGTTTGGAACATCCACATGGTGGAAAGGTATTTTACTATGTTCAAATCAGAACGTGTCACTAAAATAGATCATATTTTGAGGGTTCTTTTCCTTTGCTGTACTCTTTTAGTGGTTAAGATGATTTATACAGCTTAAGATTTTTTGTACTGGATTTCGGGTACTGCAACCAATGCTACTGTGACGAGGAATGCCACTGTGACACTGAATACCAGGAATCTAGATTTCATCATGGACTGACTGGAACGACCACGGATAACAGATAAAACTTTGATCATCTCTTATTTTATTGCGTTTATGATTGGTTAATATTTATTACATTTAATATACGATCGGATGTGAACTTGGTATACCAGGGGATTTTTACATTTAAATTTTGTTTTATTCTTTATAGTTATTTAATCATAATCACAGTTACACATCAGGGTTGTTCACAGTTTAGTCACAACAATATTTTGTGATACTATTCATGGTTTAATTTCTTTTACAGATAGTCCAGTTTTACTGGTATTGTGACAAAAACTTTCCTTTTATTGAAAATTTAAGTCAAGAAATTGGGGACAAGCTTTTGCTTCTGCACTTGACTAAAAAAATGATACCCACCTATACCTTACACTGCATACCAAAGGGCGCCACTTATTTCAAAAAGCGCTAATACTTACAAAGGAGAGTACAAACTGAAATAAGAAAATTTGTACAAGTGTATTAATTGAATAGAAACTAAAATTAGTATAGCTATTAAATATTTTGAGAAACTGGATCAACCAATGAAACAATTCAAATACCCAAAAAATAAGATTTATTACTTGTTAGAAATATTCGGTACCTATTCGGCACAGCAGTTATGTACATTAATATACAAGAATTATATTTAAGAAACTCTATCTTAAAACTTGTTTAAAATCAAATTATGTCTTTTCAGATATTATTCAAACAATTATAATATAAAAAGAATACTTTTAGAGACGGTCTTGGTTTTATTCGAATATTAAATATCTAAATTTTAATTCAAAGTAATTAATTCAGTAAATTTCAATTGACTTATTACGAAGATTCATGAACCTTTTTGTTTATATATAGTTAAGAGAAAAAGTTTAAAAGCTGTATCCAAGATTGCCCTTACAGGTCAAAGATCGTAATGATATAAAAGGTTAACATAAATAGATGTTAAATATGAATAATCAATCAATATAACATGATTATTTTAATAATCAAATACAAGTAAAATTTAAGCAATGCTAAAGGCAAATACTTAGTGTTAAAAAAAATAATAAAATGTAACAGAACGTTAAATTTTATAAATTAAGGGTTAATGTAATGCTGAAGGCAAGTACTTAACCAGTTAAATGTAAAATGTTAAGAATAGTTAATTTCTTAACACACTAATGATTATTTAAAATCAAATTAATAAAATTTTAGTTTACTATAAAAAATATACTGGCCTTGTATACCAAATTGTACTAAAAAAGGATCTTCTTAATAATACAAAACCATCACAGGATCTAACTTTTCCTCAGAGGGGTGCAGGGCTGAAATCTAACTGAACAGGCTGCTACTGATTAACTCGGTGATTGAAAATCACGAAGAAAAACTTGTGGAAAAACTTGGCGAAAAACTTAGAAAAATACGTGGAAAAATGCTGAGAAAAATACGTAGAAAACCCTAAAAAGAAATGCACGGTATTAGTTAACCTTACATTTAAAAAAAAAACTCGAAAAATTTACGAAGGTATTAATTTACCTCATTGTGAAGGCACACAATCAATAATTATTTAACATTTCTTCTCAAATAAGGGCTGGACACTTCTCATCAAAAAACTGGAATCTAAAAGAAAGGCTTGTGAAGGTTTTTTCTACCGAATTGAATGTCAAGGAAAATCTTACCAAAACTATAGATCCACTAAAATCTCAATAATCAAAAGCTATATGGGACCTTCAACCATCTATAGGATAACAAAATCACAATATTTTTCCCATATTGTGAAAAATACTAGCCAAATAAATGTAATTCTCAAAATGGCACAGTGACCTCGGTAACGGCCAAAACCGAGATGGCGATTTTGACGTTTCCCGTCTTGTCGATACACCAGGGTACGATCCAATATTTTCGATAGAGAGCGTTGCGAAATTTAAGTATTGTAGAAATGTAAAAAGAATATCGATACAATAATAAAATACCGTCTATAATAAAACAAAGTAGCATTTGGAAAATGAAAATGCTACAGTATATATATTTCATTATTTCTTATTTGAATATTTGATACATCTTATGATAGATTTTGACAATTTGTTTTTTAACTTGGTTTTATTAATTACTAGCATGTACCCGCGACTTCGTTCGCGTCGAATTAATCATTTGTAATGGTAATGATAAAGCAAAGCAAGAATTTCCATTAACATACAAACTGGATAAAATTTTCTCACATTTATGTCAGCATTAGAAAAAACAATATGGCGATATTATTATATAACTTCGTAATATTTGAGGGGTAATTTTATCTCGTTGGAATTTGATTTTCGAAGAATCCGTTTGCCAAAAATAAGCTTTTTACGTCCAGCAGTTTAAGCAGAATCGTGATTAATCAATTATCCAACTTTTTGGAACACCCTGTATGATTTTTTAAAAAAAAATCAAAATATGTAAAAAACAAAATAAATTATGCGTGCCCAAGCGTTTTCGCGAAAGACTAACCGTTTTTTAAATAACAAATACTGTAATATTTGAGGGTCGTTTTCACCCTCTTGGAATTTGAGATTCTAGAAGCCCCTCCTTATCGAACCTCTACACCCCACAGACAATCCGTTTGCCAAAAATCAGCTTTAAACGTCAAGCAGTTTAAGCAGAATCGTGATTACTCAATGGTCATATTTTATGAAACAACCTGTATAAATTTTTAAAAAATCTTAAAATATGTAAAACAACAAAATAAAATATACGTGTGTTAGCATCACCAGTCAACATTCGCGCTCCTGGCCGCTCGCATAATGGGGATCGCGAGTCTGGGCCGTAGTTCGGTAAGTGACCAGCGACGATCGGTGGGAGGGCGCCACTATCGACGCACCACGCCCGCTGAAGCCTGTCAGCCGCCGATCATTCACTTGTTCCGCGTGCGCCTGGCATAAACAGCTTCTCGATTTACTGTTTAATTAACATAACTCCTTTTATTGTTTAATTTTTGTTCAATCATTGAGTTTAACGCCCTAGAGATTCATCGTCTAAAATCAGAAGTGGGATAGAACTTACACCACAATAAGCTTTTGAGTGGCATGGTGAAACTTGGAGGATGCATTTGAATAAGATAAGTACACAGTTTCTAATTAGGTTTACAAATCGAAAGTATTGGTTGCCTGTTTATGGCTTTGGAAGAGTACGAAAAGATAATAGTTCAATAATAATAAAGTAAATTTTCAAAGAAAATGAGGCACGGCGTCATGTCTCACAAGTCAGAAGCATTGCCGCATTTAGATTGAGCATTACAGCATTTATATTAAGCAGTTTTAGGGCCCAAACAGATAGCCTGTATAATGTTACGGAGGGAAATATTACAATGATTATTATTAAAACACGTATTTTCTGTGTTATTTCATACCGATTTAAGTTTTTATAGTCTGAAATTGTCTGAATAAGTTTTAATAATCTGTTTATTACTGGTAAATGCAATGGTACAGAATGGTTGTTTGAGGTATCAGCCACACCGTTTAAATTTTGATTCTGAATAAGTTTTTCTAATTGAATAACAAATAGCAATACAGGACGGTTTTGAATGTTGATCACATGCGAATACCCTTCAAAATGGACTGGTCCAACTACCGCACGGCGACTCCCCTTCAAAATGGACTGATCCAACTACCGCGTATGTCGCAATGATAGTCCGGGCGGAGGTGACCAGAATCTGCATTTTCCACGTTACTTGCAGGTAAAATAGTTTGTTTATTGTTTATAATTTGAATAGACCTTTTAACGATATGTTTTGTTCATTGTAGTCGAGGGCTAGTGTTTGATTACGTCTTGGAAAATAGATAATTTTAAAAGTATATTCATAATATGTTTAATGAACGTCACAGCCTATTTATGAGCAGCCTGTTGATTTGCGATGGGTTGTACGGGACTTGTTGTGGTCCTGTTCTGTAGGGTCAACTTGTTGAGGGTCTTTTCGAGTGTGGAATTAATGTACACTGTCGTTTTTAATAACTTAACTTCAATTATGATGAAATAATTACAATAGTGACCCTAAGAGAAACTGGAGAGAAAAAAATCGGAGAGAAAAAAATCCAAAGTTTATTATATCCACTTAATCCGACGTTTTACTTCATACGCTTGGGAAAATTCTTACTCTTCTCTCTTATATCGTATTGCACTGAACACATTGACTGTATTCTTCGTACACACGACAATTACTGTCCTCCATTCACGATGTTGTGCAGTTCTGAACTGTTCACGAACGCGATAACCTCACTCCATCCAATTGAGTCATAAAGTTCAGAACTGTTCCGCGCCATATGGAGGCACGAGGCTATCGCGCACAGCTCCTTTCAGAACCATTCTCGAGTAGCCCAGAGCGTAAAGCTCAGGAACTTGAAATTCGCGAATGGAGGACTGTGTGCAAATCGGCACCCAAAGCCGTGTGTACGTATAATTAAATAAACTAACCGTAAAACATGCTATTACTTGATCACGTACATCCGTAGTTACTTAATAAAATAGGTAATCAATTAATTACATAATGTATTAAATAGCGCAAATTCTATTGTCCACCGATCCGACTTAATAGGTAATGTTGATTGTACTCTTCATATACACGACAACTGGCACCCAAAGCCACGTATTATTAAATATAAACTAACCTTTTGGTTAGTTTATTTATTGGTTATTTTTTGCTTCTTTATTACGTTAGTGACGTACATCCGCAGTTACCTAATATGGCAGATAATCAGTTAATTACATAACGTAGTAAATAGCGCAAATTCTACATACATACATACTGCTATTACTCGCTGACGAGTATTTGACACGCATCAGAAGATGGTCACGCAAGGCGTTTTCTTTCATGAGCCTTTCTGTGACTGAAAAGCCCAATACGTGATGTTATTTGTCTACCGCACTCCGGACATTCAAAAATCTCATTGCTTTGTTGCCTCTTAACTTTTTGGTTCTCGCTGTTAACTGAGTTTACAATTCTTCTCCATTGAGTTCTATTGTGAGCTGCTACTTCCCACTTATTCTGCACATTAATCCCCTTTAAGTTTTCGTGGAAAATGTCCTTGTACCTTTTGAGTTGTCCACCAGGCCTCCTCTTACCGTCTACAATCTACAAGCTCACCGTAAAGCAGTGATTTTGGTATGCGGTTTTCTTGCATTCTGCATACGTGACCAGCCCATCTTAGTCGGGATTTTGTAACCATGACTTCAATACTCTCGCAGTTAGCTTTTTCAAGAACCGATACTTTTGAGACGTGATGGAACTATTTGATTCTTAAGAGTTGTCTAAGGTGTCTCTGTTGCAACTTGTTTAATGCGTTCATGTGTCGGCAGTACGGCACCCGGGTTTCGCTACCATATAACATGGTGGGGATTATTATTGCTCGGTACACTGCAAGTTTCGAGCGCAAATTCTATTGTTGACATGTCGACCATTGTAATCAGTATAAGATTATGTATTAAATAATTATAGAGGTGTATATGATACATTGATGACAGACAAATGATTGATTATATTGTTAAGTGCTATAAACTAGTACAAAATTAAAAAAGTAATTTTTAAATAAAGTTAAAGTAAGTTCTGGAAAATATATCCACATTACTATTATTAATGAGAACTCTTATCGATTTATAATTTGGGATAAACATTGACATGAGTAATCTTTTTATTACTATTGTCAATTTTCTGCAGACGGCTTATAAAACACGGGCACATAAATTTATTATCAATTCAATTTGATAATTTGATTATAATATTGTTGCGGGCCGGTGTGGACTCGACCTAACCTCACAATATGGCCCGCCCTCGGATGACCTTAACATCGCATAGACACCGCAATGATTCATTCGTTCGAGAAGAATCGAGTCCCACTGGAATGGACTAGTACATACGAGAACATTCGAAAACCTTCTCTACGCACCTAACGATCTATGGACAATTCTAGAGTTCTTTACCTGTCGGTATAAAAGCCGGCGGCGGTGGCCTACAGGGGGCAGTTATAAATATACCAGTGCAGTTGACGCGCTAAAATTCAAAATAAATTCTTAGTTATAAATCGTTTGTAAATAGTTCTATAAGTCTTTTATCGTTATTGTTTTTGTTAATTAGTGTTAAATAAATAGTGTTTAAATAAATGGTGACTTTCTATCCACACGGAACCGACGAAAAACGTAACAATTGGTGTCAGGTGTGGGGTGTGTGATAGACTAGGAAAATAAAAAGACAGACAATGGCTCCAAAAAAATTGTTGAAAGACTTGAAAGTGTCGGAATTAAAATGCGTACTGGAAGAGAGGGAATGCGAAACAGATGGAAAGAAAAGCATTTTACAAGCCAGACTGAGAGACGTTTTGATTGAGGAAGGTGAGGATCCTGACACATTTTGCTTTGAGCTGGAAGGTGACCTTGACTCATCCTTACAAAACTTAAACGACAATTTGAATTGTTTAAATAATAAAATCTGTGAGAATTCCCAAAAATTAGAAGATATGATCATAGAAAATTCTAAAGATATTCAGGCCAGCTTTAAAAATGAAATAATTAATTTAGAAGAAAGTTTAAACAATAAGATTATAGAAAATTCTACGGAACTACAAGACAAAATAACACAAATTGAGGATGATGTAAACAGAAAAATCGAAATTTTACGGAAAGAAATAACGAAGTCAAATTCACAAATAACGAAGTCAAATTCACCAAAATGTCAAGAAACATCGGAGGGACCGAAACTAGTCGAAAATAGGTATACCTCAAAATCAGTTATGAAACCTCCGCAATTTGACGGAAAAACCGCTTGGGCCAACTACTTTTGCCAATTTGAAGCCGCTGCGAGAGCAAACGGCTGGACAATCGCTGAAAAAGCTACCGCTTTGACTATCGCACTGCGGGGAGATGCGACTGATATCCTGCAGACACTGTCACCATCGGAACAGGGAGATTATCAGCAATTGGTACGACATTTAGAAATGAGGTACGGCCAAGCTCATTTGGAACATGTCTATCATTCCCAACTAAAAAATCGCATTCAAAAGGCAAATGAGTCTCTGCAGGAGTTTGAAGCCGACGTGGCCCGCCTCGTTCGCCTTGCGTACCCTGCTACGCCCGAGAATGTTATGGAGCGGTTGGCAGTACAGGCATTCTCCGACGGCTTACGTGACAACGAGACAAGACAAGCACTTCTCCTAGCCCACCCAACGCACTTGGTGGATGCTTTAGCACGTGCCCTAGAATTTGAGGCCGCGAAACAAAGTTCTCGGTCTCTAGTGAGAGTACGGGCGGTCAACCAATGTTCCGACGAATCCGTGGAAAGCATTGTACGGAAAGTCATGGAGGAGTACATGGGCAAGAAAGGACCGACTTGTTGCTGGAATTGCGGCCAGGCAGGACACGTAAGAAGTCACTGTAAAGAAAAGGACGTGGACCCGGTTTCGCCAAGTGTCGAATCAAAGGGACACATATCGAGCAGTACCTAACAGGTTCCAACGAAAACTGCTCAAGTCGCATCGCTACAACACAAGTTCAACAGCATTTTTGTGGATGGTTTCGTGGATGGAGAGTTACGGACCATGCTTTTGGATACGGGTGCGACCAAAACGATCATCAGGCCGGATATCCTTAAAACATCAAAAAGGATTAAAACAACACAATGGCGACTACGTACAGCTACAGAAAGCTCCGCTCTCATCCATGGAGAGGTAGATCTTAATTTTGTTATCGGAAGCACCTGTTTTAATCATCGAGTGTTAGTAGCAGACATCGAAGATGAACTTATTCTCGGAATGGACATCATGACCACTAGAGGTTTTGAGCTAAACCTCAAACAAGGAATTTTGAAAATAAATGAAGAAGAAGTGGTTCTGCATCGAAAATGTGAGGAGACGCTTCGCGTGGTGGTAGCAGAAGATGTTTCGATCCCTGAGCGCTGTGAGATATTTTTGGATGGTTGCCTAGAAGGTAAAATGAATAATGGGAGTATTATTCTGTTGGAGCCAAGGAACCATGACAGCGAAATAGGACGAGGGTTTGCTGTTGGAAAAACCCTGCTACGAGCGAAGAAAACTGTACCGGTGAGAGTAATGAACACGAATTATTATTCTGTATCCTTGAAGAAGGGAACCCTCTTAGGGTACTGTTGTTCGGCCTCCTCAGTCGTTCGAAGCGTGGAAGCCTCCAAAGTTTCGACTTCATAAATTCCGGACAAAATGGTGAAGGAGTTAGTAAACGTTAAGGGATTATCTCCCGAAAATATTAGAAAATTGAGAAACCTGATAATCAAGTATCAAGATGTGTTTGATAAAGGAGAAGCAGGACAGAGAGGTCGTACCAATTTAGTACAACATAAAATTGATACAGGAGATGCACGACCAATCAAACAAAATCCGAGAAGACTTCCGCTCGCCAAACGTGAAGAAGCTGATAAGATCCTTCGAGAAATGAAAGAAGAGGGTGTCATCGAACCATCTAACAGCCCGTGGACATCGCCGGTAGTATTAGTAAAGAAGAAAGACGGTACCACCAGGTTCTGTGTTGATTATCGGCAGCTCAATAATGTTACCAAGAAGGATAGTTATCCCCTGCCGAGGATAGACGATACTCTAGACACGCTGGCGGGGTCAACGATATTCTCTACGTTAGATCTGAAGAGTGGATATTGGCAGGTCGACATGGCGCCGAAAGACAGAGAAAAGACAGCGTTCTCGGTGGGCTCCGGACTGTGGCAAATTACCGTGATGCCTTTTGGGTTGTGCAACGCGCCAGCTACCTTCGAAAGACTAATGGAGTCTGTGTTAAAGGGACTATCCTGGACTACCTGTTTAGTGTACCTGGATGACATCATAGTGGTTGGGAAATCCTTTGACGATCATCTGAAGAATTTGGAAGAAGTTTTCAAGCGACTAGGGAGCTCTGGTTTGAAACTTAGCCCCAAAAAATGTCATCTGTGTCAAGAAAAGGTACACTACTTGGGACATGTAGTCTCCTCCCAAGGAGTTGCGGTAGATCCACAGAAGACCAAGACAGTGGAAGAGTGGCCAATACCTAAAGATAAACATGAACTACGAAGCTTTTTGGGACTATGCACATACTATCGCCGCTATGTACAGGGTTTCGCCACCATCGCAAAACCATTGACCAGACTCACCGAAGGCGAGAGGCGTTTCTCTTGGGACTCAGATTCTGACGAGGCATTCCGAAAATTGAAGAAGGCCCTGACTAGTGCGCCCATACTTAGCTACCCTCTTGGCAACGGACACTTTATATTGGATACCGACGCTAGCAATGTTGCGTTAGGCGCTGTTCTGTCTCAGATCCAGGATGGTCAAGAAAAAGTCATTGGTTATTTTAGTAAGACCTTGTCAAAACCGGAAAGGAACTACTGTGTAACCAGACGAGAATTACTAGTAGTTAAAGCAGTGGAACACTTCTACAAGTATCTCTATGGAAGAAAGTTCTTGTTAAGAACAGACCATGCTGCTTTGAAATGGCTGTTGCAGTTTAAGAATCCTGAAGGGCAGGTAGCTAGATGGATTGAACGATTACAAGAACTTGACTTCGACACAGAACATCGAGCTGGGGCAATCCATCGGAATGCCGACGCACTTTCCAGAAGACCTTGCGGTAAGGACTGTAAGCATTGTTCCCGAGCAGAAGAGAAAGAAGTGAAACTCCTAAGAACAACTGTGGTTAATGATAGTTGGCAACCCGAAGATCTTGCAAATGACCAAACCAGTGACCCAGAATTAAGTTTAGTAATTAACTGGAAAAACACAGGCCAAAGACCAACGTGGGAAGAAGTTTGCAGATATTCGCCGAACGTAAAGTCGTACTGGGCCCAGTGGAATTCCTTGGTAATAGATAACGGACTACTTCGCCGTGTGATCAAGAGAACGGAGGGACAAGAAGAGAGAAGACAGATCGTCATTCCAAAGAAGGGGGTCCCAGAAGTCTTGGAGGAAGTTCCCAATGGAACCAGCGGAGGACATCTTGGTGTTACAAAGACACTTGGCAAGCTGCGTGAACGGTTCTACTGGGTGAACTGCAAAGAAGATGTGAGGGCCTGGTGTAAGAAATGTGACATTTGCGCAGCCATTAATGGGCCACAAAAGCGTGGTAAAGCCCCTATGCGCCAGTACAATGTTGGTAGTCCCTTCGAACGAATAGCGATCGACGTGGCTGGTCCTTTCCCGGAGACGAACGATGGCAACAAATACATTGTGGTAGTAATGGATTACTTCAGCAAATGGGTCGAGGCCTACGCGTTGCCAAATCAAGAAGCGTCCACGATTGCTGATGCCCTTGTTAAAGAATGGATCTGCAGGTTTGGTGTTCCCATGGAGCTTCATTCAGATCAGGGAAGAAACTTTGAGTCCAATCTGTTCCAAGGCGTCTGTGAAGTCCTGAACATCCGCAAGACCAGGACGACTGCTCTACATCCACAATCCGATGGGATGGTTGAACGCATGAACAGAACTATCAACCGTTATCTGGCCAAAGTAGTCTCTGACCACCAAAGAGACTGGGACAAATTTCTTCACCTGTTCCTGTTGGCCTACCGTTCATCCGTCCAAGAATCTACAGGGCAAACTCCAGCCAGCATCGTTATGGGACGGGAAGTGCGCCTACCCTGTGATCTGAAATTTGGTTGCCGACCGGGAGAAGAAGTCGCCGGAGAAGATTATGTCCACACACTACGTCAAAGGATGGACGACATTCATCAGAGAGTCCGCCTAAATATTCAAAGTGCTAGTGACCGAATGAAGGAACACTACGACATTCAAGCTGAGCATGGAGGATACCAACCAGGGAAGTTGGTGTGGCTATATAACCCGCAGAGACGTCGTGGGTTATCTCCGAAGCTACAATCCTCGTGGGAAGGGCCATATGAAGTCATGGATAGAATTAATGACGTCGTATACCGTATCAGAAAATTTCCAAAAGGAAAACCGAGGGTAGTCCATTTCAACCGTTTGAGCCCATACCAAGGCGAAATAGAAGATCGTGCTGGGACCGTGAGAACCTGCAGCTTTGATCCCCCTGATTCGGAGATGTCCTTTGACGATTTCATGGTCCGATACAACAGCAGTGAGAAGGCTCGCTATGGTGTAACCAAAGAAGATCAACGAGACCTCTTTTCCGTGCCTCCTGATTATTCGCTCGCTCATTGTGTGGCTCGAGATTTGCGGATGTCCAGAGGAATCGCTGCGACGTTCAATGAGAAGTTTGGGCGTGTCGGAGAACTACGCCGACAGGATCCAGAGGTTGGAAGCGTCTTGAGGCTAACCGACAATGCACATGGTCAAGCAAGACACATCTTCTACCTGGTCACCAAGGAATGGTCCCCGAGTAAGCCGACTTATCTCAATCTATGGAAGACCCTGATTGAACTGAGAGAAGCCCTGCTAAACAACAACATTGCACGATTAGCCATTCCGAAGCTGGCGTGTGGACTCGATGGTTTGAGTTGGCGTACAATCCGGAACATGATTGAAGTCTTGTTCAGATTTACGGGAATCGAGATCCTCGTTTGCTGCTACAACCCAAAGCTGAGATCGGGAGAGAAAACTGTAGACTGCTATTTCTACCAGACTTCGCAATGTACCAGGGGCCAGCTTTGCAAATACCTTCATTCACCGTATACATCTCGGGACGAGCATGTGCCTAAAAAGGGGGCAGTGTTGCGGGCCGGTGTGGACTCGACCTAACCTCACAATATGGCCCGCCCTCGGATGACCTTAACATCGCATAGACACCGCAATGATTCATTCGTTCGAGAAGAATCGAGTCCCACTGGAATGGACTAGTACATACGAGAACATTCGAAAACCTTCTCTACGCACCTAACGATCTATGGACAATTCTAGAGTTCTTTACCTGTCGGTATAAAAGCCGGCGGCGGTGGCCTACAGGGGGCAGTTATAAATATACCAGTGCAGTTGACGCGCTAAAATTCAAAATAAATTCTTAGTTATAAATCGTTTGTAAATAGTTCTATAAGTCTTTTATCGTTATTGTTTTTGTTAGTGTTAAATAAATAGTGTTTAAATAAATGGTGACTTTCTATCCACACGGAACCGACGAAAAACGTAACAATATGTTCTTCAAATACCATTTCGGTATTCATACAAAACGGCTTTTTATTACATCTCTGCCGTACTTATCCATCAATAAATATTTCTTACATGTTAGAATAGAGCAGGCCCTAAAATTATTAAATTTAAATTTATTTATCTCTACTCATCCTTGACTCTGATAGACCCTGACATTATGGCCGCTGACTAGAAGGAGAAGGTGGGCGCTGCATTTCAGTCATAGGCGTACTTAAAACTAAAAGTTCTTATAGATATATTCAGAATTACTAATTACTCGTTGTCCATTATTATAGACATAGAGGGTTACAAACAGCATTAAAAAGGCTAAAGATTAGTAAAACTTTATACTGATAAGTTTTCTGTACCAATATTAGACAAAATAGGTAGTAGGTATATTTCATATTATAACATTATGATAATGTAATACCATTCTTACAACCGTTGTAACACTAGTTACACCACCCCGCAGAAATTCAATATTATTATAAATAAATTATTTATTTTACACCCCTCAAAAGGTAGCACAACTAGAACCATAAATATACATACAAATGTATAGTTTTTATTATAAGTGTTACAGTAAGCTATACAGCATTATAATAAAGACCAATACTTACCATGCACTGACCCAGTTCGTAGATAGGTCGATTTGTTGCGCGAACTAGAGGTGGGAATTCTAGTTCCCTGGGAGGAACTAGTTCCTTAGTTCTAGTTCCTCCAGAGGAATAGTTCCTTGAACTAGGTCTTTAATTCACAATAGTTCCCGACTAACATTGACATCCCCCTTGCTTACTAATGCGTTTCGTTGTCAGTCAGAACTATTCACAGTATGATCTGTATAATTTTTATAATGTACGGAGATATAACGAGACGTGTAATTGTGTATGTTAAAAACATATAGGTAAGTTTTATTGCAGATTAAAAAAATTAAAAAATAAACTCAAATTAGAGTTTAAAAAACTATGTCACACAATTGGAGCAAATATTACAAAAATTTACGAAAAAAAATTGTCTAAAAATTCAGAATATTTACTTCGTTTTATAAGTATTTCTGAATTTTAGGGACCTGAAGTGAAACATTTCCATAAAATATTTAAAAGACAAGCTAAAAATCAAAAACAGTATTTACGACAATTTTCTGTGGTAATTCTGGGTATCGCGGCGATTTGACAGAACATCGATTTTTGGGCGAACCATTAAAAGAAATATAACGAACAAAATGGACAAATTTCCAGACGAACTAACGGATCGTATCCACGAACCGCATCGACGACGCCCCGTAAATTTTACAGAATTCATAAGTAAAACTTTTAAACTATAATTGGCTGTAATACTAAATCTAAATGGAAATAAAATATTAGTACGCCTATGACTCAAGAGTTTCATGGGTGACACGTGGCGACAAAAATTCCAAATGGCTTCTAAATCTTCGAGTGGGGAGATGAGACTAATCAGCTATGACATATCAAGTGGGGGGAAAGAAGTAAGGAATCTCTTAACATGGAGACGGTCAAAGTATTAGTCAAGTTGCCCGGTCTAAGAAATTTCCCTAAATCTAGTAAGAATTAAAATTTAAATCATAGAAGTAAATTTTGGGAAAACATTTTTTAGACAAAATTTAGTGTGTGCATTTAATTTTGTTCCCAAACTTGGCATTTCTAATAGTATCATCAGAAAATATTTTTTAATAATTATACACTACTCAAAACAATTATCGCATATTTGAATAAAAGTAATTATTACATATTTCTAACTGAAGCATGCATTTTTCTGTCTTTCTCTTGTGAGTTTTTTTTAGGATAATTAGGGTATGCATTGACATGTAATTTTTAGTCGGCCGACTTTGGACTTGGTTGCAATGGAGCTTGGTTCTAATGGAGCCAATCGGGCCAATATTTGATTACATTGCGTAGCTTTAGGCTATGCGCTGACAGGTAATTCTAATCGGCCGACTATTTAGTTGCATATTTGTAACCAATATATTCTTATGGAGCCGCGCCCACGTGCAATCAAATAGTCGACCGATCGACTTCATAAGTATGTATTGTTTGCACTTTTGCAACTAAATAGTCGGCCGACTAAAAATTATAGGTCTGCGCGTAGGCTTGTTTTATCGAATTTCCCTCCACAATCCAAGTCAGGGAATTCAAAATGTCTTGTTTTTCAAATTAATATTTTTTTAGAAAATATGCAATAATTGTTTTGAGTAGTTTATTTTTTTTTAAAATGTAATTTTTCTTTATTGAGATTTAATACAAAAATTCTAACCAGAAAACGAAAACTATTCTAACTAATGATATTATTTGACAATATGCTATTAAGTAGTTATGCAGAGGTTGTTAGAGGAAGTTTATCTGGCAACACTGAGCGCAGTCTCGAATTATCATCGGTATCGGAGTCGATTTGTGCTCCCACCATGCTCATTCTTAATCCTGCCTACACGTTTACGAACCGGCAACACTGTATCCCCCCTTTTATTTTGCGCCTCTGTCAACCGCTCAATTGTAGTGATGGGAATAATCGAATTATTTTCACCATCGAATAATTAGTAATAATTCATATTTCACAATCGAATTAATAATTCGAATTATTTAGTAGTATTATAAATTTAACCTAAAAATAAATTCGTCCCAGCTAGTGCTCGTCTAGGGGCTATTTTAAACAAATCTGAACCATTGCCATACCTATATTTTATCACTTAATAAAAAATAAAAAAAAAATTCTTTATTCAATGTATTCTATTAACTGTGCCGAAGCCGTTTAATAAATTAAACCATAATTTAAAGTTTTAAATTTAAAAGTGCCGAGTATCGTATTTTTTCGTATTTCTTTTTATTTTATCAGTTGCAATCAATAATTATTTAGATAAAAGAAGAAAATTAATTTTAGTGTTCGGCAGGTGTTCGGTGAAATTTGGGTGAGATGGAAATAAACCAAATAATAGTGTAGTATTCTTTCGTTCTGAACGAAATGAAAATTTTCACTAAAACTGATTTATTCCTACGTGGTATAGGAAATAACAATGATTTCTGGATTTTTCTATATCGGATCGTTCCTTTCTTTGTCGATTCCCTTTATAAATCAGTTTATGTGAAAATTTTCAGTTCGTTCAGAACGAAAGAATACTACTAATAGTACTATACTAATTACTAATATTCGTATTCGTCCATAAGAGGTTATGTTTTATGTTGATTTGTAATTCGGTTAACCACAGATATAATATAAAATACTACTAATTTTTATCTCGATTATATCGAAAAAGATAATTCGAATTAGTTAGTTTTAATTTACTATCGAATTAGTCGTATTATTTAATTCGAATTTTCCCAACACTAGTCAATTGTATTATTCTCTGTCGTATCCATTAAATGAATCCAGTACATTTTAGACTTTTCAATCAATACACTTTTTCAATACATCTCCCTTTTGATATCTCTTGTTCTGTGCATATATTTTATTTAATTATTTACTGGGCTAGCTGGAACCTATTTGTAACGGAACCTTGTGAACGTTCCCGTTATAGCTGTTATAGAATTAGCAGAATTCTCTGTTTGTCTCTGTTCAGCGCCGTACGTTACACGGATCGGACGGACGGACGCTAATACAAAATGAGCAGCAATGTCTGAATAGTTATGTCTAATACGCGATACGTTTCGTATGCAGTTACGTTGTTACACAATTAGCAGAACTGTCTGCATGTTTCTGTTCAGCGCCCTACGTCACACAGATCGGACGGACGGACGCTGATACAGAATGAGCAGCAATGTCTGAATAGTTATGTCTAATAAGCGACACGTTTCGTATGTAGGTACGCTGTTATAGAATTAGCAGAATTGTCTGTCTCTTTCTGTTCAGCGCCGTACGTCACACGGATCGGACGGATGGACGTTATTACAGAATGAACAGCAATGTCTGAATATTTATGTTTAATACGCGACACCTTTCGTATGTAGGTACGCTGTCATAGAATTAGCAGAACTGTCTGCCTGTTTCTATTCAGCGCCGTACGTCACACGAATCGGATGGGCGGACGCTAATACAGAATGAGCAGCAATGTCTGAATAGTTTTGTCTAATACGCGACACGTTTCACATTCTGTGACGTGGCGTAATTTTTGACTAAATTATTATGGAAACGCCACGGCTTCTTGTGGAGCTGATGAGTATTATGTAGTAATCGATTGAAAACGTAGTAGAGGAAAGACAAGTACATCTAAGCAGTTTTTTGAACAGGTGGGAGTCTTAGTGCGTGGGTTTTTATAATTTAAGTGTAATTACATTTATAATTTAAGCGTGCAGTACACACTAATGTGCTCCGGGCATATGTAGCTTGTAGAATAAAAAACTTGAGAATTTAGTTTAAGTGCAAACCTAAAGCACGGCATATAAAACCGGCAAGCCCACTCGCTTTGGCGGGAACGCTACGCGCATACAATTGTGCGCGCCGCCATTTTGGGTTCCAGCAACAGAAATTAACCAGTGTCGTAGTCATTCGTAGCTTTGAGTCAGTAGCGTGCATATATTTATATAGACAAGCATTTTCGTGTAGGACCAATAACTCCAAAAAGATAAAGACAAAGTGCTTATGATTCAATTCGATGTGACGTCACCACTAGTGGGACTTCATATTCTTAAGGAGTACGCGCACTGAAGGGGTATCGGCGCCAGCGAACGACACGACCGGACCGGTTGGAAAGTCGATGGTAGCCGCACTGGAGTCGCACGATCGACGGTCGAGAGTACGTCACCAGCATATATTTGAGCATAGACGAGGAGAGGTTTATTCAAATTTAGTCAAATTCATTCGGTATTTCAAAAAATTATAAAGTATTATTACTATGTATATTTTTACGCAACTTTTTCTATTTTATTCTTTATGATGGAAATTAATATTATATAGATCTTAACCATTACACATGATCTTAATCAAAAACACATTAATATTGTAACCAGTGATTTTTCCGAGGCGAAGGAAAATGGCAACGTGGCGACGGGCACGGCGAAGTAGCATCGGCAACGCTGCAAGCTCCGGAACGATCGGCGCAGGAGGCGATGGTGGGAGAGCAGTCAGCTGGCGGGCGGGAGAAGCTATCTATCGGCGTCGGCGGGGGACGAATTTTTTTGGTGAACTGGTGATATTTTTACTATTATTAGGCGTTTAAATTGTTTTTAATTAGTTGATTAAAAGGCGTGTTTACAGTTCAGAAGCGGGGTAACCGACGTGTTGTGTTGTGGAGTGAACAAAAGGCGAAAACCGTGATTTTTGGGTGATACAAATTAAGGCGTAGTTTTATTTTTTTAGGGTTAAATAAGCATAAAACAAGTGGCGTTATTGTTTGTGTTTTTAGCCTATGGCGGGCGTCCGGGAGAATACTCCTGAGCTGGATTATGAGCCGGAATCAAGCGAAGGCGAGAGTGATTCGGTCTCAGATGAAGAATCTGTGTCGATGGTGCAGAAGTTGCTAAAAGGCGGTTTAGCAGCTAGCATCCAGCAGATTGTGGCGGCCGAAATGGCAAAGGCGTCAAAACAAAAGGTGGCTGTTGGTACAGGCGGTACCAAGGGCAAAGGAAAAGGTGTTAGATCAGGTGAGAGCGTTCCTCAGGCGTTAGGAGCTGCTTGCAGCGATAGGGCGGGATCTGCTTGCAGTTCTGGGTGTATGGGATCAAGGACAAGGGCGGGCGGTGAAATCCTTGAACCCTTTGATCCTGACAGCCAGGATTGTAATGTAGTGAGGTGGTTAAGTAAGGTGGATCAGTTGGGCGACATCCATGGCTGGTCCGATTACGAGAGGGCATATTTCACCCAGGCGAAATTGCAAGGCGCGGCAAGGGGCTGGTATAACCGGCTGGAGAATTATGACCTCTCGTGGGAGAACTGGAAGGTGGCGTTGAGGAAGGCGTTTCCTCGAGAGCATGATTTTGATCAGTTGATCAAAGATATGATGGCGAGGGGAAAATTGGATGGCGAAACCATGACCCACTACTATCATGATAAAATGGCGTTGATTGAGAGGTGCGAGCTGTCAGGCACAAAGGCGCTTTCGTGCTTGATTGACGAACTACCTCTCGATCTGCAGGCGAATGCACTGGCATTTACTTGCTCAACCCCTGGCGATATATGTATACTGGGTTTTGTCTTATTTTGACAGATACAGGCGTCATGCAGTTAGTGGCGGCCCAGCTAGCTACAGTGCAGTGGTATTGAAGGCGAGGAGACCGGAGGCAAGATCGACACTGGTGGCAAGTACATCTGCTGGCATCCGGTGTTATAATGGGGGACCACTTAAGCAGCAATTGCCCCAAACCTAAGGCGGAAAGGTGCATGCGGTGTGGAAAGGCGGGACACGACAGGTTTGACAGCCCTAGTCGTAGTGGAGGACCGTCAGGAGGCGGATCTGGCGCGATTCCAAAGGCGAAGCACTGTCAGGTGAGTCTAGTCGATGTTGTTGAAAATGCATACACAAAAAAAACTGGCGGTTATACAGGGTGATGTAAAACTTAAGGCGTATATATCGACACTGGGAGTGAACGAAGCATTATAAGGCGCGAAATGTTCGATACTCTTGGTGACGATATTAAAGTTGACCCATCGTCTGTGGTTTTACAGGATTTTGGCGGCGGTACGTTCACAGTGAAAGGCGAGGTAAAATTACCTATCATTGTGGACGGCATCGCAATAGATGTTAAGGCGGTAATTGCAGACTGCGATCTTTTTGGCGCTGATCTTCTTTTAGGTCAACCGGCGTTAGCTACCCCAGGCGTTACACTGACGGTCACCGATGGCAAGGCGAAGCTCACTCGGGTTGACCCAGCAGCGGAGATCACTCTGGAGGATGATGCAACAGATCACTCTGGAGGATGACAAGGCGATGGCGTTACGCAAGGTGCTATGCTTGGAAGACACAAGCATGGATCCTGGTGAAGAAGCAGACTTATTGGTGGTGGTGTATGGCGGAAAACAAAGCGAAAAGTATTGGGTACCTGCCAAACGGTGTGAAAAGAAGGACATCGTATTGGCAATAGGCGGACAGGTACTGGCGGTGAATCTTCCAAGTTACATGTGAAGAACGTAGGCGAAAAACAGATGATTTGGAAGACGGGATGCGTCATGGCGAGATGCACCCTTATAGGCGAAGTTACTGTTAAGGTAGGCCAAATAAGTTTTAATTCACTATTTAAACTTGATTGGAATACTATTCGTGTAGGCGATATAGGCAAAGATAATGTACACAAATTGCATGCGTTGTTAGAGAAGATGGCGGTTTGTCTTTCTGTAGGCGATGACGATTTAGGCGTGACTACTCTGGGGGAAATGAGAATACAGTTGACGACAGATAAGCCAGTGGTGTATAGGTCTTATAGGTTGTCTTTTCCTGAACGGGTGATAGTTCGAGAGAAGGCGCAGGACTAAGGCGTTCAGGCGTTATACAAGGTTATAGATGCGTTATGCAGGGTGCAGGCGTTATACGCGAGAGGCGATATGAATCGAAGGCATTCAGGTTCCAGTGCATGGCGATTCGGTGGCAAAGACGGCGTTTGTAACTCCGGATGGATATTATGGATACCTGAAGGTGTCATTTGGGTTGGTGAATGCCCCGGCGGTGTCTCAAAAGGTGGTTAACAAGATGCTTGGCAGTATACGAAATAATTTTGGTTTTGGTGTACATGGATGATGTCTTCTATTGAGGAAGGTTTGGCGTTGTTGGAAAAGGTACTTCAACTTGTAGCCAAGGCGGGGCTTAAGTTGAATCTGGCAAAATGCATCTTTTTGGCGGATTCATTGGAGTATGTAGGGCAAGCAGAAAGCACAGGCGGCGGAAAATTTTCCAGTTCCTACTAATGTTCATGGCGTAAGGCAGTCTATAGGTTTAGCAAACTACTCTAGGAAGGTTGTGAAGGATTTTGCTATAATTGCAAGACCCTTGACAAATTTGACCAGGAAAGATGTTTCATGGCGTTGGGGAGATCCTGAACAAGGTACTTTTGAAAAACTTAAGGCGGTGCTGACGAGTAGACCAGTATTGGGTTTGAATGATAGCAAGGCGGAAACTGAGCTGCATACGGATGCTAGCAAATTAGGCGTGGCTGGTATTCTAATGCAGAAGCAGGCGAATGGCGACTTAATTCCGGTGTCTTACTATAGCAGGGCTACCATGGCGACTGGACAGTCTTGGCATAGTTATGAGTTAGAAACATCGGCGATTGTTGAGTCTGTGAGGCGTTATCGTGTTTATATTGGCGTTCATTTAAAGGTGGTAACTGAGGTGGTTCAGTTGTTAGGGCGACTACGGCGAAAAAGGATCTTCTTCCTCGAATTGAAAAATGGTAGATGACTCTACAAGGATATGACATGGCAGTTAAGTATCGGGCGGGTCACAAGATGCAACATGTGGATGCCTTGAGCCGAAATCCTGTTGCTGAAGTTCTTATGGTGAACTTGAGCGCGGAGGATTGGTTTTTGACGGTCCAGATGCAAGATCCCAAGGCGCAGGCGTTGGTGAATGAGTTGACTGAAGGTACAGCTGATAAAGGCGTAAAAAGGCGTGTGTACAAAATGGCGAATGGGCGGTTGTATAGGAAAACGTTACTTGGAGATCGTTTATGTCTCTGCGATGGCGAAATTTAACTTGGTACGTAAGTATCATGATGACATTGGTCATCCAGGCGTTGATAGGTGTTTGGGTTTGCTAAAGCAAACCTATTGGTTTACTAAACTGGGGCGTTTTGTTAGGAAATATGTCCAGGCGTGTTAAAGGTGTGCTTTTGGCGAATGGCTAGGCGAGTGGTATGTTGCAGCCTATCAAAAGGGTGGCGATTCCTTTTGTTACTGTGCATATTGACTACCTAGGCCTATTCTGTCGAAGCAAAAAGGCGTGGCGACTAGTATTAGCGAAGGCGATGAAGACATTGCAGTCTTCAAAGGCGATTCTCAAATTAAGAGAGGTGTTAGGCGAGTTTGGATATCCAGGGTGTGGCGTTTGGCGTACCGCGGGCTGGCGTTTACAGGCAAGGCGTTTGCTGAATTTTTGGCGGGGCGAGGTGTAAAGCACGTGTTGAATGCAATTGCTACACCATGGGCGAATGGTCAGGTTGAAAGGCAGAATCGTACTTTATTAAATGCAATAGAGGCAAGCGCAATATCTGAAGTTGATTGGGATGAAGGGCTCAATGAAATTGTTTGGGGTCTCAATCACACCGTTAATCAAAGCAGTGGGTTTTCCCCAACCCAGCTGATGTTTGCACACGATGATGGTGTAAATACGAGTCTGTCTGGCGATGTGCAAATGGCGAATGCACCCCTGGCGAAAGGCGAGACTTATGATGATATAAAGTCTAAAACTTCTTTCACGGCGACAGAAAGCAAGTGAAAACCTTACAAAGGCGGGGCGTAAAATGAAGGTGGTATTCGATCGAAGGCGTAAAGTTGCAACTGCAGGCGGCACCTCCAAGGTAAGCGATACCTATAAGGTAGGTGATCTGGTGTTATGGCGACAGGCTGGAACTTGATCAGGGGAAAAAGGTGTAAATCGGAAAATAATTAACAAGTTCGATGGTCCGTATAAAATGGCGAAGGCGTTAGGAAATGACAGATATGTCATAATGGCGGTAAAAGGCGTAAGGGGTTATAAAGCATTTAAGGCTGTTGTGGCGGTTGATTCTTTAAGGCGATATTATAGTAGCATGGCGAGGCTATTAAAGTGAGCATGATGACAGTGATGGCGTTGGCGTTGGCGTAGATCGCCAAAATCTGATTGATTTATTGGAGAGTTAAATTAATGAGGGCATTAATCTTTTTCAGGATGGCCGAATGTAACCAGTGATTTTTCCGAGGCGAAGGAAAATGGCAACGTGGCGACGGGCACGGCGAAGTAGCATCGGAAACGCTGCAAGCTCTGGAACGATCGGCGCAGGAGGCGATGGTGGGAGAGCAGTCAGCTGGCGGGCGGGAGAAGCTATCTATCGGCTTCGGCGGGGGACGAATCTTTTTGGTGAACTGGTGATATTTTTACTATTATTAGGCGTTTAAATTGTTTTTAATTAGTTGATTAAAAGGCGCGTTTACAATATATTTCGATGTTAACAAACCACATAAAATTAGTGAAATAGAGTGGAAGATGGGGATAAAAATACTACATTACATTATGATTATTGTTAATTCCCAGTAATAATAAGTACGCAGAAAGAAAAAAATCGTGGGTGTTTGGGAAGGCTCGAAAGGAAACAATGTTTTGCGACGTTTCGCGACTTTATTGTCGCTTCTTCAGGCACTATAGGAGAAGCAGTTTTTTAAAAAATATCAAAATAAAATTAACTGGCCACTTACCCAAAACACATTAATCCATATTTTGCCTAAAAACATTCATGGCGATTCCAACCGCCAACACTAAGCCACATACGGAAGAAAGATCAAAAACTTAAGGGTATTTTTGCCCGACGTACACCGATGCTCGGTTTGTGTCGTACTGACACCAGTTGAATTATTTCGGTACCAAAAAAGGACTGATTTTTTGTTTCCTTTATCATTAATTTCTTTCCCCGTGTTTCTGGTGCTCTTAAGAGCCCCAGTCAACTTCTTATGTTCAGGCTGGTCGGCATCGCCATAAACAAACAAATGGAATCATTAAAGTGGGCCTGATAGGAATTAAAATTAAATAATTTTTTGAAATTATTTGATAACAAATAAAAGATAAAAGAATAAAAAAAGTATTAGAAATTAAAGAAACATATAAAAGAAAAAAAAGTTGCGTTTGGTTGAGATCGAATTAAAAACTATAAAAATAATACATGAGTACACAAGTAAAATAAGTATATATGTATGTATCAACAAAAATAATTAACAGGTGTAGACAAAACAACCACAAAAATTGAATTTAGCAATATCAATACTGGCAATATTGCCATAACAATAACTCTGTATAGAAAAAAAACACACATTCGCGACGGAAAAAGTAAGAGAGCTTTAAAGAAAGACACACAAAATGTTCACACCAGAAAGCACCCCGTGTATGGTTACACCTTTCTTTTTTCATTCATTTTTCTGTACTTATTTAAAACGTTGTTATATATTACACTAAGACCTTAGGTATCAGACCTCATGTTGACCGTTTTGTTCAAATTAATATGAATCATTTCGCCTATATTACGTTTGTACCAGTTTGGTTCTCTCTCGAGAACCATAACATCATCAAAGTTAAATTCATGTCCGGTGTCAAAGTGGTGTGAGGCCAAAGCAGTTTTATCCTTTTTAGATTTGTTCCGAGTATTGCAATCATTTCTATGTTGATTAATCCTATTACCTAAATATTGCTTAGTATGATAGCGCGTCTGCTACAATATTATCTTTTCCCGAAATATGCTCAATAGAAAAATCAAATTCTTGTAAGGCTAGGACCCAACGCGCGATTCGCGGCGAGAGTAGTCGACAAGTGTTAATATACGTTAAAGCTTTATTATCAGTATGCACCGTAAAATGGCGACCCAATAGATATACACGCCATCGAGTTAACGCAAATACACACGCAAGAACTTCCTTTTCATTGCTATGGTACCGCGTTTCTCTTGGAAGCAATAATCGACTCGCATAAGCTATCGTACGAGATTCACCATCCAACACTTGGTAAAGTTGTGCCCCTAATCCATATTCGCTTGCATCTATGTTGACATGCCATTCGGCTGACAAAACCGGATGATAAAGCATTGCTGCATTTATTAATAAATCCTTTATCTTCTCAAAAGCTTTCTCTTGTGGCTCTTTCCATTCCCATCGAACAGTTTTTCGCAATAATTTCGTTAGAAGCTCACAAAATGATGAAAACGATTTACAAAAGGATCTGTCAAAATTGCATAAGCCTAGAAAGCGCTGAAGTTGCTTAACGTTGTGTGGTCGCGTGTATTCTACAATAGCTTTAACCCTAGACGGATTTGGTTTAATACCATTACTATTTATCACATATCCCAGAAAATTAAGTTGATCACAAAAAAAATCACATTTACTTATATTAAGGGTTAACCCAAATTCCTGGAGTCGTTTGAAAACCATTTTTAAATGTTTAATATGTTGCTCAAACGAATCAGATATTATGATAGCATAGCATATCATCAATATATCCGGTTAAAAATGAGTCAAACTCCGGACCGAAAATGTTACTGATCATGCGTATAATCGACGAAGCGGCCGTAGTGTCCAAACGCGAAAAATATTTTAATTCTGAAGAAGAATTCAATTTACATGTCTTAAAAATATCCTCTATTGACCTCGGACACTCGTGATCTTTTTCCATCTGTTTATTAAGTCTGCGCGCATCTAAACAAATTCTAACTGAATTATCTTTTTTGATTACAACTCTTACGGGTGATATGTATGGAGTTGCAGCAGTGGCGTGCAGTACCATTTACAGTAGGGTAGGCAACAGAATCAAAAATATGAAAAAAAAACTAAAAAAACGTATGTATTACATAATATATATGTACAATGTACGTATATAAAATTTACTGTCTAACGTATTTTAACTTTAAACTCAAACAAAAGAAAATTCAAATAACAGCAAATAAATTTAATTACTTGTAGATGCAAAACGAATAATCTGTCTATTATTCAATCATTATTTCTTCCCGATAGGCGACTCAACGACTGGCGAATTAGCTAAAACAATAACCGTACATAATATTGCCAGATTGCCAATTGTCACTGCCTAATAGATTTTATGTACCAAAATGATTTTACAGTCAAATAAAATAATAAATGAAATCATTTGGAAACAAATACAGATGACAGACAAGCAAATTTATAATTTGCTACATAATACAAATCTTTCTAAAACACTGTTATTTAAAATCGATCATATATAAAATAACATGGACTGTTTCTTACATAGTTCTGTAATAACATCGGAACTGGCAATACCGCTTCGGCGGGATCGAGACATCGGGTGCATCCGTGCTGCGGTAACACACTGCTTTTGCTTGTCCATATCCATGTAAAGTTAAGTTGCGGCCGTGCGTTCGATTTCGAGTAATGGGATGCGTTTTTTAGGTAATAATAAGACGTTGAACAGGTGGCGTTTGTTTTGTATGATGTTTCCGGCTTTGCAACCGTAATAAACACAATACTAACTTACTATTTAGAAAAATAAAACAATGTAGGTCGCATTGTAGGATTTGTAGGTAGATATATAATGAAAATTGATCAGATAAATATATTTTTATTTTGCGTCTGTCTTGAATAAATCGAAGGGTAGGCAATGCTTTTTTGCCTATATGTAATGCACGCCACTGAGTTGCAGCACGTTCAATTATACCCAGATTTACCATTTCCATGACAGTTTTATTGATGGCTTCTCGATAAGCTACGGGTATCGGATATGACTTAATAAAAAATGGATCGGTATTATGAAGTTTAATTTGATGATTATAATTTTTTACACGACCCGGTATATTTGAAAAAATCGATTCAAATTCGCTAATCAATTCTTTAAACATATGTTTCTCATTAAAATTTAAATTTATATTTGTTGTGACACTCTGTATATCAGTTGACTGCACAACTTGCTATAACAAAACTCTCGTATTTTGATAAACTGCGCAAATTTAACGATTCACTACCATCATATTCGTGAGAATAATTATTTTTTTCTGATAAAGCAATTTCTTCATCGCCTACCGAACAAAATATTTTATTTATATTTAAATCGATACGTACTTTGTATTTTCGTAAAAAATCAATTCCTAAAATAATTGAATAAACAAGATCAGGTATGACAACAAATTCCTGGTAAAAAATATTATTTTCACACGAAAAACAAATTAAAGTTTGTAATTGTATTTTTCTTTGTTTTGATTTAAACGCCCCCATAAGTCTTATGCCAGAACACGGAAAAGATGGAATGTCACTTTTAATTTTATCAGAAAAAGTGTTCCAAACGCCTTCAGAGACTACGGAGATTTCACTTCCAGTGTCAATTAAAGCGGGGAAAAACCCCATACAATTGCGTTTCGATAATCGGCAATCTATAATTAACAATTTCGTGCTTAAAGCTACACTCATCTTTAAGTAATTCATCTCTAACGTTATTATTAAAACTAAAAGCCCCTTTTAAAACGTTTTCCACAGCCGGGCTCGTCTCTGGAAAGCAATCTAGTTTTCCGAATTTTCCTCACATTCAACATTATCCACAGTTTGCATACTAGATAAGTTTTTTGTCTGATTTTGTCCCGACATCTGTTGTGATTGTGATCCATGTCTAGAATTATTTTGTTTATAAAAATAATTTTTTCCCGGTCTTGTTGAATGTGAAAAAGAATCCGTCGTACTAGCACTAAAATAATATTCGGCCTGAAGCTGAAGGGCATCTTGAAATGTAACTGCGCCGATTAAAGTACAAGAAATACTTCGCGCAATAATTTGAATTAATTGCGGGGGCGGATAGGCAGGTTCTAAATGTTTAGCCAAAACTACATAGGAATTAAAATATTCTGTAAATGTAGCGCTGCCATTTATAAGGTAAATATCCGAATCTAATTTCAGTCTAATCTTAAGTTGCTGAGATTGACTCCAATATTGAGCTAACAATTGATATTTAAAATCTTGAAAATTAGTGAAAGTTGATAAGAAAGCGTTCATCCATATTTTTGCGTTTCCTCTAAAGAATAAATTAGTTATACTATCTACTAAAAACTGATCTACAGAAACATTTTGTGATTTATACATGGTTTCTATTTGATTTAAAAAATCTACAGGGTGTATATCCCCTTTATCATCAAAAATAGGAACGTCAGCGTTTGGTTTAAAAGTACAAATATTTTGGAAATGGCCCTGATTAGAATTGATATTATTATTATTTATATTTAACTTATGTACTTCATTAATAGCACTAGAAATTATCGTTTTTAAATGCTGCATGGAACAGGTAATCGGATTACAAAATGGCGGTGGCATGAAATTTGCCGCTGGCATATGAACTGCCGGTGGCGGCACAAACATAAATTTGCCTCCCTGATTCCCTTCGTTATTATTGCCTCTTATAAACGGTCCAGATAATACAGAATTTGGAAAGATCCTACCTTGTATCGTTGAAGTTGTGTTCGGTACCGTCGTGGCTGTCGTAGTTGGTACCGGCCCCTGAGGCGTTGTGGGCGATGTTGTTATGGGATCCGAAAGAGATTGTCGACCTCGTAGATCCAAAAGTCGATTCTGGCCCTTACCACGAAGGTCATAGCTGTGAGTCCTTGGGGTGGCACCGTTATTCATCTCAGATAAATACACGTAGTCAGTAGTACTTCTATTGTCTATATAATACTTCACCAGCCTCTAGTTGGGCGCCAAGATGTAACAGGGGGAAATTTTGAGGGTCGGTTTGATGAAGTAAAAGGCGATAGTTTAAGTTCCTCGTGTATTTCTCTCTCCCTTTTGTAACTCTTTGCTATAATGGCTAGAAAATTATATAAATGATTTGCTGATCTTAAATATTATGGATAAATCTTACATAGCACCAAGTTAATTCATACAAAATATAATAATTAATAAGATGTATGGTGAAATTATAAACCACAGGCTGCCGCCGTTATTTGCAAAAGTTAAGAATAAATGTAGAAATAAATTTACTTAAATCGAAGATATTTTTTATCCGCATACCAGATTTATTTAATAAAATGGGTATAAGCGGCGACATCTACAAGACGGGTGTTTGAACGCATTGAATGTTAATAAGGTTTACTACATTTACACTAAAATATTCCCATGTAGTTCAGCAATTTAACAACAAATAATCAATAACCTAATATATTTTGTTTCAAGGATAATTGTTTTGATGTAAAATGATCTTGATAGTCTCAATATTTAAAAAGATGGGTGGCTAAGTTTTTCAGATCTATTTTCTTTATGGCGATAGTTAGTTTGTTTATGGCGATGCCGACCAGCCTGAACATAAGAAGTTGACTGGGGCTCTTAAGAGCACCAGAAACACGGGGAAAGAAATTAATGATAAAGGAAACAAAAAATCAATCCTTTTTTGGTACCGAAATTAATTCAACTGGTGTCAGTACGACACAAACCGAGCATCGGTGTACGTCGGGCAAAAAATACCCTTGCGTTTTTATTCTTTCTTCCGTATGTGGCTTAGTGTTGGCGGTTGGAATCGCCATGAATATTTTTAGGCAAAATATGGATTAATGTGTTTTGGGTAAGTGGCCAGTTAATTTTATTTTGATATTTTTTAAAACACTGCTTCTCCTATAGTGCCTGAAGAAGCGACAATAAAGTCGCGAAACGTCGCAAAAACATTGTTTCCTTTCGAGCCTTTCCAAACACCCACGATTTTTTTTCTTTCTGCATACTTGTTAGCATCACCAGTCATCACTCGTGCTCCTGGTCGCTCGCATAATAGGGATCGCGAGTATTGGCCGTAGTTCGGTAAGTGACCAGCGACGATCGGTGGGAGGGCGCCACCGTCGACGCACAATGCTTGCTGAAGCCTGTCAGCCGCCGATCATTCACTTGTTCCGCGTGCGCCTGGCGTACACAGCTGTTTTGTATTTTGTTCTCGATTTAAACCAAATAAACCCCTTTTACCGTATTTTTGTGCAATCATTGAGTTTAACGCCCTAGAAATTCATCGTCTAAAATCAGAAGTGGGATAGAACTTACACCACAATAAGCTTTTAAGTGGCATGGTGAAAGGAGGATGCATTTGAATAAGATAAGTACACAGTTTCTAATTAGGTTTACAAATCGAAAGTATTGGTTGCCTGTTTATGGCTTTGAAAGAGTACGAAAAGTTAATAGTTCAGTAATATTAAAGTAAATTTTCAAAGAAAATGAGTCACGGCGTCATGTCTCAAAAGTGAGAAGCATTGCCGCATTTAGATTGAGCATTACAGCATTTATATTAAGCAGTTGAAGCCTGTATAAAGTTACGGAGGGAAATATTACAATGATTATTATTAAAACAAGTATTTTCTGCATTATTTCATAGCGCTTTAAGTTTAAGTAAGTTTTTATAGTCTGAAATTGTCTGAATAAGTTTTAATAATCTGTTTATTATTGGTAAATACATTAGTACTAGAATGGTGGTTTAAATATATCAGCCACACCGTTTATATTTTAATTCTGAATAAATTTTTCTAATTGCATAACAAATAGCAATACAGGAAAGTTTTTGTCAATAAAAATATGGATTACATGCGACTCCCCTTCAAAATGGACTGATCCAACTAGAGCACGGCGACTCCCCTTGAAAATGGACTAGTCCAACTAGCGCACGGCGATTCCCCATTCCCCTTCAAAATGGACTGATCCAAACTAGCGCGCACGTCACAATGATAGTCCGAGCGTCCGGGCAGAGGTGACCAGAATCTGCATTTTCCACATTACTTGCAGGTAAAATAGTTTGTGTATTGTTTATAATTTGAATAGATCTTTCAACGATATGTTTTGTTCGCTATAGTCGAGGGCTAGTATTTGATTACGTCTTGGAAAATAGATAATTTTAAAAGTAGTAAGTAAAGTATTTTCATAATATGTTTAATTAACGTCACAGCCTATTTGTGAGCAGCCTGTTGATTTACTTCTGTAGGGTCAACTTGTTGAGGGTCTTTTCGGGTGTGGAATTAATGTACACTGCTGTTTTTAATAACTTAACTTTAATTATGATGAAATAATTACAACAGTGACCCTAAGGGAAACTGTCTAAAATAAGTACGCGTCGAAGAGTAAAAAGGTAAAGAGGCAAAAAGAGTTGAAGAGCAAAGAGTAAAGTATGTCAAGTAAAGAGTAAAGTGACAGAGCAGTTGTCTTTCATTTCTTTAAATAATATCTAAGCTACAAAATACCAAGAGGCCTGGAATGAGTTAGATAATCTTAAAAGTGAAAGTAAAGTTGTATCATTAAACTTTGTTGAATTGTTTTGATATATTGATGTTTTGATCATGCTGAAATGCCTTGGCCTCTGAGCTCGTGTTTTGCGTTAGAAACGTCGTAGCCATGCCACAGGATTCAGCCTCTGAATCTGTGTTTAAACTGTACTAAGTTATATTTAAAGTTGATCTAGTCTCGATTGTTCCATGCTGGTGCGCCTTAATCGCTGAACCCGTGTTTTGCATTAGAAACGACGAGGTCATGTTAATGGGCTCAGTGTTGTATCATTAAACTTTGTTGAATTGTTTTGATATATTGATGTTTTGATCATGCTGAAGTGCCTTGGTCTCTGAGCTCGTGTTTTGCGTTAGAAACGTCGTAGCCATGCCACAGGATTCAGCCTCTGAATCTGTGTTTAAACTGTACTAAGTTATACTTAAAGTTGATATTTTGAGTTGATCTAGTCTCGATTGTTCCATGCTGGTGCGCCTTAACCGCTGAACCCGCGTTTTGCATTAGAAACGACGAGGTCATGTTAATGGGCTCAGCCTCTGAGTCAATGTTGGGTTTAGATGATTATCGAACTGTTTTATTATGTTGAGTTTTGAGACAATTTATGGGCCGAAATGTTGTGATTTGTAAATAATCGCTCTTGTGACGTGTTGTTTAAGTCTCCTGCGGCGCGGCGGTAGTACGATGTCGTTGATTATGTTAAACCAAGTTGTGTTTGTTAAAGAATGTGGTTCTCTGGATGAAAATATAGATTCTCAGAGTGAGTTGTTGGACCTCAATGATCGTCGGGACGTCGAAGTGTCAGGATTGGCCGTGTTAGCATCACCAGTCATCACTCGCGCTCCTGGTCGCTCGCATAATAGGGATCGCGAGTATTGGCCGTAGTTCGGCAAGTGACCAGCGACGATCGGTGGGAGGGCGCCACCGTCGACGCACAATGCTCGCTGAAGCATGTCAGCCGCCGATCATTCACTTGTTCCGCGTGCGCCTGACGTAAACAGCTGTTTTGTATTTTGTTCTCGATTTACGCCAAATAAACCCCTTTTACCGTATTTTTGTGCAATCATTGAGTTTAACGCCCTAGAGATTCATCGTCTAAAAATACTACATTACTCTTGGCTTGACCGATTTTAACAAATTTGGTGACATTCAAAAGGGTTTAATTTGTTCTTTAAAAACAAAGCTAGATATGAAAAATAGTCAAATAAAACTTCTATTTTTAGTTTTTTAATCTAAATAAGTGTCATTACAAACATTTATAAAATAGTTTTATATACTATATACATACTCAGGGTCGGCATTTCTGGTCTTGGGTGCCGGTTTTCATGTGTACAAAGAGTACGGTCAACACGCTTAGTAAAATAAGATGTACTGAATAAAGACAGAAGGCGAGTATTTTCCCAAGCGCATTTAATCTAACATCAGATTAAGTAGTTATGTAATAAATACTTCGTATTTTTGCTCACTCCGACTTACTAGATTGCCTTAACGACTCACACCTATACATATCGGGACAATTCAGAAGTGTGGTCTGTATTTAACGTGTAAGACAGAGAATACTATAAATGACCGGTTCATACTATAAAAGACAGCATCAAAAGGGGCCGGTGATGGGCCGGTGCGACCGAGATAGTGTTGCCGGTATTTACGGGTGTGGGCAAGGTAAAGCATAAGCATGGTGGGAGTACGCATTGAGAGGGGCGGTGCTTTATGTTAAGCTTCGTATTCACTATCCGAAAGAACAAAGGAATGAAATTCGGTATATTTGAACAGCAAACCGAATGCATGCGGCCGTTCGCCATTCGGTTCGCTCCATCATCCGTTTCCAGTCGGTACATCAGAGACGTTCGCAAACGAATGAGAATTATAGAACCGCGCGAGCAAGAGTGGACGTTCGCTCGTTGGATAGTAGCATTCGTTCGTTCGGATAGTGAATACGCACCTTTATGTAGATGAAAGGGTGGGGAAAGGAAATAGATCACCTGAGATCCAAACTATTTTTGCATCATTCTTTTCGCCTAGCTGTTTCGGTGTGTATGTTAAGTGATTCAAAAATGGCTATTTATACGACCGAAGAGAAGGTGCATATCGTTAAATGGTTTTACATTTCCTCAAGCGTGGAAGAGGTTATTGGGCGTTTTGTATGTTCACCTTTGAAGATCGCCCTGTGCCTTGTGCCACAACTGTACGCAATATTGTCCATAAATTTGAGCAAACCGGCTGCATTGCGGCGTGCAGAAATTGTGACAATAAGGAAGGCGCAGAGAAGGTGATTCCCGACAAGGAAATTAATATTTGTGCCGCGGTCGAAACAAGCGAACCTTGTTCAAGCCGAAATATAGCTGAACAAGTTGGTTGCAATACTCGAGCGGTGCGCAGGGTTTTAAAAAAGCATGGATATAAGTCCTACAAAATCAGTACCACGCAAGAAATTTTTTCAGCAAATTGTAACAGACGTCTGGAGTTTTGCGAGGCTGTAAGAGAAAGAGCCGATCGGAATAATTTATTTTTGGAAAATATATTTGTTACGGGCGAGAATTAAGGGGCTCAGTTCATTAGGGTGAGTTAATGTATCAGGACTGTGGGCACTCACCTTTATTCCCGTTCTGGACTCGTACTTGTTGATTTTTTTGCTTATAAAACACTTGAGGATAGCGCGCGCTTGGAGGTGTACACTGTGTACTCGGCCGTTCTTGTCACTCTGCGTACTCGACTACGACTACGTACCCACTCAGGTTTTTCGGGTAAAGGATGAGAGGAAGAGATAGAATCCAACATACCGCCCACCAAAATGAAATATTTTCCATTTTCGTTTGAGAATAGTAAAGTAAAATAAAAAAAATAAAAAAGTAAAAAAATGCGTTATGTTTAAAAGAAAGTAAGAGTGAAATTTATGGAGTTAAATTTAGAGGAAATTTATAAAAATGCATTATTAGGGTTAATGTATGAGTGTAATTTAATTAAATATTAAGAAGTTTACATTTGTTATAGAGTAGAGAAAAGTAATTAAATAAGAGATGCGAATTATGTTTATTTTGAGATGTTTTTTTTGCGATTATGTTTTTTTTAGAGAGTAAATTTTACTTTTGAGATTTGCAGTAAGGCAGTGGGCATATCTTTGTCACTGGTCTTTTAAGAATGCCTTTTGCTGTTTTTAAAGTAACCACGCGTGTAACACGATCATGGCCCGGGTGAATCTCTAAGACTCTTCCAATGCTCCATTTGAGCGGAATTAGATTATCATCCTTTATTAAAACAACCGAGTTTATTTCTATTGAAATAGTAGAGTCATTCCATTTAGCTCTTTGTAAAAGTGTTTGAAGGTATTCTTTAGACCATCGGCTCCAAAAGCTTTGGTGCAAGCGTGATATCAACTGCCAGCGAGAGAGATGATTTAATTTTATCCTGGAAAGATCATCTTCCGGAGGGGCGTTTAACGGCTCTAGGGTTAAAAAATGTCCTGGAGTAAGAACTGCCAAATAACCATTCGTCACTAGACAAAATTCACCAGGATACCCTTATATCTATTTTTTTTTATTTTGGAAGACATTCAATACAATTGTATTTACCTATATACTTATCACCAAAAGATTAATTTTGAAATAAAGTTATTTTCCTAATAAATTTGATATTTATTTAATTTAAATTGTTAGTACCTACTGATCCTATTCGATTAAAATCAACTCAAGCTTTAAATAAAGTAACATATTAATAAAACATTAAACATTGCATTTGAAAATATAAATAGAAAGGCTTGAAATAAAAGGAATGTATTTGAAAAATAAAATGAAAACACTAATACCAAAAAAAAATACCAAACCAAACCAAACCAAACCAAAACAAATGTATTGTAACCAGTGATTTTTCCGAGGCGAAGGAAAATGGCAACGTGGCGACGGGCACGGCGAAGTAGCATCGGCAACGCTGCAAGCTCCGGAACGATCGGCGCGGGAGGCGATGGTGGGATACCAGTCAGCTGGCGGGCGGGAGAAGCTATCTATCGGCGTCGGCGGGGGACGAATCATTTTGGCGGACTGGTGATATTTTTACTATTATTAGGCGTTTAAATTGTTTTTAATTAGTTGAATAAAGGCGTGTTTACAGTTCAGAAGCGGGGTAACCGACGTGTTGTGTTGTGGAGTGAACAAAAGGCGAAAACAATGATTTTTGGGTGATACAAATTAAGGCGTAGTTTTATTTTTAGGGTTAATTAAGCATAAAACAAGTGGCGTTATTGTTTTTGTGTTTTTAGCCTATGGCGGGCAGCCGGGAGAATACTCCTGAGCTGGACAATGAGCCAGAATCAAGCGAAGGCGAGCGCGATTCTGTCTCAGATGAAGAACCTGTGTCGATGGTACAGAAGTTGCTAAAAGGCGGTTTAGCAGCTAGCATCCAGCAGATTTTGGCGGCCGAAATGGCACAGGCGACAAAACAAAAGGTGGCTGTTGGTACAGGCGGTACCAAGGGCAAAGGTAAAGGCGTTAAATCAGGTGAGAGCGTTCCTCAGGCGTTGGGAGCTGCTTGCAGCGATAAGGCGGGATCTGCTTGCAGTTCTGGGTGTATGGGATCAGGGACAAGGGCGGGCGGTGAAATCCTTGAACCCTTTGATCCTGACAGCCAGGATTGTAATGTAGTGAGGTGGTTAAGTAAGGTGGATCAGTTACGCGACATCCATGGCTGGTTCGATTACGAGAGGGCATATTTCACCCATTAGGCGAAATTGCAAGGCGCGGCAAGGAGCTGGTATAACCGGCTGGAGAACTATGACCTCTCGTGGGAGAACTGGAAGGTGGCGTTGAGGAAGGCGTTTCCTCGAGAGCATGATTTTGATCAGTTGATCAAAGACATGATGGCGAGGGGAAAATTGGATGGCGAAACCATGACCCACTATTACCACGACAAAATGGCGTTGATTGAGAGGTGCGAGCTGTCAGGCACAAAGGCGCTTTCGTGCTTGATTGAAGAACTACCTCTCGATCTGCAGTCGAATGCACTGGCATTTACTTGCTCAACCCCTGGCGATATATGTATACTTGTATACTGGGTTTTGTCTTATTTTGACAGATACAGGCGTCATGCAGCTAGTGGTCATGGAACTGAAACGGTGTGGCGGCCCAGCTAGCTACAGTGCAGTGGTATCGAAGGTGAGGAGGCCGGAGGCAAGATCGACACTGGTGGCAAGTACATCTGCTGGCATCCGGTGTTATAATGGGGGACCACTTAAGCCGCAATTGCCCCAAACCTAAGGCGAAAAGGTGCATGCGGTGTGGAAAGGCGGGACACGACAGATTTGACTGCCCTAGTCGTATTGGAGGACCGTCAGGAGGCGGATCTGGCGCGATTCCAAAGGCGAAGCACTGTCAGGTGAGACTAGTCGATGTTGTTGAAAATGCATACAAAAAAACTGGCGGTTATACAGGGTGATGTAAAACTTAAGGCGTATATATCGACACTGGGAGTGAACGAAGCATTATAAGGCGCGAAATGTTCGATACTCTTGGTGACGATATTAAAGTTGATCCATCGTCGGTGGTTTTACAGGATTTTGGCGGCGGTACGTGCACAGTGAAAGGCGAGGTAAAATTACCTATCATTGTGGACGGCATCGCAATAGATGTTAAGGCGGTAATTGCAGACTGCGATCTTTTTGGAGCTGATCTTCTTTTAGGTCAACCGGCGTTAGCTACCCCAGGCGTTACACTGACGGTCACCGATGGCAAGGCGAAGCTCACTCGGGTTGATCCAGCAGTGGAGATGGGCAGTGAGGATGATAAGGCGATGGCGTTACGCAAGGTGCTATGCTTGGAGGACACAAGCATGGATCCTGGCGAAGAGGCAGACTTATTGGTGGTGGTGTATGGCGGAAAACAAGGCGAAAAGTATTGGGTACCTGTCAAGCGGTTTGAAAAGAAGGGCACCGTATTGGCAATAGGCGGACAGGTACTGACTGGCGGTGAATCTTCCAAGTTACATGTGAAGAACGTAGGCGAAAAACAGATGATTTGGAAGACGGGATGCGTCATGGCGAGATGCACCCTTATGGGCGAAGTTACTGTTATGGTAAGCCAAATAAGATCTAATTCACTATTTAAACTTGAGTGGAATACTATTCGTGTAGGCGATATAGGCAAAGATAATGTACACAAATTGCATGCGTTGTTAGAGAAGATGGCGGTTTGTTTCTCTGTAGGCGATGACGATTTAGGCGTGACTATTCTGGGGGAAATGAGAATACAGTTGACGACAGATAAGCCAGTGGTGTATAGGTCTTATAGGTTGTCTTTTCCTGAACGGGTGATAGTTCGAGAGAAGGCGCAGGACTAAGGCGTTCAGGCGTTATACAGGGTTATAGAGGCGTTATGCAGGGTGTGGCGTTTGGCGTACCGCGGGCTGGCGTTTACAAGCAAGGCGTTTGCTGAATTTTTGGCGGGGCGAGGTGTAAAACACGTGTTGAATGCAATTGCTACACCAAGGGCGAATGGTCAGGTTGAAAGGCAGAATCGTACTTTATTAAATGCAATAGAGGCAAGTGCAATATCTGAAGTTGATTGGGATGAAGGGCTCAATGAAATTGTTTGGAGTCTCAATCACACCGTTAATCAAAGCAGTGGGTTTTCCCCAACCCAGCTGATGTTTGCACACGATGATGGTGTTAATACGAGTCTGTCTGGCGATGTGCAAATGGCGAATGCACCCCTGGCGAAAGGCGAGACTTATGATGATATAAAGTCTAAACTTCTTTCACGGCGACAGAAAGCAAGTGAAACCTGACAAAGGCGGGGCGTAAAATGAAGGTGGTATTCGATCGAAGGCGTAAAGTTGCAACTGCAGGCGGCACCTCCCAGGTAGGCGATACCTATAAGGTGGGTGATTTGGTGTTATGGCGACAGGCTGGAACTTGATCAGGGGAAAAAGGTGTAAATCCGAAAATAATTAACAAGTTCGATGGTCCGTATAAAATGGCGAAGGCGTTAGGAAATGACAGATATGTCATAAAGGCGGTAAAAGGCGTAAGGGGTTATAAAGCATTTAAGGCTGTTGTGGCGGTTGATTCTTTAAGGCGATATTATAGTAGCATGGCGAGGCTATTAAAGTGAGCATGATGACAGTGATGGCGATGGCGTTGGCGTTGGCGTAGATCGCCAAAATCTGATTGATTTATTGGAGAGTTAAATTAATGAGGGCATTAATCTTTTTCAGGATGGCCGAATGTAACCAGTGATTTTTCCGAGGCGAAGGAAAATGGCAACGTGGCGACGGGCACGGCGAAGTAGCATCGGCAACGCTGCAAGCTCCGGAACGATCGGCGCGGGAGGCGATGGTGGGATACCAGTCAGCTGGCGGGCGGGAGAAGCTATCTATCGGCGTCGGCGGGGGACGAATCATTTTGGCGGACTGGTGATATTTTTACTATTATTAGGCGTTTAAATTGTTTTTAATTAGTTGAATAAAGGCGTGTTTACAGTATATTTCTTTAAATCAAATAGGCAGCATTTTTATTCTAAATCTGATATACCACTAACAATGACAATGATCATGTATGTTTTATATATACGAGGATATGCATAAAATTAATAGATATCTTATTAATTCAATTATGACAATTAATGAGGCCAAAACATGTTTGATTTTATTTGATTCATTAGCCTTATTTTTGATTTTACAATGTTTTTTCTCTCAGTGCAAATATGAAATAAAATACCGGGTGTTCCATAAGAAAAAACATAATTTTGGTGTAAATCTTAGTTCTGACATACCCTGTATATTTTAAAATAATTTTAAATTATGCACATGGTCTTCCCACATATGCCCATAAAATATTTTGTTTCTACATATTTCCGTTTTCGTATAATCAACCGAGGCGAATGAGTTGCGCCACTCTGTATATAGGTGTTCCGTTTAAAAAAATATTCGCGATCCACTCATTTTTTTGAGCCACCCTTTAGAAGTTCAAATATTTTCCTCAAATACGTCCTAATACATACTTTATGTCTGGGCTACAAAATTCATAAGCTTTTTATTATTAGAACTGTACCCTGTAGAATCAAGGTTATTACATGGTTGGTGATAAATTAAATATTAGTATTGTGAACATTTTATTCCACTCGACTCTAGTTCGACATATGCTCAACGAATTGTGATCCTAAACCGACCAATCAAATGTAAAGTTTCAGGCATCCGCGTCCGCTTCTCGCAAAAAACAAAAATTTTGTTTCCTAGGAAGCATCGCGCTGAACATCTAGGTGCGTGGCGAGGTGCGAGGCTCCAGTATGTTTTGACGCATAAATTTGTACATGCTTGATTCAGCATCGCCGGATGGCGAGGTGAATGGCGCGCATCGCATCGAGATGAAATGCTCCGCACTATGTTTGTACGATAGTCGCGATGCATCCTACGCGCACTTACTCGCCGTTTTAAAACAGTGCGCGTAGGATGCATCGCGGTAAGCATTCTGGCGAGCAGCGCGGCTAGCATCTTGGCGAGCATCGCATCGAGATGCCTCACTACACTGTAAAAAAACGAGTGAAATTTCACTCATTACTTTCTCAATTTCTGTCCATACTCGATTGAGTGAAATTTCCACTCTACAGAACTGAGTGAATCTTCAATTTTCAGAGTGAAAAGGACTGAGTGTTTTCGCTCAATCGGAATTGGACGAAAGACTCATTTTTTACTCATTATGGTTCACCTTGAGTAGGATTTTGATAATTTATTCACTTTAAAATGAGTGAACTCACTAAGTGTTGAGTTCAAGTACAGCTTTTATTGAGTGACTTTTTTTACTGAAATTTGTGTTACACTTAACTTGATTAGTACTCATATCTGAGTATTAATTTCACTCAGTATTGAGAAATATATTCTAAATGATTTTTTTAAAAGCTATGTTATGATTTTTATGAGTACCTTGTTTATATAGTGTATTGTTATGATTAACAAATTATGGTTTATGTATATGTCATATTGTATTATTCATAATGCATGGTTTTTATGACAGAGGCGATAGAATGTTACGGGAGATAAGATGGTGAGTGAGGCGCCCGCCGCAGTCAGTCGGTACCGTGCGCTCGCACGATACACATGTTTGTGTCGTAATCCTAAGTACTAAAATGTAATAAAGAAGTTATGAGGGAAATCCAGTGTTTTATTTGAAAATACAAGATCTATTGTTTACATATCAGAAGCGGGATAGAACTACTAGAAGTACCACAAGAGTTTAAAAAGTGCCAATATGCCATGTTGTGTGTGAATCCATAAGTTAAGTTGCTGGAAAAGGACATAAAGCCATAAAGCAACAAGTCCAGCAGTGTTAGTGAATAAAAAGGATACATACAGGAACATTTGGAAATTGGCTTATCCACTCCTACTTCAAAAATGGGAAAAGACAAGGCTGTTACGATGTGCAAGGTGCAAACTGCAAGTCATTTTTGCTAAAATAAGTCTTTTGATTGACCATGTTGACATAAACACTAAAGCAGTGAGAAAATATAGCTTCAGAGGATACATTCGAATAAGATAAGTACACAGATATCAATTAATTGTTAATTTATGTTTCATAGTACGAATATAAAATTTTTAGTTGCTTGTTTATGATTTTAAAGACGTTATTGAAATTAATATTCCAATAAATTGAATTTGTAAAAGAATCAAATAAAATAAAAGGTTCAGATCAATTAATGATAGTGATATCAATATAGGGCAGCCTGTATAACAAAAAAATGTTTTAACTAAAATTAAAAACAAGCATCTTTTGCATAATCTCTTTGCAAATTTGATACAAGCAAAATCAAATGTTTAATGTCTAAATTATTTAAATTGATTTTGTAAAGGCTATTCATTTCTAGTGAATAAAATTAAACAATATGAAGGTTTAAAATATCACCAAGGTTTAAATTTACACTGTGAACAAATAATCGCAAAAATAAATCTCTACAAACATTATAGACCGATATAGTCTAAAAATAATTATTGTTTTAATAAAGTTTATGATTCAAAAATTATTTCTCTGTTTCTTATAAAGATATAACGTTCTTTTTAAAATAATTAAGGACTAATTATTATTTTCAGGACGGTCTTGGAAAATAGTCTGTTAATAAAAATAAAAGGAGTTACACAATATGTTTCAAAAAAAAATATGGTGATAATTGATAACAGAAAATGTTCGTACACAGGTCGATAAACACACAGAGTTTTTTACATAACACAATATTTGTTTGGATTTGTAAAAAGAAATTAGTATGCACAAAAAATTGCTTTGTATGTTTAACAATTTATACAGAGGAGTTTAAAAGAAACAATTTAATTAATTTCGTGTTGTGTTGATTATATTTTATGTCATGGTTTTAGTAAAGCCTTCAGGATTTTACCAGAAGATAGAGTGTCGGAGGAATAAAAAGTTTAAATAATTACTTTTGTTCGGCCTCAAAAAAAAAATAAAAAAAAAGAAATAGGAAGTTTGAAATACCAAAAGCTGTAACTTCAGACAATAGCAATTAAAAAAAATAAAGTTTATCAATATAAGAAATCGGACTGTTTTGCAACAAAAATAAAATAAATTAGCATTGAATGCAATGTCCTCACAACATTCTACTTCCTAAAAAAAAATGTTTATTCTGAATGTTCTCTTTGGAAACAGTATATGATTTCACTTTTTGAATGATTATTATTTTGTTCCATGATTTATTCGCTAATCTCTTTTATTGAAATCTGTTTTAGTGACATGGAAGACATATTTAAAGTGCTTCATGAATTATAAAATTATAAATGAATTGGGAGATATTATCAAGATTCTAGAACCCTAGAGAGCAAGGTGTCTCTTTTGGTACACAGCCGAGTAGAGTAATTTACAGATGATAAGTTTGCTGAGCGATTTGGAATATGAAGTTTAGAAGAATATGAAGTATCTGTTTTTTTTATATAGAAACAAATTGAGCAACTACCTACTACTTATATAGTTGGAACTTGATTTCAACCATCATATGTATCCTTTCAAGTCATCACACCATTATTCACTCTGTACTATTTATTTAACAAAATTCTTAATGCATTTAAAAAAAATCGAATTTAATTAAATTAAAATATAATTTCCAATCTGTAGTGTTCATCAACACTAAAGTATCAGAAAAAAACAAAATAATAATTTATGTTTATTACTTATGAATAGCAGTTAGGTACAGATATCAATTCATTGCCTCCAGCTTTCATGGAATGTTGCAAATTTGACTGCTGTATATAGTTTATCAAAACTCAATAATTTCTTATTAAAAACAATTGAGTAAATATCATTTCCTATTTAACCACAACAGAGTTCAAGCAAAAACACTCAAATTGCACCCTGTATGTTTACAGGATAAAATTTTCTTTTTAATTAAAAATACCAAGAATTAAATATGACTAAGTACTTGCTAAACAAAGAGGATCAGAATATCATCAATATTTCTAATATTTCTATATTTTGTTTTAAAGACAACTGCGATAGTTTAATAAAATGTTCGAAGCATATTGATAAAAACTAAAGTTCTTTGGTAAAAAAAATAACTTTGGTAAAAAAAACCTGTTACAAACAAATTACTGCATACAACTAACACTATATTTCGTACAAGGAATTATGAAAAACCATACCAGTCTTTCATGAAGTTGGCTATTATTAGTAAATTGATATTTAATATTTAAGACTATAAAAAAAACATCTCCAGTTTTAACAAAAGTTTCAGTTTTAATTAATTTTAAATTTTACAGGAAGGTATAAAAAATTAGAACTAAATGTTCTTATACTTTTAGTAACACGTATCAGTAAAAGCACAGGGTTACAATGCTGCAACCCATATTAATTAATTAATGTTTGGCTTCGATAATGATCATTGAGGATCGTTGGTTGCAGGGGATTATGAGCTGGCCCGATCCTCTTCAACTGGGTTCTGATTGGTGGTCTAATTGAATCTAAACTTTTCAGTAGAAATAGTAAATAAAAAAAATAATAATTAAAAATAAAAACGAAATATCTTTAGTATTAAAAATAATTGGAATATTATTCATTAATACTTATTTTTATTAAAATAGGGTCAACATATTGTCAAGAAAAATGGCGTATCCGCCAGAAATTAAAAATGTATTACTGGTTGCCTGCACAACCGCAACGTATCCGCCAGAAATTAAAAGACTTTTTCAGGCGCCATCATTTAGTCAAGTCGAGAAGTAAGGGATCAGACAATGGAATTGTCTGGTATGAAGAAGTACGCTTTCCGAGAATTGGGGAAATTTCGAGAAGCAGTCAATAGAGTATATAAGCCGGAGCCATCGACAACTGAGACAGTTTTTGAAATTTGAATATACCGTGTGGAAATTGAAAATCGGACAATTTGGTGAAGGAATCTTATAAATAGTTAGTTTGTTGTGTGTTATAAGTTAGTAATTGTGTATAAAGTGAGAAAATAAATTCGTTAAGTATTTTATCGTGAGTTTAAATTAGTGGACCCACGGAATCCGTAACAATTGGTGTCAGAAGTGGGATTCAAGAGGATTTTAAGAAGAAATTAAGTGGATTGGAAGATTTTTAGACCGAATCAGAGTATTTTTATGGTTGGTACAAGGGAGCAATCGAAGAAAATGGAAGAAGTAAGCAAATTATTGGGCGATTTTATGGAGAATATGAGAAGAGAGAAAGCAGAAGAAAAAGAAGTAGAAAAATTACGCCGTCAAGAAGAACAGGACCGGCTTGACAAAATTTTTGAAGATTTGAAAATTCAACGACAACAAGAAAAACAAGAAGAACAAGAAAGACTACGTAAAGATAAGGAAGAGGAAAAATTACAACGACAACAAGAGAAACAAGAAAATCAGGACCGTCTTAAGAAAACTTTGGAAAATCAGGAATTTCGACTACAGAAGAATTTTGAAGACCTGGAAAAACGGCAGGAAAATCAACTTCAAGAAACCGTAGAAGATCTTGAGGAACGCCTTCAGCAGAAGATAGAAAGATTGGAGATGGACCTACAGAAGACCAAGGTACAAGTAAAGACACATGGCGTTCAAGGAACAGCGAACCTTAAGGCCCCGACCTACGATGGACAAACGACATGGACAATGTACCAACGCCAGTTTGAAGCAGCGGCTGCTGCCAATGGATGGACTGACCAAGAGAAAGCAGCAGCACTTGTCATCGCGCTGCGTGGCCCTGCCCTAGAACTGTTGCAAACTATTCCTGCAGCCCAACAGCAGGAATACCAAACTTTGGTCGCTGCACTGGACAGAAGATATGGCGACCAACATCGACGCCAACTTTACCAGGCTCAGATCAAGACACGCCTGCAGAGGTCCGGAGAGAGTCTGCAGGAATTTGAAGCAGACTTACGTCGGCTGGTACACCTAGCGTATCCTGAAGCACCGGAAGGATTTAGGGAAGAACTGGCTGCTCAGTGCTTTATCAGCGGACTGAAGGACAGCGAATTACAGAGGGCGCTGCAAATATCCCGATTTTCTACCAGCAGCGAAGCACTGGTCAGGGCGCTGGAAATCGAAGCTGCATTTAGCGCCCTCCCTAGACCGAAGATAAGATCGGTAACGGTCGAGGAACAGCCCGGAAGTTCTCACATACGTTTGGAGGAGATGTTTAGTAAACTATGTGAGTTACTAGTGAACAAGAGTAGCAACAACACCCAGACAGAGAGCTATAGAAGATCACAGGACATAAGGTGCTTTAGATGTGGCAGGAATGGCCACATCAAACGGGATTGCCGCGTTCAAATGCGATCCCGTTCACCATCCAGAGAACGTAGGCACCAGGAAAACTAAAATCAGTCAATACTAAGGGGCGAGTATTGACTGGGGAGAACAGAGCCCCCAGGAGTTTTTCCATTAGGAGTCTAGGAAGAACCGCTGACAGTTTGGTGATCGACGGGAAAGTCAATGGAAAGGGAATTCGAATGACTGTGGACACTGGCGCTATGGTATCGTTGGTGCGGGCTAACTCAGTGCAAGGATTGAAGCGGATGCCTCTGAGAAGAAGAGTGTGTTTACGTACAGTTACGGGGGAAATGGCCGTTGTACGGGGAGAGGCTATCGTCGAACTGATGTTAGGAAATTTGAAGTTCCAGCATAGCGTTTTAGTGGCAGATATTGAAGATGACTTCATCTTGGGCATGGATGTGATTCGTCAACATGGATTTTCGTTCGATCACCAGAGAAATATCCTGAATATCGGAAATGAAGAGTTTATGTTATCTCCAGACGAGGGACCAGGAAGAATGGATGTAAGATCAGCGGAAACTGTGGTGATACCTGGTAATACCGAGAAGATCGTATTCGGTAAAGTGGAGAAAATCGCTGGGTGCTGTGTTGGACTGGTACAAAGTAGCGACAAGAAACAAGATAGGCACTTAGTAGGAAAATCATTGGTGAACACCGACAAGAATATACCGATCAGAATTGCGAATGTTTTCCCTGAATTGTGTCAAGATCCAAAAGGTGACAAGATAGCCATCTGCGAACCTGTAAGAAGTGTCACCCGATGTGATGAAGTGTCGTCAGCTGTTACACAAAAGGCATCCCAAGAAACACTAAAACATCTAGAACAGCCATGGGATCACCTAACACCTGAGGAGAAACAGAAGGCCAAGCAGTTCCTGCTAAAGCATGGTAGTATTTTTGAGAAGAACAACAGTGGAAAACGGATTTTGTGAAGCACCGGATTAATACTGGTCATGCTCAGCCGATTCGACAACGTCCTAGAAGGGTGCCCCTTTCCAAACAACAAGAAATGGAGACAATGGTAGATAAGATGCTAGAAGATGGAGTTATCGAAGAATCATCGAGTCCATGGTCATCTCCTGTTGTTTTGGTGACGAAGAAAGATGGTAGTACACGATTCTGCGTGGACTATCGGAAGCTCAATGACGTCACTAAGAAGGACAGCTACCCACTGCCACGTATAGACGACACGTTAACCACACTGGCAGGTTCGTGCTGGTTCTCCACTCTCGACTTAAAGAGTGGATACTGGCAAGTTGGTCTGGACGAGGAAGACAAAGAAAAGACGGCTTTTTCTACAGGAAACGGACTATACCAATTCAAGGTCATGCCGTTTGGATTATGCAATGCTCCAGCCACTTTCGAACGTCTCATGGAGGTGGTGTTAAGAGGATTAACTTGGAAAACGTGCTTGGTTTACCTCGACGATGTATTGGTTATGGGAAGAACTTTTGAGGAGCATTTGCGAAATTTAGAAGTCTTCGGCCGCATACGGAATGCTCACCTGTACTTGAACCCGAAGAAGTGTAGCTTATTCCAGCGACAAGTGGAATTTTTGGGCCATGTAGTCTCAGCAGACGGAATTTACACCGACCAGAAGAAAATCGCGGCAATCAAGGATTGGCCTAAACCTCGCGACAAACATGAACTTAGAAGTTTTCTGGGTTTATGCACCTATTACAGAAGATTTGTCAAGGGATTTGCCAATATAGCTGCACCCTTACATAGACTTACAGGTGATGAAGTCGGCTACGAATGGAACACCGATTGTGATGTAGCCTTTGGAAGACTTAAGGCGGCTTTATGTTCAAGTCCTATTCTAGCCTACCCGCAACAACAAGGGAGGTATATCCTGGATACCGACGCCAGCAATATCGGCATAGGTGCAGTGCTATCACAAGTGCAAGATGGCGAAGAACGAGTGATAGAATATTACAGTCGAGTTCTATCCAAACCAGAAAGGAATTACTGCGTTACCCGGAAGGAGCTGCTAGCAATTGTGAAGGCAGTTGATCATTTTCATAAATATCTGTACGGCCAAGAATTTTTAATTAGGACAGATCATGCGGCTCTCAAGTGGCTTATGGAGATGAAACAACCTGAAGGTCAAATAGCACGATGGCTCGAGAAGCTCCAACAGTATCACTTTACCATCCAACATCGTGCTGGAAAAATGCATGGTAACGCAGACGGTTTATCCAGAAGACCCTGTCAAACCGATTGTAAGCACTGCTGTAAAACGGAACAACGTGAAGGCACTGTCATGATAAGGAGTTTAAACTTGGAACCGATGAACAGTGGACGACGACACAATTGAGGAAAGATCAAATGGAAGATCCAGACATCGGAGCAATACTACGGCTCAAGGAAGGTAACGGCGAGAGACCACCGTGGCAGGATATTGCGGACAGAGGGCTCGTTTTCAAAGCTCTCTGGGCTCAGTGGAATTCACTGGTTATTGAGAATGGATTGTTAAAGCGCACATGGGAAAGTGCGGATGGCAGCACAGTAACAACTCAGTTACTGGTACCAAGGAAGAAAGTTACCCAGGTATTGGAAGAAATTCACGGTGGTAAAACTGGAGCCCATCTTGGGGTAAACAAGACCTTGAGCAAGCTGAGAGATCGCTTTTACTGGGTGGATTATTGCGAAGATGTCAAGAAATGGTGTCGACAATGTAAAATTTGTGCAGCCAGCCAAGGACCAAGCACTCGATCTAGGGGAAAAATGAAACAATATAACGTTGGACTGCCATTCGAAAGAATCGCTGTTGACATTGCAGGCCCATTCCCTGAAACGCACAAGGGCAACAAGTACGTTTTAGTGGCGATGGATTATTTCAGTAAATGGCCAGAAGTTTTTGCCATTCCAAACCAAGAAGCATCGACTGTAGCTGAAGTATTAGTCAATAATGTCTTCAGTAGATTTGGAATTCCTTTAGAGCTTCACACTGACCAAGGAAGGAACTTCGAGTCAAGACTGTTCCAGAAGATGTGTGATCTGCTTGGTATTCACAAGACTAGGACAACAGCTTTACATCCGCAGTCTGATGGGATGGTCGAGAGATTCAATAAGACCATTGAAGAACATCTCTCGAAAATGGTGGATGAACATCAAAGAGATTGGGATCAGCATATACCACTATTCCTAATGGCATATAGAAGTGCAGTTCACAACACCACCGGACTTTCACCATCGAAGATTTTATTTGGTCGAGAATTACGGTTGCCTTGTGACTTGGTGTTCGGATCACCAGACGACAGCACCACGAACGTAGAGGACTACGCGGATGAACTGAAGGAAAGGTTATTGGGAATTCATAAGGCCGTGAGAAGTAAGATTACGCTAGCCAGTGACCGGATGAAAGCTCGTTACGACCTCAGAGCTAATTCTACGGGATTTCAACAGGACGATATGGTATGGTTATATAACCCACAGCGCAAGAAAGGGAGGTCCCCAAAGTTAACTCCAGCATGGGAAGGTCCTTATACAGTCATCAAGAGGATAAATGATGTTGTGTACCGGATTCAACGCAGCCCTAGAAGTAAGATGAAAGTAGTTCATCTGGATCGATTGAAGAGATACCAGACAGGAAACCTTGATCGGGACGATCAAATTTGAGAAGGGGCAATGTCAAGAAAAAATAAGTATCCGCCAGAAATTAAAAATGTATTATATGGTTGCCTGCACAACCGCAACGTATCCGCCAGAAATTAAAAGACTTTTTCAGGCGCCATCATTTAGTCAAGTCGAGAAGTAAGGGAATCAGACAATGGAATTGTCTGGTATGAAGAAGTACGCTTTCCGAGAATTGGGGAAATTTCGAGAAGCAGTCAATAGAGTATATAAGCCGGAGCCATCGACAACTGAGACAGTTTTTGAAATTTGAATATACCGCGTGGAAATTGAAAATCGGACAATTTGGTGAAGGAATCTTATAAATAGTTAGTTTGTTGTGTGTTATAAGTTAGTAATTGTGTATAAAGTGAGAAAATAAATTCGTTAAGTATTTTATCGTGAGTTTAAATTAGTGGACCCACGGAATCCGTAACAATATGAATCGATTGAAAATATACTTGGTTGGTTACTGTATTAACAGCAAGGTGAATTTAATTCTCATTTGGAGAAGTGTGATTTAAAACTGCAAACAGAAGTAAAAGAAAAATAAATCAGTTTATGAAAGCTTTTGGCAGATAAATATTTCTAAATATTAAAAAAAAATTACAGTTCCATAGTAAATAAAATTTTCAGTCAAAAACTAAATGAAATCTATGCAATAATCAAAGATCAAATGAGTTTGTAATAAAAATAATTAATTCTGACAATTGGGGTACTACAAAATACAGTATCTGCCATAATGTGACGTCTAATATTAAAAAAAAAGAAATCTAACGTCTAATATAAAATACTCTTTGACTTTATGGATTCACTTAAGGCGAACAATTATTAAGTAGATATAAAGTTTTGTATGTTTCAACATTCAATTTCTTAGAACCATAAAAAGGGACATCGATTTGTAGCGATGCGAGTAAGGTCAGGATGAACGAACGTTCTTTTAAAGTTACAATTTACTCTTAATACAACAATTTAAAAGTGGATTAGGTTTTCCCCACTTTACTTATTTTCATTATTACTTACTATTAAAAATAAAACAAAAATCAAAATTTAAGTAGATCAGAATTAAATGTTTAGATGGTGTTAATATAAGCAAATACTTTAGCAGCCAGTATAAGGCGTGTATTGTCAGTTGCAATATTTTGAAATTTGGTTAATTATTTTATTAAGGATTAGATTCTGGTCTTTGTTAAGATGACCTTATAAGATTTATTTTTGAATATAAAACACAACGAAGGTATTACTGATTTAAACCTAAAACAAAACAAAAATAAATTAAAAATAAATAAAGCTCTAATGCGAGCATAAAACCTAAAAATAAGTAGAGCTCTAATGCGAGCACAAAACCTAAAAATAAGTAGAGCTCTAATGCGAGCATAAAACCTAAAAATAAGTAGAGCTCTAATGCGAGCATAAAACCTAAAAATAAGTAGAGCTCTAATGCGAGCATAAAACCTAAAAATAAGTAGAGCTCTAATGCGAGCATAAAACCTAAAAATAAGTAGAGCTCTAATGCGAGCATAAAACCTAAAAATAAGTAGAGCTCTAATGCGAGCATAAAACCTAAAATAAGTAGAGCTCTAATGCGAGCATAAAACCTAAAAATAAGTAGAGCTCTAATGCGAGCATAAAAACTTAAAAATAAGTAGAGCTCTAATGCGAGCATAAAAACTTAAAATAAATAAAGCTCTAAAGCGAGCATAAAAAACTTAAAAATAAATAAAGCTCTAATGCGAGCATAAAACTTAAAAATAAGTAAAGCTCTAATGTGAGCATATAAACTTAAAAATAAATAAAGCTCTAATGCGAGCATAAAACTTAAAACAAATAAAGCTCTAATGCGAGCATAAAACTTAAAATAAATAAAGCTCTAAAGCGAGCATAAAAACTTAAAAATAAATAAAGCTCTAAAGCGAGCATAAAAACTTAAAAATAAGTAAAGCTCTAATGTGAGCATAAAAACTTAAAAATAAATAAAGCTCTTATGCGAGCATAAAAACTTAAAAACAAATAAAGCTCTAATGCGAGCATAAAAACTTAAAATTAAATAAAGCTCTAATGCGAGCATAAAAACTTAAAAATAAGTAAAGCTCTAATGCGAGCATAAAACCTAAAAATAAGTAGAGCTCTAATGCGAGCATAAAACCTAAAAATAAGTAGAGCTCTAATGCGAGCATAAAACCTAAAAAAAGTAGAGCTCTAATGCGAGCATAAAACCTAAAAATAAGTAGAGCTCTAATGCGAGCATAAAAACCTAAAAATAAGTAGAGCTCTAATGCGAGCATAAAAACTTAAAAATAAATAAAGCTCTAAAGCGAGCATAAAAACTTAAAAATAAGTAAAGCTCTAATGCGAGCTTAAAAACTTAAAAATAAGTAAAGCTCTAATGTGAGCATATAAACTTAAAAATAAATAAAGCTCTAATGCGAGCATAAAAACTTAAAAACAAATAAAGCTCTAATGCGAGCATAAAAACTTAAAAATAAATAAAGCTCTAAAGCGAGCATAAAAACTTAAAAATAAATAAAGCTCTAAAGCGAGCATAAAAACTTAAAAATAAGTAAAGCTCTAATGTGAGCATAAAAACTTAAAAATAAATAAAACTCTAATGCGAGCATAAAAACTTAAAAATAAATAAAGCTCTAATGCGAGCATAAAAACTTAAAATAAGTAAAGCTCTAATGCGAGCATAAAAACTTAAAAATAAATAAAGCTCTAATGCGAGCATAAAAACTTAAAAATAAGTAAAGCTCTAATGCGAGCATAAAAACTTAAAAATAAGTAAAGCTCTAATGCGAGCATAAAAACTTAAAAACAAATAAAGCTCTAATGCGAGCATAAAAACTTAAAAATAAGTAAACCTCTAATGAGCATAGAAACTTAAAAATAAATATATTTTTTTCTTTTTTTTATTTATCTTTTCAGAAGCAATCAAGGAGGGAAGTCGAGGACGACCGGAAAGTAGGATGGCCGAGTGTTATGATTTTTATGAGTACCTTGTTTATATAGTGTATTGTTATGATTAACAAATTATGGTTTATGTATATGTCATATTGTATTATTCATAATGCATGGTTTTTATAACAGAGGCGATAGAATGTTACGGGAGATAAGATGGTGGGTGAGGCGCCCGCCGCAGTCAGTCGGTACCGTGCGCTCGCACGATACACATGTTTGTGTCGTAATCCTAAGTACTAAAATGTAATAAAGAAGTTATGAGGGAAATCCAGTGTTTTATTTGGAAATACAAGATCTATTGTTTACAGCTATATGTAAGCTAACTTGTTATTTTATAACAGGTGAGCAGGTGCCTTTCAAAGGTAAGTTTCAGTTTCGAACATGTCCATTTTCTAAAGTTCACTTTTGGGAGGCATCTAGTCACTTGTAATAAAATAATAAGTTAGCTTACATATAGCTTTTAAAAAAATCATTTAGAATATTTCGTTTTTTTAACAAACCAATGAAAAACTGTAAAACCATCAAAAATATTTTTATTTGACAAAAACAAATAAAACCAAAAGATATAACACTATTATTATAATATCAAAAACATTTAATTTTAAAAAGTTTTCAACTCTTTTCGGAAAAAAATACAGGAACTTTTTAAGCTAGACGCCTAGAAAAGTTGCATTTAACAATGTCCCCGAATTTCAGTTTGAAAATCCCTCTAATTATTAACCTGGGTTATTGTTTTTTTTTTGGTTATTTACGTTTACATATATGTCTCTCGTATTCGCTTCACCACGCCACGCGGCCATAGTCACACTTTATATCACACTTTACACACAAACTATGGGCTTGTGACATTGGCACCTTCGAAGGGACAAGACAACCTACGACTCGAACAGATAATTAAAAACTGAGGAACAGGGGAATAGCTTATTCGGTATCGAAGAAGCGCGTATGACGTATGATTAGTAATGAGCGAAGATACTCTAAACTGGGAGATTTCACTCAAGTTTTTATTGTGTTAAACTATAACATGAGTTAAGTGAATTTTTCTATTCCATTACTCAAAGATAGGGGTTATAACTCGAACATGAGCTTATTCAATCGCTATTGATTAAATAGAGATCATATTTGAGTGAAATGATGAATTTATTGTTTTTTTGTAGACCCTGGTATGTTTACTTGCTGAAAAGGGCGCCTATGTTTTTGTATTGTTTAGTTTTCGGTTTTTGCCTTGAATAAATATCATCGCCAACCTAACCCATGATACACTAAGGGTTAGATAAGATCATTGGCGGTCGCAAATCTGTTCTCCGCGCGCATGATGTCACTCGGGTAGTAATTTTCTGTTAAGCTCCGCCAACTACATGCGCAATATATTCTCTCAGAAGATCCCTGGCGGTGGCAAATCGGTTCACCGCGCGCATGACGTCACCCGGATAGTAATTTTCTGTTAAGCTCCGCCCGCTACATGCGTAATATCTAACCGTCCTTGTATCATGAACCTAACCTAACAAAATATTCGAACACTGAAATTACCGACAAACTTGTCTTCCTTTAAATGTGATGAGAGTTCTACAAAAGAATATATTGAGCTTTTGTTTGGTATATTCGTTAATGCTCTATATATATAAGCTTATATATAGAATTCTTAAAAAAATTCAGACTCTTATAGTATGTAATGAAGTAATAGATTACACACACATATACACAGATGACAGATTACAGACAGTTACAAACAAATCAATGCGAGGTATTTTGGACTGTGATAGATAACACCCCTTTTAAACTGCTCAGGACATTGAAACATTGAAATGACAAATTTTTGAAATTAAAAATATCCTAACAATCATATTTTGATGATCTCTTAGTTGCGAGACCGGAAAAACACTTAGAACATATTATGTGCTAAAGATAATTTTGATAACAAAATTTGAAAAAATGCATATATGTAAAGCCAGCTAATAAGTGACAGGATATTTAATGCACTTCCTTCTAATCTGACGAACACTCTAGTAACGCTAAATTATTTCAAAAATGTATGAAAGTCAACAAAACAATAATAATGTCGTTCAATATAAGTAAATACCATTGTTATATGTAGGATATTTTTAGTGAATCGACTGCTGAGCCCACACCTGAATGTAAAATCGCTTATTTCTGGGGGTTCCACCTCAAATCCACCTCAAATATCCATTTAGTTGGTCATTGGCAAGCAGACTCTCATTGTACATGAAAATAACAAAACAAACAGTTACTGATCTGGATAAAATTGATAGTTAAATAGTAAAACTCACCCGGGGTTACTCCGCCCCCTAGCCACTGATATTCTATTCAATATATCCCATTCCATATCTTCCATCTAATTCAAATATTATTCGGATCTATTGGTTAATCTTTAACAACTAGCTGGTGTCACCTGAAAATAAGTATAGGGGCTTCCCCTGGACGCAAATCTGCAGCTAAAATATTCGCATCCATAATAGTCAAAAAGACTCGCAACCTTAATAGTCAAAAAGACTCGCAACCTTAATAGTCAAAAAGACTCGCAACCTCCAAATGTCAGCTCTGACAAAACAAAACACTACTCGTACACTACACTACAGCCGGCCGGGGCGTCCACTACTGACCCGCCGGCAAGCTAAGCCTGTCCCCTTACATCACAATTTTACCTGATCGCAAATATTTACATCGCTTACCAATGAATCATTTTTTCCCCATAACAAGGGGCCGTCCTCTGCCGGAAACACTGCGACCTGTGAGGCCTATTGTGTTTATCCCCCTTCTATATCTTCACCCTTTCTCCTATCCCTGTGCCCTGCACTAGCTTATGCAGATCCTTGATAAGATGGGAGCAATAGTTCCTCCGGTTCTAGCCTAGCTTTCCCAAATAAAAAGTGTCGCTTGCGATCCAGAGCCTCACAATGACACATTATGTGCTCCGCTGTTTCAGGATCTTTATCGCAGAGTCTGCAGCAAAGACTTCCTTGATACATGTTGAGCTTGTTCAGGTAACACTTGACAGCCATGTGTCCTGTCAAGAGGCCTGTAACACTTGACAGCCATGTGTCCTGTCAAGAGGCCTGTTGTAATCCGCACTTTATTCCTGCTAAGCATTAGCAGTTCTTTTGCGGTTTTAGAGCTAGGTCCTTGGATAAAAGCCTTGCTGTGCCTGCGCCCCTGTCTGTTTCTCCAATAGACATCGTGCTTTTCCCTGATCCAGAGTTTTAGTGCACTACGGGCCATACATTTGGGTATTCCCAGTACTGGCTCTGGACCAAGATAGGATGCCGATTAGTTCATCTTAGGCTTTTTCGTTGCTTTGGATGCCGCTGTGGCCCGGCACCCAGAATAATTTAATTCTTCATCCCAATCGAATAGGCTAACTGGGGTACCTCACTATCCCAACGCCTCATCGTGTCAATCGAGAAGACAAGGGAGACCTCAAACTCTCAATACCAACCTCGAAGGCAAGACGTCACAAGAGGTTTTCTTCTCAATGGTCAAACGACCGTTGCCTTACAGTCGACTTGCAACTTTTATAGTCAAAAGACTCGCAACCCCCAAATGTCAGCTCTGTGACAAAACACAACCCTACAGCCGGCCGCGCCGGCCCGTTAACTACTAACACGCCGCCGGCAAGCTAAGCCTCTTACATCACAATTTTACCTGATCACAAATATTTACATCGCTTGCCAATGAATCATACTATTTTCTCTAATCGACTTTCAAATAGTGGGTTTTGCATTACTAGATAAATAAATAGAGAGTTTCCGAAGGAATGCATATTTTTCATTAGAATAGTGAATAATAAAACCATTATTATAACGAACTTATTTTCCAAGTTTTACATAAGCTTGCTTTACTTTGAATTTATTTGAAAACCTTTTATTGCAGCATTTAACTAATCCATCGACGAAAGTTGAATTTGTTATTATTTAAGTGGGTATAATTAAATATTTTAAAACATATGATTATATTATAAAAAATAAATAATAAATATCAAATAGAATAGACAACTAAAATTTTTAAATGGTAAATTGGCAAATTCAACTTTCGAAGATAAATTAGTTAAAATGCTTCAATATAAGTTTCGAATGAACATCTGATAGATATCAAACGAAAATTATAGGGAAAACTAATAATAATGCCATATTGTCTTTTAATCGCAGTGTATTTAATCATAGTTTTCTAAAAAAACGTTAAATTTAATCACAAATACAAATCATTTTGTATCAAAAAGGATATCAGGCTAAAAAGGCCGAAGGAAGTAGGTACCATTGGCAGCGCTAAAGATTCCAAAGGGCCTTTAGTTTAAGAAAAAATCAATTAGCTAACATTTTTACAATAAGTTAACAAAGTTACACTAGTACATTAGAGTTGTATTCTGTTATTAAACCGAGTTGACCGGAGGAAAACAAATAAATTAATAAATTTAATTAAAATTAAAAAAAATTATCTGTTAAAGACTCCTAATTAAAATAATTAACAATAATACCCAGAAACAAAACCGGCATAATAAATCTAGATAGAAAATTGTATTTTCTTATGGTAGATACTTTTTATGATTAAAAAAACAACTCAGAAGGAAGCTAGTAAGTTAGATGTAAAAAATACTTAATTTATTAAGTGTTTAACAATACCTACCTTACACAGGAAACCCAGCTACATTTCACTCTTTGAAGTCTGTCTTCAATCCCAGAAACACGCCTATGAGGGTTTTTTGCGAAAAAAAAATGTTGAAAATTTAAAATTTTTCTTGACATTTTCCGAGAAATTTGAAAAAACTTTTTAGTGCCACTTGTTTATTCACCTGAGATTTCCCTACGGTGTATCTAAACCTTGCAGTGTTGCAACCTCCTATGTTATCCACATTCTACATAGTTCGGCGGAACATAGTTCTACATTTATAATAATAATTCTAAATTCTAGACTAAAATTCATAGACAAATTTCTACTCAAAAAATTAGGAATGTTAAATTTAATCTTTTATCAGTGCTCATTATTAATAATTATAGGAAAAAAAACACATTAATTATTTTTAGTACTTACCCTTTCAATGAAAACTTAACAAAAACCACCGAAAATTAACTAAAACATTACGTTTATGACTGTTCTTTGTTATGCTGCAAAATAACTTTATTTTGGAATAAATTTAATAAAATGATTCATATTATTCACAATCAGGTCACAAAAAGAAATGTTTATCGTAATTTAGAATTCAATTCAAGAAATTTAGAAAACAGCCCAACGAATAATTGATTTATTTTTGTTTTGTTTGTTTTCTCTCATGTTTCTCTGTTTTATTTGAACCACTGTTTTACAAAACACCTTGAAAGGCGTACATTACTTTGAATACCTTTCTGAATGAATAAATGTTGAGAATTATTGTCTCTTATCGCCACTTTACGAACTACTTTCAATCTAAGAAAATACATGTTTCACTCAACAATTATTGACAACGTATTTTGTTTTTTCGCTATTTTTTCGATGTATTTCGACAATTCCATCGACAGCCTAACCGGTCGTTCTTCTCTGGCCTAACCGTCAGCCAAGAACCGCCGCGTGTGAACTGGTCCTTTGAGTCGCCGGTCGCCGCGCCGTCGTGGCGGGCTTGCGTCAGACGACGATGTTAAGCAACGTTGCCGTAGTTACAACAATTTCAAAATCAAGACATTCGAAGCAATCAAATTCGTATAAAATTTTAAAAATAAAACAGAGAAACATGAAAGGAAATAAACAAAACAAAAATGAATTGATTATTCGTCGGGCTGTTTTCGATGTATTGAATTCTGAATTACGATAAACATTTTAGAAATTTCTTTTTTGTGCCCTTATCAATAACCAATTCATTTGTGTTTTGTTTGTTTCCTTTCATGTTTTTCTGTTTTATTTTTAAAATTTAATAAGAATTTGATTGCTTCGAGTGTCTTGAATTTGAAATTGTTGAAACTACGGCAACCTCGCATGATGCAAGCTCGACACGGCGGCGCGACAAAGGAGCAGTTACCAGTGATGCGCCGCTCTCTTGGCCGGCGGCCGACGCGACGATTGGGCTGTCGATGGAATTGTTGAAATACATAGAAAAAATAGCGAAAAAACAAAATACGTATTTAAAATTGTTGAGTGAAACATGTATTTTCTTAGATTGAAAAGTAGTTCGGAAAGTGGCGGTAAGAGACAATAATTCTCAACATTTATTCATTCAGAAAGGTATTCAAAGTAATGTGTGCTTTTCAAGGTGTTTTGTAAATCAGTGATTCAAATTGTGATCAGGCCTATATGAAAATAATGTGTTAAAAATGGGGACTGTTATTTTAGTAGTTATTATAATAACTACAGCATGTACAAGTAAAGCAGCATAGTGAAGTGTATTTTAGTTAAGTGTATATCGAAAAAGAGAACTGTCACAGTTACATCGATCTGTCATAAGTATCTTTTTTAATGTTGGGTAAGTTTTTTAATTTAACTTTTTTAACACATTATTAAACATTTAACTTTTAATTTATTTTATGTAATAATATCACAATCTTAAAAATGTAATGCATCTCTGCAAACTCCTCAGGTGTCGAGATTTTATGACTTACTTTTAACATATACTTTCTTGTCCCTATGGCAACACAGTGCGTCGAATTAACTGAAATCCGGGTTTGATCCGGGTAATTGGATGTAGTTGGCGATATCTGCCGGCGGTTCTCAAAATGTAGCGATTATTTTTTTAAATTTTCAAAGTTAAATAACTCGGTTATTTTCAATTTATTTTAAAAATGGTAAAGAGAAAATATGTTTATTTTGACCAGATCTACCACCCCTTAAAATATCTGCACTCATTTCTGGGACACCCTGTATATATATATATATATATATATATATATATATATATATATATATATATATATATATATATATATATATATATATATATATATATATATATATATATATATATATATATATATATATATATATATATATCCTGAAAACAATAACAAAAATAAAACATTAATATTAATAACTTAACCTCATATTAAATTTACCTTTCTTTTCGGCATTTCTCTGTTTATTTATAATAGATGTCCCGAGAGATAAACAATTAATAACAAACAGTAATAACAAAAGTAATAATACTTTTAATTACACCAACTTACAATTATAACAAATACCAAATAAAAAAATTCTAGAAACTCAAATATTAATTTTTCGGTGCAATTTCCAATAAAGTGATGATAGAGATAACATACAACGTCCACACCGAACACGGCTTATGCAATTGCGTTAGAGGAAGATGGAAGCAAAATCGTCAGTCGTAGCTCAATTTGGACAAATTTAGGAGATCTGAGTTGCGCGACAGGAAACAAAATGCGATGCCATTCGTCCTAATTTAATCTGCCACTCTCTTTTTGCTATCTTTCTCTATGGGTACCACACACTGAGTATTTCTAATCAAATTGTCGTTATTTGAAATAAACTATATTCAAAAATATCAAAAGTTGACATATGATATGTCAATCTGTTCAGAATGTCATTTTCTATAGAATAAAGTAAAAAAATACGGAGGGTACCATTTAAAAATCAAATGTATAATGTCATTTCCCGTGAAACAGGAAGCGACCAAAAACAATTAAATACGTCAATTCTAAAAAATCATAATTTATGTCATATACTAACATACCAAATCTCGATGTTTTTATCTGAGAAAAAATGGTTATAGGGTGGGCCCATTTAGAAACGCACCCGGTATAAATAACGGTAAATTTCAAATGATATTTAAAAATAACGGTATTGTCCATCACTAGTGTACTTGGACCGTGCCAGCCCTCATTTAGTTTATGGCCTCTTTCTGACTCGACTACACAGCAGTTATTAAATGTTTTATGAGCATCTTCTAAAATTATAATTATGTACCTTTAAAAAATGTCCTTATAGCCGAAATATTGTAATTATGACACCACTAGCAAAACCGATTATTAAGACTATGCTCGCTACCGTAGTTGACCTCATCTAAGATTTTGAAGATATAAATATATTTACATTTTTATTTTTAGAATTTTCAGAAATTATACTTCCTAACACTTTTAGAATAATTATATAATAAATGTTTCGTATACTCGCTATTTAAACCCGTGTATTTGTTTATACTAGTTGTTTACGATATTATCCGATGGTGACAGTACCGGCGGAGAATGCACCAAGCCTATAGGGTGTTATCACTAGTAGTGGGAACTATCGAATGAATACTATCGAAACATTCAATAGTTGCAATTCATTCGAATAATTCGATTGCTAGTAAGAAAACATTCGTCGAAAACTATTCGAATAAAAATTATCGAATAGATGCGTCATCTGCCTTGAAATATTGTATTCTAGTAATTCGGCAGCAAAAACCATTCATTTATAAAATTCATTTATTCGTCAGGATCAATTTTAATAAAATATAAACTGGATTTTAGTTGTCGTCCGGCGACGTAGGTTTCTTTCCTAGAAACCCGACAGCGGTCGGTGGCAATGCTATGAAAGAAGCCGGCATCTTTGATTTTTTGCGGAGTCAAATAAAGATAACATTATTTTTTTATTGTGGTAGTATTTACAGAAAAAATAAATTATGAAGGGCGCTGTTGCCATATATTCGTATTAGTTAGTATTAGCAAAGAATATTATTCTTTAGCATTAGTTAGTTAGGGATAGTATGTCTATATGTTTTGCATTTTTTATTAATATTCTGTTGTTACACTGCAATAATACTTGTTATTTTGGATGTAGGAAAATGATTTTTAATGTTTTTAAGCAAAGACTAGTTTAATAAATAATAATAACAGTAATAATTTGTTATACCTATTAACAACAAAATTTAAAATCATTTAATAATATAAACATTTTTTTAAGTAGTAGCAAAATATAAACAACAAATAGAAGTCAAAAGTATTTATATTAGATCCTATTTAAAAATAATATAGTCTCTAAATGGCAACGTTGGTTTATTAAATAATAATAATTACAGAACTAATTTGTTATATTAACAACAAATTTTAAAATCATGAAATATAAACATTTATTAATTTTCTAAGCATGTAGTGTAATGGAAGGAAAATATAAATAAAAAATTAGAAATCAAAATTATTTATATTACTTTTTATTACTTTATATTACTATTTAAAAACAATATTTACTTTTACCGGCATTTACTTTAAAAAATAAATGAAATATTTCTTCGCAAAAAACTACATGTAAGAGAATTAGCATAAACAAAATACAAATACATTGTTAACTTTTTTTTAAAATTGGCACGTGTAAAACTTTCAATTTAATTTTCTCATCCCAAAATTTGAGTTTGGGACGAGAGCATTTACTTAACCACATTACTTAAATATGATTATTAAGTTCAACTAATTCATATTATTAAAACATCTAAAATACAAATATGTATTTTTAAAATTAATTGTAAGTTCATCTGATCTCTCTTAAAAATTGCTACTTCTCAAAATCTCCCATTAAAGAAATGCAATCTAACCTAACCATAATATACCATATAAAATTAAATAATTGAAAGATCGGGCTACGGAAAATCACACAAATTTTCGGAAAAAATTTGACCACTTCGCACACAATCGTCAATTAAAAAAAACTACTATTTTAGTATTTTAAATATTTTAATAAACGCAAAAATAGCACAGCATTTACAACGCGAAGTTATAAAAATTTGGAAGAACTAATAATGCACTTCCCCTACGAGATGCGAGACCTTGACGTTGGTGGGGAAGCTCCCGGCCAGGGCACAGGAGGGGACCCCTCTTGCGCTCTGGCTAGGTCTAAGGAGCATCTCAATGTCTTGTCCCTGGCTGTGGTGTCGTGGCCAGGGAACTGCATCAAGACATAAAAACGCTGCCGGACGGGACCTCCTTCGGGACTTAACGTCCGTCATACCGTAAGTCTTTCTTAGGAGAGACATGGGGGCTTTGGCTTTACTGTCTGAGCCGCGTGGATGAGGTACCACTATAAAAACCTCCCCAAATCCTACGGTATAGTGCGCGCCAAAGGGATGGATGGTCGGGGGAAACCCGACCACTAGCGACTAACCTGGGATACCGGGCGACCTCCCAACTCATAAATGCCTAGTCACGGTATTGCGGGGCTCTGCCGTGATGGTCGTTTCTTTCCCCTGCTACTCGTGGGATCATTATATGGACCAAGAAAGTAAAAAACCCAATGACGAGGATGGATCAAACCGTCCCGATCCTTCTCCTAAGGAGGAGGAAACTAAGGAGCGTGGGACTATTCCTACCCCAAACAACTCACCTCAGCCGGATCAGGAAACAGAGGGGCCCAGATCCCCTTCGCCTGAGAAGGCAGAAGGTGAACCTCCTTTCGGGGTCTCCAAGCAAATGGAGAAATTATCCCTGGAAAAGAAAAGGTTTGCAGGGGCGACAAGAAAGCTCCTCTCAAGACTTCTCAAGGGCGGAATGCCCTATGAGACCGCTCTGCAGTCGATTCTGCAGCGACAAGCGGAGAAACAAAGGGCACAGATAAGTGGGGGTACCTCTTCCGGGAAGAGACAAATCAACCCGGAGGAGAATAAACCTCACACTGGTGCTCCTAATGCTAGCAAGCGCATCCGCTCGGATGCAAGCACGCCTGAACAGAGCGCTAAGAAGCCTTGTAGGGAGGGCGCAAGAAGCTACGTGGAAGCCGCTGGGGAAATAAGGGTTGGAGTAATCCGACCTAACCACCCAGAGAACAGCCTATCCACCGAGCAACTCTTGTTGTTGAAACGTGCCATTATGAAGGCCGTGGACGCAAGCACAGAGGAAGGACTACAGGTACGCTTCCAAGGCTGCTCGATTCGGCCTGGATGGCTGCTTGTAATCTGTGCCGACGAGACCAGCGCTGCGTGGTTAGAAAGGATGGTCAACGACCTTTCGCCATGGCAGGGCATGGAACTCAGGGCAGTAAGGGGGCGGGATATACCCAAGCCTCATGTCTGTACGGCCTACATTCCCGATGATGAGCCTGGAGAACGGCTCAGAGGGGATGTTGTGCTGAACAGACTTAGAAGAATGAATCTTAGCCTGCTAACTCAGGAGTGGAGAATCCTCCACCAGAGTGATGCAGGGCCGGGACAAACCTGGACCTTTGCGGTTGATGAGAGATCCATGGATCTCCTTCGCCGCAACGGATTCAGGGCCTACTTTGGGTTTGGGCAGATTACCTTCCGACCCAGAGATAAGGAAAATGAAACCAATACGGAGCAGACCAGGGCGTCAGTCTCGGGAGATGGTGGGGACCATCCTACAGCCTCTCGGGTGACGACTGACGCCACGAGGTCTGGCAACACCCAGAGGGAGAGAGCTGGAGGCAAAGTAGTGGCACGGAAAAACCCGGCCATGAAAGGGTCTAAAGCTAAACCCTCTGGAGCCTCGGGGAAGCCTGGCAACTCGAGTGGGAACAAACCCACCCGGAAAGGCAGGCGGAACGAATGTAGGTTTCCCACCAAAAGGGGACGTAGACCCCCTGATGGTGGGAGCAAAACCTAAATTTGACTACTGGCAGGGATGGCTGCAGCAGTCAAATGTATACAAATTAACCTGCAACATGCCAAGGCCGCCTCTAACGTCCTTGGCAGAAGGTTCAAGAAGGAAGACGTGCATCTCGCCTTCATTCAAGAACCCTGGGTTAACTCAGGCCGCGTATGTGGCCTTGGGGACGCAGAGGGTAGGCTAATTACTGCCCCTGGAGTAACCAGACCTAGGGCATGCATTTTAGTAAAAAAGAGCGTGTACTCTTTTAACCTTTATAGGTTCTGCTGTCAGGATGTGGTGGCGGTACATATCAAGATCCCAGCGGGGAGGAGCGGAGGAGGAGTGGAGTTCATTGCCTGCTCGGCATATTTCCCGGGAGACAGGACAGCGGATTTACCTCCTCCAAAGAAAGTGAGAGAACTAATCTCCTTCTGCAAGAGGAAAAACCTACAGCTGGTGATAGGATGCGACGCCAACGGCCACAACGAGGCATGGGGAAGCACGGATACCAACTTCAGAGGTGAGTTAATTCTTAATTACTTAATAGGTGAAGGGTTAGTAGTTAATAACATAGGCTCCGAACCAACCTTTGTTACTTGTAACAGGAAAGAGGTTTTAGACATTACGGTCAGCTCTAATTATTTGAGCAATAGGATATCCAATTGGAGGGTATCATCTGAGCCATCGTGCTCGGATCATAGACACATACAGTTTGAAATAAGCGTAGGTGAAATAACTCCCCTGCAATATAGGGATCCTAAGTGCACAGATTGGGAAGGATACAACCGCTCACTCGTGCATCTGCTGGAACCCACAATTGCAAAAGTGAGAGATCGCGACGAGATCGAGATTGCAGCGGAGCAACTGCGATGTGCAATTATAACGGCTTATAGTGAACTGTCCACTTAAAACAAAGAAGGATAATAGAAAGTCCTCTTGGTGGAACAACAAACTGGACAAAAGAAGAAAAAAAGTGCGGCAGCTTTTTAACCACGCTAAAGTGTCAGGTAACTGGGAAACTTATCGTGCGACGTTGGCGGAGTACAATAAGGAAATAAGAAGGGCGAAGAGAGAGTCTTGGAGAAGGTTCTGAGGGAGTCTGGTCGATCTACCTCAAAGCACCAGAATTCACAAGATTCTCTCAAAAGAACCAGTGAATGAGCTAGGGACGATACAGCGCCCCGACGGTAATTTCACAGAGTCCAGGAAAGAAACACTACAGATTTTGGCCCAAAAACACTTCCCAGGCTGCTTGATACTAGGTGATGAAGAGCTACCCCTCCCGATACTCATGCGTCGTAAAAATCGGCCCAAAAAAGAGGATTGGGCGAGATAGCGAAGAAAGTAATCAGCTATAGGGAGACTAAAGGGGCGATCAAAAGTTTCGACCCATTCAAATCCCCAGGAGAGGACGGGGTGTTTCCGGCCTTATTGCAGAAGGCTGAAAACATTATCGTCCCTCGCTTACTAAGAATTTTTAGGGCAAGTCTGGCATGGTCACACCTGCCAGCTGACTGGACGAGAGCAAAGGTGGTATACATACCGAAAGTGGGGAAACAAAACCTACAACCTGGCTCATATCGACCAATAAGCCTTACATCATTTCTGCTGAAGATTGTGGAGAAGATATTGGATGGACACATTAGGAGGAGGATTCTTACGTCTAATCCCCTGAATGTCCGACAATATGCTTATCAACAGGGAAAATCAACAGAACTGGCCCTCAACAATTTGGTAGGGGAAATTAAGAGTACCTTTGATCGCAAAGAAATTGCGGTAGGGATATTCTTAGATATTGAGGGGAGCATTCAACAATGTTAACCCTCAATCGCTCCTAGGCGCTGTGAAAGTGCGAGGAGTCGAAGCAACCATAACTGAATGGATTGAGCAAATGCTCCAAAATCGAGTAGCAACGACCTCGCTCAGTGGTGAGTACGTTAGGTTTGTTCCGGGCAGGGGATGCCCGCAAGGAGGAGTTCTCTCTTCTCTTCTGTGGACCCTGTTAGCGGTCGACCTGATGGCAATCATCGATGCATATGAGGTTGAAGCACAGGCATATGCGGACGACCTGGTGATCCTAGTAAAAGGACAAAAAGAGGAGGACATCTCCTCAAAAATACAGGAAATCCTAGATGCAATTCACGGCTGGTGCACACTGGAACAATTAAACCCACAGAAAACCGTGATCATACCATTCACCAGAAGAAGGAAAAACAGACAAACTGAAACCACCCTTTCTTCTTGGTGAGACAATTCCGTTTGCGGAGGAAGTTAAGTATCTGGGATTAAACCTGGACAAAAAGCTTAGCTGGACCTCTCATCTGGAAAAACATCAAAAAAGGCTTGCTATGCTCTATGGGCATGCCGCCGAATTTGTGGTAGAACTGGGGATTAAACCCCAAAAATATGTACTGGCTATACGTGACGGCCATCAGACCTATTATCACGTATGGTGCAGTTGCCTGGTGGCAGAAAGCCAACCAAATAACGGCAAAGAATAAATTGTCGAAACTACAACGACAAGCATGCTTAGCGGTGACTGGTGCCTTCCATTCTACGCCGTCAAAAGCTATGGAAACCCTACTCGATCTACCTCCTCTTCAAATTCTTTTGGAAAGAGAGGCGAGATGGGCTACATATAGGTTTCTAAATATAGCACGAGGAAGCCAAGGAACAATTATGTTCATACAAAACCGGCTAGTAGAAGAACTACAGTCGGATGAGATTATGGGAATGATCTCGGATCTTACACCACCAGTCCAACTCTTGACGCGCTCCTACAACGTCCTGTTTCCGAACAGGGACGAGTGGGATAAGCCGGGAAACGGCTTATTACATGCGGAAATGTGTTAGTACACGGACGGATCCAAAAACGGTAAAGGATCTGGCGCAGGAATTTACTGCAGCAGTCCAAAGTCCAAAGACTGAGATCTATTACAGTCTTGGAAAACACACCACGATCTTCAAAGCTGAGCTATATGCTATTGAAACCTGTGTGCAACTGCTGGTAGAACAGCAATACACCGGGAAAACAATATGCATATTTTCGGATAGTCAAGCTGCGCTGAAAGCACTTGAGGCAACGAAAAGCACGTCTATGACGATTCTTCATTGTAGGAAACTACTCAATATACTGGGAGATAGGAACAAAGTCGCTAATATGGATACCGGGACATGTCGGCCTAGAGAAATGAACGTGCTGATTCCCTCGCCAAAATTAATTCTGCAGGCTCTCGCCATTCGTGGGCCCAGAACCGACAATTAGCGTTCCTAAAAATCTCGCAAGAGACAGGCTCTGTGAATGGGTTAGGGGTGAGACGTTCCGAGACTGGAATGACAGTCCCGGAATGGAACATGCAAGAAAATCCTAGCAGGGCTATCCAAACATAGAACAGGAGAACTTCTAAAGGCCGGTAGGAATGGAACGCGTGTGCTCACTGCAGTGTATACGGGCCACTGCCGGCTAAGATCTCACCTACAGAGGATGGGACTGGTGGAGATGCCGAATGCCGACTCTGTATGGAAGATGAAACAATGAAGCACGTTATGTGTACCTGCCCGCTGGGAGCAGGACCAGGTTTGAAGTGTTTGGCAAAACCACGTTAGACCTATCATACCTAGGAGACATATCGCTTTCAGACATAACGGCCTATGTTAAGAGGCTGGGTCTTGAGGATGAACTTTGACGCTCTTGTAAATTAGAGCTTGTAGAAACTGAGCCACAATAGGCCTCGCGGCCTCAGTGGAGGATCCCACCTGGGACCAACTCTTAGTCAAATACAATACAATGTGCTGACGCACACAAAATCAAACGAATACTAAATTTCATTTATCAAAAGCATTCGATAGTCGTGGCTCAACGATAACCATTTATAGTGTGACCAACGGATCTGTAGCTACGGGGTATCGGCAGGGGAATGCAGTTGTAAAGAAAACACGCCCAATTTCATTCATAAAATAGGCATGGGCGTACGGTGTTTTATGAAAATAATGTATCATAAATATATTCAGATTAATAAATTTTTCAAAACTTTATGCTGTTTGAATCGTTACTGTTGAGTTAGCAGATAAACACTAAAAGCTTTTATTAAAGCTCCCTTAAATATTTTGAATCATTTTATTATTATGTGTTGTTAATATAATAGAAGAAATAATTACAGCTGGGGGTTGGAACCTTTGGTCTTACACAGCAAAATAAAACACTAAATCAGTACCAGTGGCGGCTCGTCAGGGTAGGCCTCTGAGGCCGCGCCTCACCTTTAAAATGAAGGAACAGTAGCTTTTTATTTAATCCAATTATACCTTATTACAATTCTACATCAACACAATAAAACTAAAAAATATATATATTTTATAAATAAATGCAGTAGTAAAATAAAGTACAGGCGCAACGTAAGCCGCGTAAACCCACCCGCAAAAGAAAGAGAATCAATAGAGGCGCAACGTAAGCCGCGTAAACCCACCCGCAAAAGAAAGAGAATCAATAGAGGCGCAATAATTCTAGCTTGGAAAGTCCTAACTGCTTACCTATTACTAGTGACGATTTTGTGACGCGACGGCGGACGACGGGGTAAACGTATCTATGCATTTCTATAGCGGGCCTGAGGCGAGAAATTTGGCGCTTGGGTGCGTTTTCATTGGTAGTTGAAATCATGTGACTATCGATATTAAAGAATGCGGCGTCTCGTTCTCGTCTATCGTCTACATGAATCAACAAGTGAAAGTGTATGTGGCGGGCGTAGCGTGGGTGAGTTAATTCGCGTTTGTTTTTGGTTTTATTTGGACATTTGGGGGGAAATTTAGTTAGAGTGTGTGTGTTTCTAAATTTAAATTATTTGATGGCGATTAGGTACACTTTTTTTAATTTATTACTTTTGGTAAGGTAGAATTTTAGCAATTTTTTAAAATTTAAGGCAACAGAAATATTATTGAAGTTGAAACTTTCATTCGTTGGTAAGTTTTATTATTTATTTATTTTAAAGTTACGAAGAGCAGTTGAATGTGTCATTGTTTTTCTTTAAAATATATGATCCTATTCGACATTGATTTTCTATGCCAAATCACTTTTTTAAGAAGAAACGAAACTGAAAAACGACAAATATTAAGCAGTCGTCCAACGCCAAAAATTTCAGCAATATTTAACGATAAGAGGCAAGGTAGGCAATATTCTAGAACTTTTCAAATATCTTGGTACGAAACTTATAAGTGGCTATGCGGAAGTATTTATAAAGAAAGCTTATATTGTTGGCCTTGCACTTTATTAGGCAGCATTAAAAACAATTGGAGTTCAGGGGGAGGGTATTCCGATTTAAAAAATTTTTCACGGACAGTAAAATCACATGAGGGTTCCAAAGAACACATTCAGAATTTTATAGCACTTACCAGGCTAGAACAAAATAGGGCAACTATAGCGGATTCGTTGAAAGAAAATGCAAGTCTTAATAAAATTTATATAATGAAAACATACGTAAAAATCGTTTATTATTAAGTTATTTAATAGATGTTACTATTACGTTAGGTAAACAAGACTTGGCATTTCGAGGCCACAATGAAACAACAGGAGAATCTTCTAATTCAAAATTTAAAGAAATATTTGCATGTCTAATAAAGAGGAATGCAGAACTTACCGATCATTGCACAAAATTTAAGCATATCTTTACAGGACAATCAAAGACGATTCAAAACGAACTTATTGATTGCATACACGAATATATTCGAGAACATATAAAAAAAGAAATTAATGATACGGATTGTTGTTTTTTGGCGTTATTGCGGACGACAGTACTGATATAACGGAAAAATCACAGTGTTCTATAACAGTTAGGTATGTAACCAGCTTGGGGTTATTTTAAAGAAAAGATTTTTAGGTTTTTTTGACGTCAGTGATGATAGAACAGCAGAAAGTCTTTTTCAGTTAATAAGAAGTAGTTTAAGGCCTTGACCCAAAAGTAAACTGGTCGCGCAGTGTTATGGCAGGTGAAATAAACGGACTTCAAACAAAAGTTAGATCTATAGCTCCTTTAGCCATTTTTACTCATTGCTGTGCCCACAGATTAAATCTAGTATTACAACAGGGAACGAAACAGATTACGCAAAGCCGTATACCGATCAGGACAGGTCAACTCTGTGTATAGGATTTTAACGTGTAAGACAGTGATGTAGGCAGCTTAATAGCAAATCAAATGTATTAAAAGAAAAAAGTTGGGTGGGTATGGGTGGGTACATTTCTTGTGAGCGGTATTGCCGGATTTTTCATCAAAATTTCAAACCGCAAGTAGACGAAAAAAATGTTGCATCAGGGTTGGATCTGGATTTTCGACAACTAGTTACTCATTTATAACTGTAATATATTACATTTAGCTTAGATATATTATCTTCATTTCAGTAATATACATGAAAGTTTTTAACATAGTTTATTTTATTCTAATTTATTTAAGGCTAAGATAATAGATTTATACCGGATCGACAAGAGAAAGTCTTGGGCAGGGCCGCCTTAAGCTGATTTGGTACCCTAGGCACCATTTATTTTGCTGCCCCCTTCAACTAATAAAATTCAAGTAAATTTTGTTATTCGGCCTGCCTCCCTAGGCAGCTGCCTATCTTGCCTAATGGATAAAGCGGCATTGGTCAGCATTTACTGAGGGAGGGGTAAACCGCTATTTTGGTGTACAAGATATTGACATTACTTGGTATTAGTGGTATTAATCGTGGTATCAGTTGGCATTTTTTCCATTATACGTGGTATTAGTGTACAGAAATTTGTCAGCGGCTTACCCCTCGGCATTTACCTACATGTGTAGAAGTGAATCGCTATGGCGATGTTGTAAATCGGAGAGAAAAAATCCAAAGTTTATTATATCCACTAAATGCGACGTTTTACTTCATGCGCTTGGGAAATTCTTACTCTTCTCTCTTATATCGTATTGCGCTGAACACATTGACTGTTCTCTTCGTACACACGACAATTAATGTCCTCCATTCACGCAGTTGTGCAGTTCTGAACAGTTCAAGAACGCGATAATCTCCCTCCATCCAATTGAGTCATAAAGTTCAGAACTGTTCCGTGCCATATGGAGGCACGAGACTATCGTGCACAGCTCCTTTCAGAACCGTTCTCGAGTAGCCCAGAGCGTAAAGCTCTGGAACTTGGAATTCGCGAATGGAGGACAGCAAATCGGCAACCAAAGTCGTGTGTACGTATGATAAATAAACTAACCGTATAACATGCTATTACTTAATCACGTACATCCGTAGTTACATAATAAAATAGGTAATCAATTAATTACATAATGTATTAAATAGCGCAAATTCTATTGTCGACCGATCCGAGTTAAGAGGTAATAAACTTCGCATTCTTCTCTCGTATTATAGAGTCTTTTCTTTCTCAGTATATCGTATGGTACTGAACATGTCCGGCTGTACTCTTCATATATACGACAACTGGCACCCAAAGCCACGTATTATTAAATAAGCAACCTTTTAGTTAGTTTATTTATTAATTATTTTGCTTCTTTATTACGTTAGTGACGTACATCCGCAGATACCTAATATGGCAGATAATCAGTTAATTACATAACGTAGTAAATAGCGCAAATTCTATTGTTGACATGTCGACCATTGTAATCAGTATAATTATGTATCATTGTAATTATGTATTAAATAATTATAGAGGTGTATATGATAGATACATTGATGACAGACAAATGATTGATTATATTGTTCAGTGCTATAAACTAGTACAAAATTAAAAAAGTAATTTTTAAATAAAGTTAAAGTAAGTTCTGGAAAATATATCCACATTACTATTATTAATGAGAACTCTTATCGATTTATAATTTGGGATAAACATTGACATGAGTCATATTTTTATTACTATAGTCAATTTTCTGCAGACGGCTTATAAAACACGGGCACATAAATTTATTATCAATTCAATTTGATAATTTGATTATAATATGTTCTTCAAATACCATTCATACAAAACAGCTTTTTATTACATATCTGCCGTACTTATCCATCAATAAATATTTCTTACATGTTAGAATAGAGCAGGCCCTAAAATTAATAAATTTAAATTTATTTATTTCTACTCATCCTTGACTCTGATAGACCCTGACATTATGGCCGCTGACTAGAAGGAGAAGGTGGGCGCTGCATTTCAGTCATAGGCGTACTTAAAACTAAAAGTTCTTATAGATATATTCAGAATTACTAATTACTCGTTGTCCATTATTATAGACATAGAGGGTTACAAACAGCATTAAAAAGGCTAAAGATAAGTAAAACTTTATACTGATAAGTTTTCTGTACCAATATTAGACAAAATAGGTAGTAGGTATATTTCATATTATAACATTATGATAATGTAATACCATACTCACAACCGTTGTAACACTAGTTACACCACCCCGCACAAATTTAATATTATTATAAATAAAATTTAATATTATTATAAATAAATCATTTATTTTACACCCCTCAAAAGGTAGCACAACTAGAACCATAAATATACAAATGTATAGTTTTTATTTAAGTGTTACAGTAAGCTATACAGCATTATAATAAAGACCAATACTTACCATGCACTGACACAGTTCGTAGATAGGTCGATTTGTTGCGCGAACTAGGGGTGGGAATTCTAGTTCCCTGGGAGGAACTAGTTCCTTAGTTCTAGTTCCTCCAGAGGGGGTTCCTTGAACTAGGTCTTAGTTCACAATAGTTCACGACTAACATTGACATCCCTCTTGCTTGCTAATGCGTTTAGTTGTCAGTCAAAACTATTCACAGTATGATCTGTATAATTTTTATAATGTACGGAGATATAACGAGACGTGTATTTGTGTATGTTAAAAACATATAGGTAAGTTTTATTGCAGATAAAAAAAATAAAAAAGAAACTCTAATCAGAGTTTAAAACTATGTTACAAATCAATTGGAGCAAATATTACAAAAATTTTACGAAAAAAATTGTCTAAAAATTCAGAATATCTACTTCGTTTATAAGATATTTCTAATTTTTAGGGACCTGAGAAGTGAAACATTTCCATAAAATATTTAAAAGACAAGCTAAAAATCAAAAACAGTATTTACGACAATTTTCTGTGGTAATTACGCTGGCTGTGGCAATAGACAATGCCCAATCCATCGTCGTCGCCTTATATTATATCTCGGATCTGCCGACTGAATAGATTCCCGTGAACTAGTCTTTTAATTAGTTCCTCTATGTCCGGATCCGATAACATACGGCTGGCACTCCCCACGCCTGCCTAGCATTAATCGCGCTGGCTGATCCATACGTAAACTAGTCTTTTATTTAGTTCCTCTAGTTCCTTTAGGGTTCCCGGGTCCGATAACATTATGCTGGCACTCCCCACTCCTGCCTAGCATCGATCGCGCTGGCCCGATCCGTACGTACGTAAACTAGTCTTTTTATTTAGTTTGGATTTCCTCTAGGTCCGGATCCGATAACGTACGGCTGGCACTCCCCACTCCTGCCTAGCATCGAGCTACGCGCGCTGGCCGATCCCTCGCCGTCGCATATTATTATACATGTATATCGGTCACAGTCTCGATCCCGGAATAGGTCCTGAGGAACTAGTTCCTTTCATTCCGGGGTTGGAATAGTTCGTTCACGAACTACACACCTCTAGCGCGAACGGGTCCGTGCGATGGGTTGCGCGGCGATTTGAGAGAATATCGATTTTTGGGTGAACCATTAAAAGAAATATAACGAACAAAATGGACAAATTTCCAGACGAACTAACGGATCGTATCCACGAACCGCATCGACAACGCCCCGCATCGATCATCTTCCGTCTTAAACTTTGTCAGCTATCATAAAACGATTCTTATAACAATTCTAGAAATTAAATTTACAAGAATTCATAAGTAAAACTTTTAAACTATAATTGGCTGTAATACTAAATCTAAATGGAAATAAAATATTAGTACGCCTGTGACTCAAGAGTTTCATAGGTGACACGTGGCGACAGAAATTCCAAATGGCTTCCAAATCTTCGAGTGGTGGGAAAGAAGTAAGGAATCTCTTAACATTGAGACGGTCCTTTGACCGTCTTTGATTGTCTTGAATATTAGTCATAGTTGCCAGGTCTAGGAAATTTCCTAAATCTAGTAAAATTAAAATTTAAATCATAATTTTTTTTTTTTTTTTTTATTTTTTAGACAAACTTTAATGTGTGTTTAATTTTGTTCCCAAACTTGGCATTTCTAATAGTATCATCAGAAAAGAAATATCTTTTAATAATTATACACTACTCAAAACAATTATCGCTTATTTGAATAAAATTATTACATATTTCTAACTGAAGCATGCATTTTTGTCTTTCTCTTGTGAGTTTTTAGGATAATTAGGGTATGCACTGACATGTAATTTTAGTCAGCCGACTTTGGACTTGGTTACAAAAGTAGAAACAATACATTCTTATGGAGCCGATCGGGCCAATATTTGATTACATTGCGTAGCCTTAGGCTATGCGCTGACAGGTAATTTTAATCGGCCGACTATTTGGTTGCATATTTGTAACCAGCCTATTCTTATGGATATATAGATATATTCTTATGGTCCCACGATGCAATCAATAATCAGCCGATCGACTTCATAAGTATGTATTGTTTTTCACTTTTGCAACCTAAATAGTCGACCGACTAAAAATTATAGGTCTGCGCGGAGGCTTGTTTTATCGAATTTCCCTCCACAGTCCAAGTCAGGGAATTCAAAATGTCTTGTTTTCAAATTAATATTTTTAGAAAATATGCGATAATTATTTTGAGTAGTTTATTTTTTTAAATGTAATTTTCTTTATTGAGATTTAAAACAAAAATTCTAACCAGAAAACGAAAACTATTCTAACTAATGATATTGTTGACAATATGCTATTAGTTATGCAGAGGTTGTTAGAGGAAGTTTATCTGGCAACACTGAGTGCAGTCTCGAATTATCATCGGTATCGGAGTTGATTTGTGCTCCCACCATGCTCATTCTTAATCCCGCCTACACGTTTACGAACCGGCAACACTGTATCCCCTCTTTTATTTTGCGTCTCTCTCTGTCAACAGGTCAATTGTATTATTCTCTGTCGTATCCATTAAAATCCTATACACAGTAATTAAATGACCAGGACTGTATATTTTGCCACTTTATTAGGGATACCAAATTATTTCAATCAATCACCAAAACGGTCATTTGTGCTTAACCAGATAGTTGGTAAACGGATTCCACGAGCTGTAGAAATGCGATGGTATTCACGGTCTAAAATTTTGAATTTAGTGGCTAATGAATGGGAAAATTTAATTTTAGTATTTGAAACTATCGCTAATGACCATAGACTTAAAATAAAATATAGACTACACTATTTACATCTCAACGCGGACAAACAACCTTTTTTGTACACATGTTTACTTCTGGGTACAGTCGACCGAGCCTTCCTCATCCAGCCTATGTTGTCACGTCTTTAATATTATCAATATTTTTTTTCTTGTTATACACATATATTGAGATATTATTAATACTACAGTTTAATAAAATGAGTTTTAATATTCCATAGATGTATTAAATAGTCCTTATACTACTAAATTATAAGTCGGATACTGTTTAATAAGGATAAGTTCTTTACAATATATGACAACACCGATTATAGGCGAGGGAGCCTATTCGTTCATTTATTACCTTGTAGTACGTGTCGCACGTGTGCGGTAAAGCTTGTTGCCGCTATCTCCCCGGCTGTATTAACGCATTTTCTTAGCTTGTAGTCCTTAAGTGTTTATTTTATTGACTTTTTCTGTTCAAAAACTATAAAATATGGTTCGCCAGTGCCAAATTTGCAAGAAATTTGACTTAAATAATCCATTTAAGTCTTGAGACGACTTTTGACCGGTAGGCAACTCTCAATTTACCCATTGACAGTCATGGGCGTTGTTGTAGAAAGGCACTTATTTAGATATTTTTTTAAAAAAATGTAAAATCTGATTTTTTTCCTTTACATTACATTGTTACTTACTTACGACATAACAAAATCATAATTATAGCCCTGTTAATAATTAATAATGTTTTTTATTAAATTTATTCCGGTTTATTCTAAAATTATCTTCAGAATCTAAAATAACATTAAGAATTTTAAAATGATATTACATTATGAAACAATATTTTAATATACCAGGTCGTCTCAAAAAGTGGCTCAACCCTAGCTTTTTATTTTTCAGATAAAAACAGATTTGTATGTTAGTAGGTATATGACATAAATTAGGATTTATTGACGTATGCAATTGTTTTGGTCTCTTCCTGTTTCACCGAAATGATTACATCTTTTGATTTTTAAAAGGCACCCTCGGTATATTGCCGCTTTATTCGATAAAAATGACACTCTGAATAGAACTTATCATATGTCAACTTTTGACATTGTCGCTTAAAAACATATCCTATTTAAAATTTCAATCCAGTTTTTTCAATCCACTAAGTTTTTAATCAAGGAGCCTTGGAACACTTGGAAATATAGTTTTGATCGTCTAATAGGTTTCGTGTCTTGTCTAGGCCGGTTAAAAGATGTACAAATCGTATTTTTAATCATACATATGTCAATTTTTCAAATGGAACAAGGAGTGACTCATTAGCATATTTGGAAAAAGCATTTTTTATGAATATATTGATACCACACACTTGGTATTTCGAGTCAAATTGTCGTTATGAACCGCGTGTTACAATTACAATTAAACCATGCGAAAATGTCAAAAAGTTGACCATGATATGTCATTCTATTCAGAGTGTCATTTTCTATCGAATAAAGTAGAAATATACCGAGGGTGCCGTTTAAGAATTAAAAGTTATAGTCATTTCCGGTGAAACAGGAAGTGACCAAAAACAATTGAATGCGTCAATCAATCCAATTTATTTCATATACTAACATACTAAATCTTGTTTTTTATTTGAAAATATAAAATGGGGATAAACCACTTTTGAGACGCACCCGGTATAATAAAGACAGTTCCGAGTTAAATAAATGTAGTTTTATTTTATCCACTTCCTATCACCTTCCTTGCTTTAATGGAACAAATTTATGTTTTCTCTAATTTACATAAAAAGACATCACTTGACCAGAAAAAAAATTACAACAATCATATTTTTTTCTCCCCCTGTCGCCGATTCTATTATATCTGTGGAATAGATCCTGTTTTGATTAATATTAGGGGTTGTAAATGTTTGACTAAAGTGTGTTGTATTAATTTCAAAAATTACCTAATTTCATAAAATTTCTTCTAAACATGTATTTTATTATTTTTATCCTTTTGGACTCTAAATTGTTTTTCTAAACTTTTATTTCAAAAACCTGTCCTAAATCTTAATAAAATAAAAAGTTTAAACGATATATTTTTAGTTTAATTATAAACTTCATTAAAATAAAAAATACCCGGCTATGGTACGGAGAGTTCAGGTGTACTTGAGAAACGAAAGACAGTGTTGTGTTTCTCGGCAGAGTCGTCAGGGAACGACCGTTACGACAGAGACAACCTATCTATCGCTCGTGTCGCACTCGTTATAACCTAAAACAATAACACAACAATAACAAGACAGTTTCTGACCGCATGTTCCAGCTATTTATGAATGAGATGAAAGAAAGAAAGAAAGAAATTGCTTTATTGTCATAAAAAAATTTTACAATTTTGTTGACAAAGCTTAAAAAAAAGAATATAAAAAAACATACAAAACTTCACTTAACAATAGAAAAACATATAAAACTAACAGCAAACATACAAAACTAAAACAATACTTTATACAATTATAGAAATTGTACATTGTCAAAAATTTATTTAATTAAATATAAATAAAATATAAACATACATAGCAAATAAACAACTGTATATAATGTCAATACTAAATTTAAATGGATAGAAAACAAAATCATTTCTTAAATTTAGTGAATGTGTGATAAATTTAGAACCTAGATATTAATAAAAAATCATTAACCGCGTAAAAGGCTTTCTCCAGTAAGTATGATCTCCAGGCTCTGCGAAATGCAGGAAAGGATGAAATGGAATTAATTTCAGATGGCAGATGATTGTGCATTTTTTGGCATTGTACAATATGGAACTCTTTACTAACTCAGAGTGAGAGGTTGGCAGATACATGTTATGCTCTGCGTTCCTAATTGGATAGCCATGAACTGGCCCTAGAGGAATACTCGATACGTGCTTGCGAACTAGGCAGACGGATTCGAGTATGAATAGGGAAGGAAGAGTTAATATTTTATATCTTTTAAACAAGTCCCGGCAGTGAGCACGACTGGTTAGCCTCAGTGAATATCGCACAGCTCTCTTTTGTAATTTGAAGATACGCTCAAATTGAGTCGCACAACACGCACCCAGAATGGAAGTGCGTATCGGAGATGCGACTGAAAAAGGGCATAATAGACTGTCCTAGATGTTGACAAGTTAAGCACATTAGCAACTGATCTAAGTGCGAAACAGGCAGAACTTAATTTTTAGCTAAAGCATCGATGTACAAATCCCATTTTTAAATAGTTGTCCACAACAAGGCCTAAAAATTTCACAGAATCAACGACGTCAATGGTGGTATTATCAAGTTGAAAAGGTAGCAACGTCCTTTTATATGATAAGACTTTAGTTTTAGAGACGTTGAGACACAGATAATTAGAATCGCACCATGTTTTTATGTTGATTAAGTCACTGGAAATGGTTCTATGAAGTGCCGTGGTGTCCGGGCTGCTCCATGCGAAACAAGTATCATCCGCGAAGAGACAGATTTTACCACCGATGTCCAGACTAGCAATATCGTTGACAACAGAAACAAAATAGGACCTAGCACTTAGCCCTGAGGGTACTCCATTCTATTGGCTTGTAAGAAGACACAGTCTTATCAACCCTCACGCGCTGGTTTCTGTTGTTAAGGTAGGACTTAAACCATTCAAGAGGCGTTCCCCTGATACCATAGTACTGCAATTTGTTAGTTAGGATGTTATGATTAACACAATCGAAAGCTTTCGAGAAATCACAGAAAAATTGTTGCTGTAACGAGACGGTTGTTCAGACTGGAGTATACATTATTAAACAGCGAAAACATAGCGTCATTTGTACATTTGTTACTCAAGAACCCAAACTGAGAGGGGGTGAGTATTTTGTATTTTACAGAAGAAATGATACAAGCCTCTTTTTAACCAGTCTTTCCATGATCTTCGATAACGTGGGAAGGAGTGCAATTGGACGACAGTTGGAAGCTTGCTCTTATCACCTCCTTTATGCAAGGAATAATTATCGCCGACTTAAGGCAATTTGGAAAAGCACCATCTTCAAATGACATATTAATTAAGGCTGAAAGATGGTTTAATGTACATTCCGGCATACTAGAGAACATTTTAAGTGTAAGTCCGTCAGTCCCTACTGAAGATTTATTTTTAATATCATTTAATGTATTGCGAAGCTCTGCCAACCCCACAGGCGTAAAGGAAGAAATGTTTAAATTAACATTATAGTCAGAGAGAAGTGATAGAGGATCAAGGGAGTGTGAGATAGTATTCACTATATTCTTCGCCACATTTACAAAGTAATTGTTTAGGTCCTCAGGTGAAGTTGAGGTTATGTTGGACGAAGAAACCTTACTCCTCAAGTCATTCACAATCGACCATGTTTCTTTGGCATTATTACCGGACTCAGTCAACCTCCTATTGTAATAGATGTCCTTGGCGGCTTTTATAGTCTTATAGTAGGAGTACTGTAAAGTTTCACGTACTCGTGAAAAAAGACACTATCCGAGAATTTTTTAGGTGAGATAAAGAGCGCATGTTTTTTGCAGATGTACGTAGGCCCTTAGTAGTCCAGGGTTTATGATGTTTAATTTTGACAGGCCTGAGAGGAAAGGCTTTGGATGCCAGACCAGATAATGTTTGTGTAAATCTGGAAAATTCAGTGTCTACATCACCAGAGATGACATGCCAATCTGTTGTTAGACAAAGCTGCTTAAAATTTATAAAGTTTTTTTTTTTGTTATTGTTTTAAAAAGTGCTGTGCGGTACTTTATTTATGGAAGAAATTTTGTTAATACTCCTTCATGATCAGAGAAGCCTGAGTTCAACACAGTACAGTCAACCAATTCTGGATCAAAGGATGACACGACATAGTCTATAGTACTAGAACAAGTTCTAGTGATTCTTGTTGGTGCATTAACATGCATTACTACACCAAAAGTCTCGAAGATAGACTGGAGAGATTCCCGAACATCACACACTGGAGAAGTCAATATTAAGGTCACCACACAAGATCAACCTGCTATTCACAGGCAGGGACTCTAGCAAACTCAGTAATTTCTGAAAGAACATATGCATATCTGCGTCAGGTGTTCTATAAATACAAACAATATAGAGGTCATAAGCAATGTGGTAGATGATAGAAAATTCAAACATTTTCTCGGCTAATAAGTGATCAAATTTTGTTATTGCCGTAAGGTTTTTGTTTGTAGACATTATCATAGTACCTCCTTGAGATAAATTACTTCTATTAAATCTAGCTATTGTTGAGTAATTTTTCACAAACAGGCTCATCTAGTATTTAACCAATGTTCCGTTATGGCAATGATATCAGGAAATTCAAGTTCTTCTAGTAAAAGAAATAATTCATCTGTTTTGTGTCTTAAGGACTGAACATTGATAAGAAAAATACCTAGCTTGCTATCGTCCGATTTATCAGAGGGTGCTTGATCCTCTGTTCGCGTCAAAATGAATTAAAATTTTATTTATTTTTTAGATGGAGAGCCACTGGAAAAATACTTGCTGTGGCTTTCCCTAGACTTCTGTAGGTGAAATAGCTTCTCTGATGAGAAAAAGGTCCTGAAGGCGGAGAGATCTGCCTCAACCTCAGCCGCGCCAATGCCATACGCGTCGTGGAAGCGATAAAACAACTTGCGCAGGGAGTCCATGTCGCATGGGAGACCTTCCGATGCTAGCGCCAACTTGATGCTGGTGTTGGTGTGTCCCTCAAAACACGCACTGGGGGGTTGGTCATGGAGGTACGCAAGAAATAGCCAGACAGCTTTCAATATCGAAGGGTCCCTTAGTCTCGCCAACAAATAACGTCCATTGGCCGTGTCCGATTCACGCGATAACCGCACAATAGGTGGAGTCATTGGGTCCAAACCCAGCACCTCACCTTCCCTTGGATGCTTATTAATAATATTTTTCGCCTCCTGCTGCCCAAAGGACTTACTCGCAGCTATAGCCTCCCTGTCTGAACCAATTTTAACTTATTTGACCTCCTTGGCTAGATCTGTAGGTAAAGTGGAAGATTGTGGAAGGCTTCGTTTCTCCAAAGTGGAAATCTTAGGCTGTTGAAATCCCATGGCAGAAGATCTTGATTTTTGCGGCGATACCTCCGAGGGAGTCAAAGATGGTTGGACATTGCTATTGACTACTTCAATTCCTGGGGGCCACATACTTATATCAAGCAGCCGCTCTAGGTGCCTTATATTCTGCACTCCAACTTTGAATTTTGAGAGTAAACTGTCCTCACTATTAAGCATAGGAAAGCTACGAATAAAGTCCGAAGTTCCAAGTTTATCCTTGATATAGTGAGCCAGTTGGTTTGCCGTAAAGGGAGATGGGATTTTGGACACAACGACATAATGCCAGGCTTTTCTAATGGAGGGTTTGTGAGGTGGGGGAGTACTGACTTTAGGAGAAGTGACACCCACTGAGGCTTGGCAATCTGTCTGAGTCGAAGTTGACTTTTTTATTGCTGGTGGGCTACTCCTGTTATTTTGCTTGCCTTGGGCAGCAAACTTTTCTATTGTGGTTGCCATCTGATTTACGCTCCTACGCAGCTCACTGACTTCCTTCAAAAGATCTACCTTTGAAGAGTCATGAACCTGGACTCTAACAGACTCATCCTGAAAGTCCATAAAAATAGATGATAGGTTGAGTATTTCTTGTTTCACTGATCAGATGAAATAAAGATTATTTGACCATTTCCAAATTTTTGGAGTGGTGGCAGTGAATATCATCCATTTTTTTGTATAAAGACTTCCATTTTGAGTCATGATAACTCAATATGTCATAGATTTCAGTTATGACTGGAAGCAGGTCGTTGTTCCTTTTTAAACAGGTTCCCAGACCTTCAACAGTTTCTAGAGGGATCTGTGATTTCTGAAGCTGTGAAACTTTGTCATGGAGATACTTCATCGTGGGAGAATCACAAACATTGCAGAAAAACCTAATATTTTTGAACTTTTGCTGGTGGATCACTTTTGTGGTTGTCTTGTCCAGCTCAGTACAGGTCATACAAAAGTTGCGGCGGCACTCCCCACTACAACAAAGTCTATATTTGTCCTTTTACGAGATGGTTTTTTGGCACGAATCACACTTAAAATCTGCTATTTGGAAGTGTAAAGGAACAGCAAAATCGGAAAATATTAAATTAAACAAGACAGTATAGTTCAATAATAAAAGCAGTGTCAATGTCAACGAAGCTAGGTCACGTTAAAAATATCTATAAATAATTATATAAAATAAAGCAGAAACGCACGTTCAGCGAAACCTAGCGAACTGAACCGGGTCGGGTCAAGACCGAATAACAACACACGACAAATCCAAACAAAACAAAACAAAACAAACGTTCAATACCGGCGGTCCACAAACGAAACGAAAGCACGACCGTCTCGTATGACTGTTCGATCTGAACTATATTCCGATAACGAACTATATAACAATGCTCAGTCTATTTTATTTTAAGTCTATGCTAATGACTTAAGTTCAGGAACCGAATCTATTAGTGCCGCAAAAGGATTTATAAAACATTTTAACGATTTTGAATTTTGCCTTTTAACTCAAATTTATAAAGACATTTTTAGTTGCACGGATTTATTATTTCAAATATTGCAATCTAAGCATTTAGATATAAATTACTGCACATCGCAAATAAGCGTTGCCAAACTAAGAATTAACGCATTAAGGAACGAAGACCATTTCAAAGATCTTTTTAATATTGCCAAAAATGCCACCGAGCTGCCAACTAACACACGCAGAGGTCAATGTTCTAACGAATCAGATGTTTTTACGAAGTATAAGATATTATATTTCAAATAATAGATTGCATACTTCTTCAATTAGAGACGCGGTTAAAAATTTAAATAGCAAATTTTCATGCTTTAGTCGATTGCACAAAATATTCGGAATAATATGTTAAATGTTTTTCCAGACAACACTAAACAGTTTAGTAAGAATTATCCAAATATATTTGACAAAGATAGGTTAAAAAATGAACTTTCTGTAATATACATGGATGAACAGTTTTTAAATTTGAGTGTTGAGAAAAGTTTAGATACGTTATTCAAAAATTTCAAGACAATTTTTGCCGAAGTATATAAGCTTTTTAGCTTAGTTTTAACTATTCCTGCAACGAGTGTATCTGCCGAACGAAACTTTTCATGTCTCAAACGAATTAAAACGTATTTAAGGAATACAATGACACAAGAGCGACTCTCGGGATTAGCAATGATGTCTATAGAACAAGACTTACTGACAAACCTTAGTAATAACCCACAATTTTATGAACAAATAATAGATAGGTACTTGCAACCTTAAAAGACAGACGAATAGATTTAATTTACAAAAGTAATTTTTGTAAATATGCCGCGATATAGTACCTAATAAAATTTGACATTAATTTTTATATGACTTGTATAATAAATTAATTTTGTTTTTTCTTTTTTTTTTCTTTTAAGAATATATTTTTTATTTTTTAGTTTGTTTTATTTTAAGTATATTTTTGAGTTTTGTTTTTACTTTTGAATATCGCATTTTGGCGTTAAGAATATGTTTTATTTTAACCCTTGTTTGTTGTTTTTTTAGAGTTTATTTTTTATTTATAATGGTTTATTAGGGCTATTGGCGATGACCTCCATTTAAAAAAAAGTCAACGCGTCGCAGAATAATACCTCATAGGTGACGTGGAAATTTATTCGTATTTGATCAAAATTAACTTCATGTCGCCTCACCTTCCTATGTACCCACCAGCCGCCACTGATCAGTACAATACACCAAAACACTTTTAATTTTACACTGGACGCACGTTTCGCTAACCATATCTGCCATCAGCAGATGATCAAGACTGAGTCTTGAGGTATATTTATTTATATATCTATACTAACTATATTTTTTTCTATAATACATAATTTTAGATATAACTATGTCCAGCAAAAAAAATCTTGAAAATAGTTAACTTTGGAAGCGCAAACAAAACATAATTTTACTCACCAGTAGATCCAATATTGCCTATTACACCAGATATGGTATCGCTCATGAGTACTTTTTAAAGGTTAGGTCATTGTCTACCCATGTTTCATCCAAATAGATAATACTTGGCTATATTTTCCAGATTTCTCTCGTATATATCTCTCTCTGCAATTTAATGGGCCGCACCATTAATATATATCTGTTATTTTGACATTTACGCCAAAATTCATTTTGCTTTAATAACCCCTTAGCGTTTCCCTGCCAAAATTCGATTCTTCCTGCAATTTTGCAAAAGCTTTCTAATTGCAGGGGACAAGTTTTAATTCGAGATAAAATCTATTTATCAAATTCTTGACCACTTGGAAAAAGTCGTCGAGCGTTTCAACAGCAGTCTCGCGTGGTCGTTTCTTTCCAGGGCTAGATATCATTTTATCGGGATTTATTTTTCCAGCCTTTTTTTTATCTTCTGTGTGATTTTTTATAGCCGATACGCTAGCTCCGGTATAAAGAAATATCCGCTCAAGTTTACGTTTAAGCGGCAACTTAAGCGAACTTTCTGTAGCTTCTTCGTCGCAAACCTTATTATGAACACAAGGAAATAAACCAAATGAGGTTTCATCCACGTTTATTTATATTTATTTTAGTTAGCTAAAATATTTAGGTAAAATGTGTGCTTTTCAATTTAGCCAATATTTAATTTTAATATTCTAATTATATTATTATTATTCTACTTACCTATATAAATTAGCTATTATTTCTCTTGTCTGGCTATGTAGCGTCTTACCCTTAACAAATTTATTCATTTTAAAACACAAATATACGATCAAACTTGATATTAATAATTAAAAACTACGAACGAAAAACATTATTATAACAAGATAACAAAACAATAAACACAACTTAACTATCAAATATACGAAAAATATAGAAATAAAGTTTAGGATAACCGGTATAAAATAATGAAATAAAGTAATAATGATCAAAAGAATGACATCGCCACTGGATATTTCAATAGTATTCAATATTCCTACTCTTTTCATTCAAGAGACCGTGAAGTTGGGGATAAAGCAAGCGGATAGGAAAGGCGTAAAAGCCATGGCAACTGCGTGGTAACAAATCGTGTGACGTACTCTCGCCAATTATCAATTCGATGAATAGGCGGCCATGCGCGGCGATACCGGTTTGCCAATATATCGTTTTGAAAAAACTTTCAACTTTCATAATAAGCAGATTAATATCTGACAAACGAATCTTAAAACAGCGGAAGGAATTCGGGAAAAAAAGTCGACGTTGTCACTCGTTGTTTAATAATATAAGAAAGCAAGTTTGCTCGATATTACTATAAATGAATGTTGTTTAGTTCATTTCAGCATACATAATTATATATATTTTTTTTTTTTTTTTTTTTTTTTTTTTTTTTTAGTATTTTATTATCTAATTAACAGTTTTCGTTCATTCTGCCTATTATAAAAGTAAAAGTCATGTTCCTTAAGATAATGTCCCGCTTAGGTTAAGCTTGCAACGCTGACAAAATTCATCATGGGACCCAGGATTCAACCAATCTGATTGGTCAAAATTCTCGCACGTCTTGCCGCCATTACCCCGAACTTTATGCCCCTTTCTGGAATAGTGAAACAAGGTCATGCTATTGAAAAAATCAGTGGCGGGGTTATGTATTGTGTTTATAGTCGTTTAACTGTGATTTGTGTTGTATTGTAATTAGTACACGAGTTTTAACAAAATATTACTATATTTTGGCAAATGACTAAACAAAATGTAGGTACATTTAAAGTAAATAAGTATTTATAAACTTTACTGGAAAATTATAAATTCCTTAATTTTATTGAAACACCGCACGCTCTGTGGATATTTTATGAATGAAATTCGTCATGATTTTAGAAAATTACAGCCCCTCACCGTTGCCCCGTTGTTTCAGATCCGTTTGTCAGACTGTATACAGAATGAAGAATAAATTATTAAATTAAAATATTTTTTTTTTTTTTTTTTTTATGTTTTAAAAATTCCTTAGTAATATACGTCAGAATATATGCTAAACACATTATATATAATAAAAATATATTAAATTTATAGTTCATGTCTGGCAATTTTGCAATTTTATAGATAAACGTGGCAATGTCGATTTTTTTTCTCGCATTCCTTCCGTAGCTTCAGATCCGCTGGTCAAACAGTAGTCGCACGGCGAGGTTGTCACATATGCTTTAGTATACAAATGAATGAATGATTTTATTCGAATAAAACCATTCGATAGTTGAAATCATTCATTCAGTAACCATTCGATAGTCTAATTCATTCGATAGTTCCCATCGCTAGTTATCACTCTAAATTGAATTAGCGTTAACGGTAAATTAAAACAATACAGTAAAATGTTTTGTACACAAATGTGTATAGGGGATCCGAAGAGGATATTATGAAATTGTTATTTTTAAATGACATTAACGTATGGTTTGGATAATCATGAAAAATTACATAAAATGAAAAATATGTTTCTTTCTCACCAAAAATGATGCTCAGTGGTAGAATCATAAAAAATATTCTGACTCACCCATTTTACAGCCTAGCCATTTCTCGATTCTGGAAAAAAAAACGAAAAATTAAAAAATCACCAATAACATTTTCCCCTGATTCAGATTTTCATAACTTACGTATACAGGGTGGTCCGAAATGTATTCGGAAAACTTCGGCAGCATATTCTGCTGATAAAAATAAGTTAAAAAGTTCGTATAAATTTATGTCCTAAAATGGCTTCGTTTCGGAGATACAGGGTGTAGAATTTTCATTTTTATTTGGGGTTTTTCCGAATAATTTTTTAACAAGATTTATATTTCGATGAACATTGGTATCTGAGTGTTTTTTGACATAGAAATTTGTAGTACAGGATCCGGCCGCAGGATTATTACGCTCATCATATTCTTTCTTAATCAAAACCTAATTTTTACGCACTAAATTTTTACGCACTTGAATATACTTTCAACAGGGTGCCTATCAAAAAGTTGCCGCAACTATGTTTAATTAATAATAATATTAACTGATTTTGGAGACATTACGCTCATAATTTTTTTTGATCATTTATACGTCAAATTAAAGCTATTTTTATTCTGTGCATGATGTTATAAAGGTGTCTATCAAAAAGTTGACGCAAATAGGGGTTGCCACAGCTCAAAGTTTTTCCTGCGGGTCCAACAACAGTACGTCGGGCATCTGTAGCTTCTATAATAAAAAACTTAATTTTGAAGAATTTTGTATAAGGTTGACCTTAACTAATTCGGATGTTCATATTTCAGTTGGTTAGGAAACATTTTAACTTCTACAGGGTGGCTCAAAAAAGGAGGGATCGGGATGATTTTTTTTAATGGAACACCCTGTAAATTAATATAAAATATACATTCCATCATTTTCTACGTAAAAAATTGGCGCCGGGAGGCACGTAAAGCCGCCCATACTAAAATATGTTAATAAAAAGTTGGTAGGCAGTTCTTTTAGTTTCAAAGTAATGGAATTTTTCGATTTTTTTTTATCCCAAAAACTGCGATTTTGACTGATTTTGATGTTATTACAAATTTTGTAGCAAATATTATTCCTAATCTTAAATTGAAAACCGCGTTTCGCTAGCTACTGTAATTTTGGAGTAACGATTTTTTTTAATTTTTAACCCCCTCCCATACCCCCTTAACAACCCCCCACCCCCACCAAAAACTAATGGCCAGATTCTCGGGTGCCACAGTAATTTTGTGTCAAATTTGGTTAAAATCGATTTAGTGGTTTTTGAGTTATCGTGTTACAGACGGACAGACAGACAGATACCATGAAAATATTTTGTATTTAGGTCATTTATGACCCAAATAACTCATTTTGAGTGAAACTAAAAAAACTTTTTTTTGCCGATCTTAATAGCCTACCATACCTATTGGTATGGTCGGCTAAAATGATTCTAGGTAAAAATCGCCACGCGCAACTGTTTTCAAGATATTTAGAATGGAAATAGTCAATACATGTCATTATTGACACAAAATATACACGTTATTTGACTGAAATGATAAATATGGAAACTTTTTATTTTTTAAACTAATCATGATTTTTTCTAGAAAAAAAACGATACTTAAAACAGTTTCTGTTGTAGGGGTCATAGTGACATTAAATTTGATTTCTCATGTCGAAAAACACCCAGACACCAATTAATTTTCATCCAAATATCGGAGTTCGTCCAGAAATTATTTGGAAAAAATCGAAATAAAAATGGAACTTCTACACCCTGTATCTATTAAACGAAGCATTTTTGGACATACATTTATACGAACTTTTATACTTGTTTTTAACTGCAAGATATACTGCTCAGTTTTCCGAGTACAATAATTCGGACCACCATGTATAGAGTAATATGTATATTACACACAGACGGAAAAATTGCAATGGGCTCTTTCACTATATTTTTGAATTAGCATAATTGAATAAAACAATTAATTCTAGAATTTTCTGCTATCTCACTTTCGAAAAATTTGAAGTCGTTCTTAAGAAAATAAATAAAAACAAAAAAGCCCAGAATAAAAATCCGCACTTCATTTTTAATACGTCACACCTGGCATGTTGAAAAGTGGCAACACGGCCGCGGCAGGGCCAGCATGCTGACTCATCACCACCTCCACACAAGGCCATTCAACCGTTTCCAATATGGCGGAGATAGAAGTGCGTTATTTGGCGCGTATTTTAAAACCTGTTTTGTTTCCAAATAGACATTTTTCACACAAATGTCGGTTAGATTAGTCTAAAGTTCTCCACACAAGTATGGAATTTTTTGTATTATTACTTTTATGAAAACATCAGTTAGTTACTTTTTATAAAAAGGTCTGCTTTCTGAGAAAATAAGTAGTGTTAAAATATTCAAACTTGAAGTAGCATATATAGGGTGTTCAAAATCATCGGAAAAAGAAATAACCAGAAATATATGACAGAAAATAGCTATATAAACAAAATATTCAATTGCAAACACTTACCTACCATAGTTTAGAATTTACTGAACGTTTGATAAATATATACTATTACAGACAGTATAGGAAGTTACTTCTCTTAGCAAAAGCCTTGGTAAATGTTCTTCGAATTATAAACTACACTGGCTTGGGTCAAAAAATATGGAATATTTTTTCTATGTTTTGCAGCATTACACAAATGGGAATAAATTTAAACTATGATAGGTGAGGATAAATTAAAAATATAATATGTATTTCAAGATTTTATATAGTGTTACGTTTTTCGTCGGTTCCGTGTGGATAGAAAGTCACAATTTATTTAAACACTATTTATTTAACACTAATTAACAAAAACAATAACGATAAAAGACTTATAGAACTATTTACAAACGATTTATAACTAAGAATTTATTTTGAATTTTAGCGCGTCAACTGCACTGGTATATTTATAACTGCCCTCTCTAGGCCACTGCCGCCGGCTTTTATACCGACAGGTAAAAGAAATCTAGAATAGTCCAAAGATCGTTAGGCGCATAGAGAAGGTTTTCGAATGTTCTCGTATGTACTAGTCCATTCTAGTGGGTCTCGATTCTTCTCGAACGAATGAATCATTGCGGTGTCTATGCGATGTTAAGGTCATCCGAGGGCGGGCCATATTGTGAGGTTAGGTATTGTTAGGTTAGGTAACCAAACCAAACCAAACCAAACACTGCCCCCTTCTTAGGCACATGCTCGTCCCGAGATGTATACGGTGAATGAAGGTATTTGCAAAGCTGGCCCCTGGTACATTGCGAAGTCTGGTAGAAATAGCAGTCTACAGTTTTCTCTCCCGATCTCAGCTTTGGGTTGTAGCAGCAAACGAGGATCTCGATTCCCGTAAATCTGAACAAGACTTCAATCATGTTCCGGATTGTACGCCAACTCAAACCATCGAGTCCACACGCCAGCTTCGGAATGGCTAATCGTGCAATGTTGTTGTTTAGCAGGGCTTCTCTCAGTTCAATCAGGGTCTTCCATAGATTGAGATAAGTCGGCTTACTCGGGGACCATTCCTTGGTGACCAGGTAGAAGATGTGCCTTGCTTGACCATGTGCATTGTCGGTTAGCCTCAAGACGCTTCCAACCTCTGGATCCTGTCGGCGTAGTTCTCCGACACGCCCAAACTTCTCATTGAACGTCGCAGCGATTCCTCTGGACATCCGCAAATCTCGAGCCACACAATGAGCGAGCGAATAATCAGGAGGCACGGAAAAGAGGTCTCGTTGATCTTCTTTGGTTACACCATAGCGAGCCTTCTCACTGCTGTTGTATCGGGCCATGAAATCGTCAAAGGACATCTCCGAATCAGGGGGATCAAAGCTGCAGGTTCTCACGGTCCCAGCACGATCTTCTATTTCGCCTTGGTAGGGGCTCAAACGGTTGAAATGGACTACCCTCGGTTTTCCTTTTGGCAATTTTCTGATACGGTATACGACGTCATTAATTCTATCCATGACTTCGTATGGCCCTTCCCACGAGGATTGTAGCTTCGGAGATAACCCACGACGTCTCTGCGGGTTATATAGCCACACCAACTTCCCTGGTTGGTATCCTCCATGCTCAGCTTGAATGTCGTAGTGTTCCTTCATTCGGTCACTAGCACTTTGAATATTTAGGCGGACTCTCTGATGAATGTCGTCCATCCTTTGACGTAGTGTGTGGACATAATCTTCTCCGGCGACTTCTTCTCCCGGTCGGCAACCAAATTTCAGATCACAGGGTAGGCGCACTTCCCGTCCCATAACGATGCTGGCTGGAGTTTGCCCTGTAGATTCTTGGACGGATGAACGGTAGGCCAACAGGAACAGGTGAAGAAATTTGTCCCAGTCTCTTTGGTGGTCAGAGACTACTTTGGCCAGATAACGGTTGATAGTTCTGTTCATGCGTTCAACCATCCCATCGGATTGTGGATGTAGAGCAGTCGTCCTGGTCTTGCGGATGTTCAGGACTTCACAGACGCCTTGGAACAGATTGGACTCAAAGTTTCTTCCCTGATCTGAATGAAGCTCCATGGGAACACCAAACCTGCAGATCCATTCTTTAACAAGGGCATCAGCAATCGTGGACGCTTCTTGATTTGGCAACGCGTAGGCCTCGACCCATTTGCTGAAGTAATCCATTACTACCACAATGTATTTGTTGCCATCGTTCGTCTCCGGGAAAGGACCAGCCACGTCGATTGCTATTCGTTCGAAGGGACTACCGACATTGTACTGGCGCATAGGGGCATTACCACGCTTTTGTGGCCCATTAATGGCTGCGCAAATGTGACATTTCTTACACCAGGCCCTCACATCTTCTTTGCAGTTCACCCAGTAGAACCGTTCACGCAGCTTGCCAAGTGTCTTGGTAACACCAAGATGTCCTCCGCTGGTTCCATTCCATGGTCTGTTCTTAACAAGAACTTTCTTCCATAGAGATACTTGTAGAAGTGTTCCACTGCTTTAACTACTGCTAGTAATTCTCGTCTGGTTACACAGTAGTTCCTTTCCGGTTTTGACAAGGTCTTACTAAAATAACCAATGACTTTTTCTTGACCATCCTGGATCTGAGACAGAACAGCGCCTAATGCAACATTGCTAGCGTCGGTATCCAATATAAAGTTTCCGTTGCCAAGAGGGTAGCTAAGTATGGGCGCACTAGTCAGGGCCTTCTTCAATTTTCGGAATGCCTCGTCAGAATCTGAGTCCCAAGAGCCTCTCGCCTTCGGTAAGTCTGGTCAATGGTTTTGCGATGGTGGCGAAACCCTGTACATAGCGTCGATAGTATGTGCATAGTCCCAAAAAGCTTCGTAGTTCATGTTTATCTTTAGGTATCGGCCACTCTTCCACTGTCTTGGTCTTCTGTGGATCTACCGCAACTCCTTGGGAGGAGACTACATGGCCCAAGTAGTGTACCTTTTCTTGACACAGATGACATTTCTTGGGGCTAAGTTTCAAACCAGAACTCCCTAGTCGCTTGAAAACTTCTTCCAAATTCTTCAGATGATGGTCAAAGGATTTCCCAACCACTATAATGTCATCCAGGTACACTAAACAGGTAGTCCAGGATAGTCCCTTTAACACAGACTCCATTAGTCTCTCAAAGGTAACTGGCGCGTTGCACAATCCAAAAGGCATGACGGTAAATTGCCACAGTCCGGAGCCCACCGAGAACGCTGTCTTCTCTCTGTCTTTCGGCGCCATGTCGACTTGCCAATATCCACTCTTCAGATCTAACGTAGAGAATATCGTTGACCCCGCCAGTGTGTCTAGAGTATCGTCTATCCTCGGCAGGGGATAGCTATCCTTCTTGGTAACATTATTGAGCTGCCGATAATCAACACAGAACCTGGTGGTACCGTCTTTCTTCTTTACTAGTACTACCGGCGATGTCCACGGGCTGTTAGATGGTTCGATGACACCCTCTTCTTTCATTTCTCGAAGGATTTTTTCAGCTTCTTCACGCTTGGCGAGCGGAAGTCTCCTCGGATTTTGTTTGATTGGTCGTGCATCTCCGGTGTCAATTTTATGTTGTACTAAATTGGTACGACCTCTATCTCCTGCTTCTCCTTTATCAAACACGTCTTGATACTTGATTATTAGGTTTCTCAATTTTCTACTATTTTCGGGAGATAATCCTTTAACGTTTACTAACTCCTTCACCATTTTGTCCGGAATTTTTGAAGTCGAAACTTTGGAGGCTTCCACGCTTCGAATGACTGAGGAGACCGAACAACAGTACCCTAACAGGGTTCCCTTCTTCAAGGATACAGAATAATAATTCGTGTTCATTACTCTCACCGGTACAGTCTTCTTCGCTCGTAGCAGGGCTTTTCCAACAGCGACCCCTCGTCCTATTTCGCTGTCATGGTTCCTTGGCTCCAACAGAATAATACTCCCATTATTCATTTTACCTTCCAGGCAACCATCCAAAATATCTCACAGCGCTCAGGGATCGAAACATCTTCTGCTACCACCACGCGAAGCGTCTCCTCCACATTTTCGATGTAGAACCACTTCTTCTTCATTTATTTTCAAAATTCCCTGTTTGAAGTTTAGTTCAAAACCTTTAGTGGTCATAATGTCCATTCCGAGAATAAGTTCATCTTTGATATCTGCTACTAACACTGGATGTTCAAAACTGGTGCTCCCAATAACAAAATTAAGGTTTACTTCTCCATGGACAGCAGCGGAGCCCCCCGTAGCAGTACGTAGTCGCCATTGTGTTGTTTTAACCTTCTTCGATGTTTTAAGAATGTCCGGTCTGATGATAGTTTTCGTCGCACCTGTATCCAACAGCATGGTCTGGAACTCTCCATCAACAAAACCATCCACAAAAATGCTGTTGAATTTGTGTTGTAGCGAAGCGACTTGAGCAGTTTTCGTTGGGGCATGTTGGGTACAGGTCGACGTGTGCCCCTTCATTTCGACCCTTCGACGAATCGGTCCCTTCTTGCCCATGTACTGGTCCATTACCTTCCGAACAATCCCTTCCACGGATTCGTCGGAACATTCGTCGATGGCCCGTACTCTTCCTAAAGACCGAGAATTTTGTTTCGCGGCCTCAAATTCTAGGGCACGTGCTAAAGCATCCACCAAGTGCGTTGGGTGGGCTAGGAGAAGTGCTTATCTCGTCTCGTTATCACGTAAGCCGTCGGAGAATGCCTGTACTGCCAACCGCTCCATAACATTCTCTGGCGTAGCAGGGTACGCAAGGCGAACGAGGCGGGCTACGTCGGCTTCAAACTCCTGCAGAGACTCATTTGACTTTTGAATGCGATTTTTTAGCTGGGAATGATAGACATGATCCAAATGAGCTTGGCCGTACCTCATTTCTAATTGTCGTACCAATTGCTGATAATCTCCCTGTTCCGATGGTGACAATGTCTGCAGGATATCAGTCGCATCTCCTCGCAGTGCGACAGTCAAAGCGGTAGCCTTTTCAGCGATTGTCCATCCGTTCGCTCTCGCAGCGGCCTCAAACTGGCAAAAATAATTGGCCCAAGCGGTTTTTCCGTCAAACTGTGGAGGCTTAATAACTGACTTTGAGATATACTTATTTTCGACTAGTTTCGGTGCCTCCGATGTTTCTTGACATTTTGGTGAATTTGCCTTTGCTATTTCTTGTTTTAAAATTTCGATTTTTCTGTTAACATCGTCCTCAATCTGTGCTATTTTGTCTTGTGTATCTATTATCTTTTCTTCTAATTCCTTGGAGTTTTCTGTTATCTTGTTGTATAAACTTTGTTCTAAATTCAATATTTTATTATTGAAGCTGGCCTGTATGTCTTTAGAATTTTCTGAGATCTTATCTTCTAAATTAACTTCCAAGTCAGTTATTTTACTATTCAAATTGTTCAAGTTGTCGTCTAATTTTTGAGAATTCTCTGTCATTTTATCATTCAAACTCTCTTCCAACTTTTGAGAATTTTCCGTTATTTTATCTTCTAATTTTTGTAAGGACGAGTCAAGGTCACCTTCCAGCTTAAAGCAAAATGTGTCAGGATCCTCACCTTCCTCAATCAAAACGTCTCTCAGTCTGGCTTGTAAAATGCTTTTCTTTCCATCTGTTTCGCATTCCCTCTCTTCCAGTACGCATTTTAATTCCGACACTTTCAAGTCTTTCAATGTTTTTTTTCGGAGCCATTGTCTGTCTTTTTATTTTTCTAGTCTATCACACACCCCACACCTGACACCAATTGTTACGTTTTTCGTCGGTTCCGTGTGGATAGAAAGTCACAATTTATTTAAACACTATTTATTTAACACTAATTAACAAAAACAATAACGATAAAAGACTTATAGAACTATTTACAAACGATTTATAACTAAGAATTTATTTTGAATTTTAGCGCGTCAACTGCACTGGTATATTTATAACTGCCCTCTCTAGGCCACTGCCGCCGGCTTTTATACCGACAGGTAAAAGAAATCTAGAATAGTCCAAAGATCGTTAGGCGCATAGAGAAGGTTTTCGAATGTTCTCGTATGTACTAGTCCATTCTAGTGGGTCTCGATTCTTCTCGAACGAATGAATCATTGCGGTGTCTATGCGATGTTAAGGTCATCCGAGGGAGGGCCATATTGTCAGGTTAGGTCGAGTCCACACCGGCTCGCAACAATAGAAAAAAAAACTAAATACCTTTTTGGGGGTTCGTAAGTAAAACTTACGCTTAGCTTAGTTTTATTTACTCTTTATCTTTACATAGGGTATTGTCTTTGTGGTAAAGACGTCATTCCTTTTTTTGTATAGTTCTTCAATAAAATATTGGATATTCTGAACAAGATGGATTTAATAATAAATTCTGACGTATGTGAGGGACAATCGTGACCTAAAAAAAGACTTACATCCAGGCCATTTATATTTTCAAATGTTAATGTTGTCAATATCTTTCTGTGATCTTTTTGGTGTAAAAAGCTTGATTCTTCTTCCAATATTTTACTTATAGTGAGGTAAGTGTAAGCAGTAGCCATAACTACATCCTCACTAGGGTAACAGAGGCTTTGGCCTTTGGCCTTTTTGAGGTATATTTAATGCACTTCTTACCCGAGAACTACTAGTAGGAGTGAAATTATCTCTTTTAATAGCTGTCAACCATTTTTTACGAAGCTCGTCATTTTTGGGGAATATAAAAGCAGAAACATTGGGACTTCCTCTATAATTCCCTTAATATAATCCCCTCTATATTACCCTTTAATACCTATCTTTTGATTATTGTAAGTAACCATTATAAAGTACTATGCAGACTGGCGGCGAAGGCTTTTTACTCATTTAGGTGTAATATCTTGATAAATACTTATAGTTCTTACCTTAAAATAATTAATAATAGAGGAGTACGACAAGCACAAAAGTTTGAAGTTCTCTATGTGGAATGTCTGGTTTGGATTTTTATTACACTGTTATTTTATCACAATTTTCTGATCACACCATGCACTGAACACTAAGAACTAAACAAACGTGTTGCAGAAGCACAACAAACTAGAGATAATTCATTATTTCTGGTATGCAATCGGAACGAGAAACCACTAACGGCTTATCAGGTTAAAGGTAAACAATTTAATAATGCGATGCCTTCGCCGCCATATTTGCCTTGCCCATATCATGTTGATTGGCCTTGAGTTGAGGTGGTGCTGGTCAAATCAAATCGCAATGTTGCCAGTTGTTGGCTGGCGCACGAGCACGGTTCGGCAATGTGATTGGGTGTATTTTTCATACGTCATCAATTGGCGCTTTAAAATTATTTCAAATTAAAGCAATTTTGAGGGCCTATAAAAAAATTATTCAATGTCGTGGAACTATTTTTTTTGGATAAATATACTGAAAATAGTCTTCTATTTCAGATTTTGTCGTTGAATTGGGTATTTTATTTTTTGTGAAAGAGCCCATTGTGAGGGCAGTTAATTAGGTTTTAATTACTATAGACTATAGGAACTGTAATCTATTTCAATGGCAAAATACACTTATCAGTTACAATATCTGAAAAGCGGTAGAGGAAATTATGAATGATAACATTATTAACTTCTAGGACTGGCATGTGCTTAATTATGAAATTTAACGAAGTGGTAGGTTTTTTAAGAGGGAATTCATGATCACTGAACGGTATCAGTCAGTGATACATTTGACCAAAACGTGTAAATGTCAAAATAACAGACAATGTCAGTCCTAGAAGATATTTCAGTAACAATATTTCTAATATATTTCTTTCTATATTTTTTAAAAATGGGTTGTCTGAATCCAATAAGTTAAGTCACATCTTCTATGCATAAAAATTATTATTTTTAAGTACAAAAAAAGTTTTTTTGTATCTGTTAATGTCCATTCAGTCGAAGTTGAAACGATTTTAACACAAGTCACCGCATCATATTTTTAGCGATTTGACCCCTTATTCAGAGGAATTACCTTAATTTTTTAAACAAAAACTATGCGTCCAACGAAAAAATTGAAGAGACCAAAATTGTTTAGAAATAAACGAAAATTTTGAAAATGATGTTTATTTTAAGACAAGGCGTACCACTTTCCTCGAAATATATTCTATATAAAAGCGGTCGCCACGGGTTGAAATTGATAATTTTGTTTGAACATCAAAAATACGTCTTGGTGTATAGAAGACGTGGACTAAGTTTCATGAAGATATTGTCAAGGTATATGTGGCGCCATTTGTCGGAGAAGCAAGAAACTAAAAAAACTAAACCGCAACGTGTCAAGAAACTTGGCGAATTCACCAGAAAGTAAAAGAAATACTACAGAATTCTAGAATGGAATTTTCCCGAAGACTCACAGCTATATAAAAGGAGCGCGTTTAGTAGCTGGGACAGTTTGAAGTTTGAATATACCGCGTTTAAATTATTACGAATCGGACAATTTGGCGAAGGAATTTTTAAGTAGTTAATTGTGTGTTATTAGTATAAATTGTGTGTAAATTGTGAGAAAAATAAATTCGTTAAGTATTTTATCGTGAGTTTAAATTAGTGGACCCACGGAATCCGTAACAATTGGTGTCAGAAGTAGGATTGAAGAGGATTTTTAAGAAGAAATTAAGAGGATTGGAAGATTTTTAGACCGAATTAGAGTATTTTTATGGTTGGTACAAGGCACAAGGGAGCAAGCGAAGAAAATGGAAGTAAGCAAATTATTGGGCGATTTTATGGAGAATATGAGAAAAGAAAAGGCAGAAGATCAGGGAAGACTCCGTAAAGAACGAGAAGATGAACGAGCCCGATTAGAAAGGGAAAAACAAAAGGAAAAATTACAACGACAACGAGATAAATAAGAACAGGACCGGCTTGAAATTTTTTTCCAAGATTTGAAAATTCAACCACAGCAAGACAAAGAGAAAGAACAGGACCGACTTGAGAAAATTTTAGGCAATTTAGAAATCCATCAGAAGAATGAATGGAGGAAAATTTTAGAAGATATAGAGACGCACCGCCAGAAAGAAAGATAAGAAGATCAAAACCGTCTTAAGAAGAATTTGAAGACCAGAAAAAACGACAAGAAAATCACCTTCAAGAAGCCGTAGAAGATCTGGAGGAACGCCTTCAGCAGAAAATGGAAAAATTAGAGATGGATCTACAGAAGACCAAGGCACAAGTATGGACACTTGGCGTTCCGGGAACAGCGAACCTTAAGGCCCCGACCTACGATGGACAAACAACCTGGACGATGTACCACCGTCAGTTTGAAGCAGCCGCCGCTGCCAACGGATGGACCGACCAGGAGAAAGCGGCGGCACTTGTCATCGAGCTGCGTGGCCCTGCCCTGGAACTCCTGCAAACTATTCCTGCAGCCCAACAACAGGAATACCAAACTTTGGTCGCTGCACTGGACAGAAGATATGGCGACCAATATCGACGCCAACTTTACCAGGCCCCGATCAAGACACGCCTGCAGAGGTCCGGAGAGAGTCTGCAGGAATTTCAAGCAGACTTACGTCGGCTGGTACACCTGGCATATCCAGAACCACCGGAAGGGTTTAGGGAGGAACTCGCTGCCCAGTGCTTTATCAGTGGACTGAAGGACAACGAATTACAGAGGGCGCTGCAAATATCCCGATTTTCTACCAGCAGCGAAGCACTGGTCAGGGCGCTGGAAATTGAAGCTGCTTTTAGCGCCATCCCTAGACCGAAGATAAGATCGTTAACGGTCGAGGAACAGCCCGGAAGTTCTCACATACATTTGGAGGAGATGTTTAGTAAACTATGTGAGTTACTAGTGAACAAGAGTAGCAACAACAACAACACCCAGACAGAGAACCATAAAAGATCCCAGGACATAAGGTGCTATAAAGTAAAGTGGAGAAAAATCGCTGGGTGCTGTGTTGGACTGGTACAAAGTGGCGACAAGAAACAAGATAGATACTTGGTAGTGATGGGAATACCGGTTCCACATGAGTCGCGTTACAATAGCGATTGTTCCAGAAAAATACCGCGACAAAATACCGGGATTTTGTAATCGAAAAAAAACTTCGTTTGAATGTATGTCCTAAACATCTTAACTTTTGAGATACAGGGTGATAAACTTTTCCGTTTTCCCCCATAGTAACTCTGATGTTATAGATATTGTTACGGATTCCGTGGGTCCAATAATTTAAACTCACGATAAAATACTTAACGAATTTATTTTTCTCACAATTTATTAATAACACACAATTAACTACTTATAAAAGTCCTTAAATTATCCGCTTCGTAATAATTTAAACGCGGCATATTCAAACTTCAAACTGTCCTTACTAAACGCGCTCCTTTTATATAGCTGTGGGTTTTCGGGAAAATTCCATTCTAGAATTCTGTAGTATTTCTTTTACTTTCTGGTGAATTCGCCAAGTTTCTTGACACGTTGCGGTTTAGTTTTTTTAGTTTCTTGCTTCTCCGACAGATGCCGTCGGATCTCCGTTTCCTGTCTGGTATCCATTCAATCAATCCAGATGTACTACTTTCATCTTACTTCTAGGGCTGCGTTGTTGAATCCGGTACACATCATTTATCCACTTGATGACTGTATAAAGACCTTCCCATGCTGGAGTTAACTTTGGAGACCTTCCTTAGGTTTTAGCTAGCGCAATCTTACTTCTAACGGTCTTATGAATTTCCAATAACCTTTCCTTCAGTTCATCCGCGTAATCCTCTACGTTCGTGGTGCCGTCGTCTGGTGATCCGAACACCAAGTCACAAGGCAACCGTAATTCTCGACCAAACAAAATCTTCGATAGTGAAAGTCCGGTGGTGTTGTGAACTGCACCGGGACGCGCCGTCCATATGGGCAAGGTCGTGCGGCGCACAACGGCGCCAAAGCCTTAAAGGCGCCTGCGGTCACTGACTTTAAAAAATAATAAAATCATTTTTTGGAACTTATCAACAAATTAGCATAAAATTTAAGTAATACTTTTATCTATGAACGCCAGTGATGAAAATATATTATCCACCAATGTCGAGGGGCGCGTCGCTGGTCATTGGAAATTTTGGCTTAATATTATAATATTGGAGAAAGGTGCCTACCCTTAATTTCGCACGACGGCGCCGAAAATACTTCGCGCGTCCCTGGAACTGCACTTCTATACGCCATTAGGAATAGCGGTATGTGCTGATCCCAATCTCTTTGATGTTCGTCCACTATTTTCGAGAGGTGTTCTTCAATGGTCTTATTGAATCTTTAGACCATCCCAACAGACTGCGGATGTAAAGCCGTTGTCCTAGTCTTGTGAATACCAAGCAGATCACACATCTTCTGGAAGTCTTGACTCGAAGTTCCTTCCTTTCCGGGATTTTGTAATCGAGGTTCCGACTTCCAAAGTGTCGCGGTCCTCTTACTTATCTACTCTAAGTTATCTATATTTGGAGATTAATGTAACTTTTATCTGCTGATGACTGAATCAACTCATTTTCCAAATATCGAGTTTATAATAATTGTGTATAGCCAATATATCTCATTTTTAGAAAAACGATGACATTCCTTGTTATTTTCCATCAATTTCCTCTCATCTCTCTTCTCTTTTCGGCTCATATTTAAGTGTATTGCAATATAATATATTGAATGTTAAAATCAACAACAAAGTCCAAACCACTGTCAAAAAAAATTAATCGCCTAACCTAACCTTAAAAATAGATATAAACGATAAAACTTATATAAATGTATAAAAGCAGTTGGAAAGTTGGTCTGGACGAGGAAGATAAAGAAAATACGGCTTTTACTACAGGAAGCGGACTATACCAATTTAAGGTCATGCCGTTTGGATTATGCAATGCTCCAGCCACTTTCGAACGTGGAGGTGGTGTTAAGAGGACTAACTTGGAAAACGTGCTTGGTTTACCTCGACGATGTATTGGTTATGGTAAGAACTTTTGAGGAGCATTTGCGAAATTTAGAAGTCTTCGGCCGCATCAGGAATGCTCACCTGTACTTGAACCCGAAGAAGTGTAGCTTATTTCAGCGACAAGTGGAATTCGTGGGCCATGTAGTCTCGGCAGATGGAATTTACACCGACCAGAAGAAAATCGCTGCAATCAAAGATTGGCCTAAACCTCGCGACAAACATGAACTTAGAAGTTTTCTGGGTTTATGCACCTATTACAGAAGATTTGTCAAGATATTTGCCAATATAGCTGCACCCTTACATAGGCTTACAGGTGATGAAGTCGGTTACGAATGGAACACTGATTGTGATGTAGCCTTTGGAAGACTTAAGGCGGCTTTATGTTCAAATCACCCGCAACAACAAAGGAGGTATATCCTGGACACAGACGCCAGCAACATCGGCATAGGTGCAATGCTATCACAAGTCCAAGATGGCGAAGAACGAGTGATAGAATATTACTGTCGAGTTCTATCCAAACCAGAAAGGAATTAATTTACATGTCTTAAGAACATGCCTTCGAAAACATTTTGATCAGACTTTACTTTCCAGAAAAATTTAAGATTAATTCAAAATTAATACTCTAAATAGCTTTTTATTTTACTTAATACCGTTTTAAATTAGGAAACGATACTCAAAGAAGAGACATATAAAAAAGTTCAGTTGACTAACGATGATAGAGACTGGGAAGATTATAAAAATAAACAGAATACTATAAAAGCAGAATGATAGAAAAGCGTTCTATGAAAAATAACATCGATGGATGTCGTGCTAATCGTACGAAAATGAGGCAAACAATAAAAAATTGGTAGGCAGTAATGAAGTCATATCCTTACAATCCCTTTCCAAAATTGACGTTCAAGTATCCAAGAAAATTTTAACACTTCTTATGATGAAAACATTATAAATATTTCCAAGAGTATATCAATTCAAACGAGATGATTTTGTCATAGGAATTATACCACAACGCTAAAAGTAGAAAGGTTTAAATTACTCAAATTGAAAGAGCTACTTAGTGTTTATCTTGAAAAATAAATCGACATCTGAAAAAGTTTCCTGCGTAATTGTTGAAAATAATAACGTAGACTATCCTCTATCGAATTTAATAGACACTCCTTTATCTACCGGATAAGTTTCAAAAGAAACGAAAACTAGTTTAATAAAACCAGTTCTTGGAAAGCAAAACCATACAAAGACTTTAGACCAATATATTTTTTCCTGTATATTGACAAAATATTAGAGACCCTCATATGCCACCAGGTACCTTCTTTGAAACATCCGAAATAAATAAGGTTTATTCGTAAAAATGTAGATTGTTCTCAGTGAAAATTTTAGAAGAATTTATAATATAGACGTTCGAGTAAACTAAAAGCCAAACATTGTACCTACGTATAAAAAAGCCTAGTGTGTGTCCACCTTTTTCTTTAAGAATTTATCGATTATTGGCGGACCCTGGTATGTTTACTTTAAGTTGACAAAAAACGCCTGTTTTTGTATTGTTTAGTTTTCGGCCCTTGGCCTTGAACAAATATCGCCACGGAGTTATTCAGGCGTAGAGAAACAAAATATTCGAACACTGAAATTACGGACAAACTTCCCTTCCTTTAAGAAATGTGATGCAATAGAGTAATAGATTACACAAACACAAGAAATGTTAAAATGACAAGTTTTTGAAATTAAGAATAACCTAAAAATCATATTTTGATGATCGGAGTTGCGAGACCGGAAAAGCACTTTTAGAATATAACGTGCTAAAAATAATTTTGATAACAAAATTTGAAAAAATGCATATATGTAAAACCTGCTAATCAGTGACGGAACCAGGGGATTTAATGAACTTTCTACTAATCTGACGAACACTCTAGTAATGCTAAATTATTTCAAAAAGTATGAAAGTCAACAAAACAATAATAATGTTCAATATAAGTAAATAATATTTTTATATGAAGGATATTTTTAGTGAACCGATTGCTTGACCCCACACCTGAATGTAAAATCGTAATTTTTGGGGCTTACTCAACCGGGTCTCACAATGCAAATTCACCTCAAATATCCATTTAGTTGGTCATTGGCAAGCACTCTCTCATTATACATGAAAATAACAAAACAAACATTTACTGATCTGGATAAAATTGATAGTTAAATAGTAAGACTCACCCGGGGGTACTCCGCCCCCTAGCCACTGACATCACTGACATTCTATTCAATATATTCCATTCCATATCTTCCATCTAATTCAAATATTACTCGGATCTATTGGTTAATTATCTTCAACAACTAGCTAGTGTCACCTGAAATAGTATAGGGGCTTCCCCCGGACGCAATTCTGCCGCTAAACAGATTCGCATCCCAATCGAATAAGCTATTTGGATGGCTCACCATCCCAACGCCGCATCGTCAATCGAGAAGACATTATGGAGACCTCAAACTCTCAAGACCAACTCGAAGGCAAGACGTCACAGAGGTTTTCTTACCGTGGTCAAACGACCCCGTTGGCTTACAGTCAAACGACTTGCAACTATATTAGTCAAAAGACTCGCAACCTCCATTTGTCAGCTCTGTGACAAAACACAACACTACACAGCCGGCCGGCCTATCAACAACTGACTGGCCTGCCGAGCTAAGCCTCCTCTTACATCACAATTTTACCTGATCACAAATATTTACATCGCTTGCCAATGAATCATACTGTTTTCTCTAATCGACTTTCAAATAGAGTGTTTTAGCATAACCAAATAAATAAATAGCGAGTTTCCGAAGGAATGCATATTGTTTATTAGAATAGTGAATAAATAAAAGCATTATTATGACGAACTTATTTTCCAAGTTTTACAGTTCCAACCCTCAACTGTAATACAAAAAAATGAACTACAATTTTTTTTCTGTTAATTTTTACAGCGTTTTTTTTGTACTTGACCCTTTCCCTACGGACCGGCAAATGATTTTGAATACGGGGTGGTGTACCCTTGTCATCTGTACATCGTTTCCAGATGGTCTCATTGCGGCACAACCCTTAATAAATGAGCTACAATTTTTTTTCTGTTAATTTTCAAGAGAAACAGCAGTTTTTTGAACTTGGCCCTTTTTCTACGGACCGGCAAATGATTTTGAATACGGGGTGGTGTACCCTTGTCATCTGTACATCGTTTCCAGGTGGTCTCGTTGCTGCACAACCCTTAATAAATGAGCTACAAATTTTTTTCTGTTAATTTTCAAGAGAAACAGCGGTTTTTTGAACTTGGTCCTTTTCCTACGGACCGGCAAATGATTTTGAATACGGGGTGGTGTACCCTTGTCATCTGTACATCGTTTCCAGATGGTCTCGTTGCGGCACAACCCTTAATAAATGAGCTACAATTTTTTTTCTGTTTTCAAGAGAAACAGCAGTTTTTTGAACTTGGCCCTTTTCCTACGGACCGGCAAATGATTTTGAATACGGGGTGGTGTACCCTTGTCATCTGTACATCGTTTCCAGATGGTCTCGTTGCGGCACAACCCTTAATAAATTAGCTACAACTTTTTTTCTGTAATTTTCAAGAGAAACAGCGGTTTTCAACTTGGCCCTTTTCCTACGGACCGGCAAATGATTTTGAATACGGGGTGGTGTACCCTTGTCATCTGTACATCGTTTCCAGACGGTCTCGTTGCGGCACAACCCTTAACAAATTGGCGGCGATTTTTTTCTGTCTAATTATAGGTAAAATGACAGTTTTTTGATTCTGGCCCTTTCCCTACGGACCGGCAAACGGTTTTGAATACGGGATGGTGTACCCTTGTCATCTGTACATCGTTTCCAGGTGGTCTCGTTGCGGCACAATCCTTAATAAATGAGCTACAAATTTTTTTCTGTTAATTTTCAAGAGAAACAGCGGTTTTGAACTTGGCCCTTCTCCTACGGACCGGCAAATGATTTTGAATACGGGGTGGTGTACCCTTGTCATCTGTACATCGTTTCCAGGTGGTCTCGTTGCGGCACAAACCTTAATAAATGAGCTACAATTTTTTTTCTGTTAATTTTCAAGAAAAACAGCGGTTTTTTGAACTTGGCCCTTTTCCTACGGACCGGCAAATGATTTTGAATACGGGGTGGTGTACACTTGTCATCTGTACATCGTTTCCAGATGGTCTCGTTGCGGCACAACCCTTAATAAATGAGCTTCAATTTTTTTTCTGTTAATTTTCAAGAAAAACAGCGGTTTTTTGAACTTGGCCCTTTTCCTACGGACCGGCAAATGATTTTGAATACGGGGTGGTGTACCCTTGTCATCTGTACATCGTTTCCAGACGGTCTCGTTGCGGCACAACCCTTAACAAATTGGCGGCGATTTTTTTTCTGTCTAATTTTAGGTAAAATGACAGTTTTTTGATTCTGGCCCTTTCCCTACGGACCGGCAAATAATTTTGAATACGGGGTGGTGTACCCTTGTCATCTGTACATCGTTTCCAGGTGGTCTCGTTGCTGCACAACCCTTAATAAATGAGCTACAAATTTTTTTCTGTTAATTTTCAAGAGAAACAGCGGTTTTTTGAACTTGGTCCTTTTCCTACGGACCGGCAAATGATTTTGAATACGGGGTGGTGTACCCTTGTCATCTGTACATCGTTTCCAGATGGTCTCGTTGCGGCACAACCCTTAATAAATGAGCTACAAATTTTTTTCTGTTTTCAAGAGAAACAGCAGTTTTTTGAACTTGGCCCTTTTCCTACGGACCGGCAAATGATTTTGAATACGGGGTGGTGTACCCTTGTCATCTGTACATCGTTTCCAGATGGTCTCGTTGCGGCACAACCCTTAATAAATTAGCTACAACTTTTTTTCTGTTAATTTTCAAGAGAAACAGCGGTTTTTCAACTTGGCCCTTTTCCTACGGACCGGCAAATGATTTTGAATACGGAGTGGTGTACCCTTGTCATCTGTACATCGTTTCCAGACGGTCTCGTTGCGGCACAACCCTTAACAAATTGGCGGCGATTTTTTTCTGTCTAATTATAGGTAAAATGACAGTTTTTTGATTCTGGCCCTTTCCCTACGGACCGGCAAACGGTTTTGAATACGGGGTGGTGTACCCTTGTCATCTGTACATCGTTTCCAGGTGGTCTCGTTGCGGCACAATCCTTAATAAATGAGCTACAAATTTTTTTCTGTTAATTTTCAAGAGAAACAGCGGTTTTTGAACTTGGCCCTTTTCCTACGGACCGGCAAATGATTTTGAATACGGGGTGGTGTACCCTTGTCATCTGTACATCGTTTCCAGGTGGTCTCGTTGCGGCACAAACCTTAATGAATGAGCTACAATTTTTTTTCTGTTAATTTTCAAGAAAAACAGCGGTTTTTTGAACTTGGCCCTTTTCCTACGGACCGGCAAATGATTTTGAATACGGGGTGGTGTACACTTGTCATCTGTACATCGTTTCCAGATGGTCTCGTTGCGGCACAACCCTTAATAAATGAGCTTCAATTTTTTTTCTGTTAATTTTCAAGAAAAACAGCGGTTTTTTGAACTTGGCCCTTTTCCTACGGACCGGCAAATGATTTTGAATACGGGGTGGTGTACCCTTGTCATCTGTACATCGTTTCCAGATGGTCTCGTTGCGGCACAACCCTTAATAAATGAGCATCAATTTTTTTTCTGTTAATTTTCAAGAAAAAGAGCGGTTTTTTGAACTTGGCCCTTTTCCTACGGACCGGCAAATGATTTTGAATACGGGGTGGTGTACCCTTGTCATCTGTACATCGTTTCCAGACGGTCTCGTTGCGGCACAACCCTTAACAAATTGGCGGCGATTTTTTTTCTGTCTAATTTTAGGTAAATGACAGTTTTTGATTCTGGCCCTTTCCCTACGGACCGGCAAATGGTTTTGAATACGGGGTGGTGTACCCTTGTCATCTGTACATCGTTTCCAGGTGGTTTCGTTGCGGCACAACCCTTAATAAATGAGCTACAATTTTTTTTCTGATAATTTTCAAGAGGAACAGCGGTTTTTTGAACTTGGCCCTTTCCCTACGGACCGGCAAATGATTTTGAATACGGGGTGGTGTACCCTTGTCATCTGTACATCGTTTCCAGATGGTCTCGTTGCGGCACAAACCTTAATAAATGAGCTACAATTTTTTTTCTGTTAATTTTCAAGAGGAACAGCGGTTTTTTGAACTTGGCCCTTTTCTTACGGACAGGCAAATGATTTTGAATACGGGGTGGTGTACCCTTGTCATCTGTAATCCGTTTCCAGGTGGTCTCGTTGCGGCACAACCCTTAATAAATGAGCTACAAATTTTTTCTGTTAATTTTGAAGAGAAACAGCGGTTTTTTTTACTTGGCCCTTTCCCTACGGACCGGCAAATGATTTTGAATACGGGGTGGTGTACCCTTGTCATCTGTACATCGTTTCCAGGTGGTCTCGTTGCGGCACAACCCGTAATAAATGAGCTTCAATTTTTTCTGTTAATTTTCAAGAAAACAGCGGTTTTTTGAACTTGGCCCTTTTCCTACGAACCGGCAAATGATTTTGAATACGGGTGGTGTACCCTTGTCATTTGTACATCGTTTACCAGATGGTCTCGTTGCGGCACAACCCTTAACAAACTGGCGGCGATTTTTATTCTATCTAATTTTAGGTAAAATGACAGTTTTTGATTCTGGCCCTTTCCTTATGGACCGGCAAATGGTTTTGAATACGGGTGGTGTACCCTTGTCATCTGTACATCGTTTCCAGGTGGTCCCGTTGAGGCACAACTCTTAATAAATGAGCTACAATTTTTTTTCTGTTAATTTTCAAGAGAAACAACGGTTTTTTGAACTTGGCCCTTTTTCTACGGACCGGCAAATGATTTTGAATACGGGGTGGTGTACCCTTGTCATCTGTACATCGTTTCCATGTGGTCTCGTTGCGGCACAACCCTTAATAATTGAGCAAAAATTTTTTTCTGTTAATTTTCAAGAAAAACAGCGGTTTTTTGAACTTAGCCCTTTTCCTACGGACCGGCAAATGATTTTGAATACGGGGTGATATACCCTTATTATCTGTACATCGTTTCCAGATGGTCTCGTTGCGGCACAACCCTTAACAAATTGGCGGCGATTTTTGTTGTCTAATTTTAGGTAAAATGACAGTCTTTTTCTGATTCTGGCCCTTTCCTACGGACCGGCAAATGGTTTTTGAATACGGGGTGGTGTACCCTTGTCATCTGTACATCGTTTCCAGGTGGTCTCGTTGCTGCACAACCCTTAATAAATGAGCTACAAATTTTTTCTGTTAATTTTGAAGAGAAACAGCGGTTTTTTTTACTTGGCCCTTTCCCTACGGACCGGCAAATGATTTTGAATACGGGGTGGTGTACCCTTGTCATCTGTACATCGTTTCCAGGTGGTCTCGTTGCGGCACAACCCGTAATAAATGAGCTTCAATTTTTTTTCTGTTAACTTTCAAGAAAAACAGCGGTTTTTTGAACTTGGCCCTTTTCCTACGAACCGGCAAATGATTTTGAATACGGGGTGGTGTACCCTTGTCATTTGTACATCGTTTACCAGATGGTCTCGTTGCGGCACAACCCTTAACAAACTGGCGGCGATTTTTTTCTATCTAATTTTAGGTAAAATGACAGTTTTTTGATTCTGGCCCTTTCCCTATGGACCGGCAAATGGTTTTGAATACGGGGTGGTGTACCCTTGTCATCTGTACATCGTTTCCAGGTGGTCCCGTTGAGGCACAACTCTTAATAAATGAGCTACAATTTTTTTTCTGTTAATTTTCAAGAAAAACATCGGTTTTTTGAACTTGGCCCTTTTCCTACGGATCGGCAAATGATTTTGAATACGGGGTGGTGTACCCTTGTCATCTGTACATCGTTTCCAGGTGGTCTCGTTGCGGCACAACCCTTAATAAATGAGCTTTAATTTTTTTTCTGTTAATTTTCAAGAAAAACAGCGGTTTTTTGAACTTGGCCCTTTTCCTACGGACCGGCAAATGATTTTGAATACGGGGTGGTGTACCCTTGTCATCTGTACATCGTTTCCAGATGGTCTCGTTGCGGCACAACCCTTAACAAATTGGCGGCGATTTTTGTTGTCTAATTTTAGGTAAAATGACAGTCTTTTGATTCTGGCCCTTTCCCTACGGACCGGCAAATGGTTTTGAATACGGGGTGGTGTACCCTTGTCATCTGTACATCGTTTCCAGGTGGTCCCGTTGAGGCACAACTCTTAATAAATGAGCTACAATTTTTTTCTGTTAATTTTCAAGAGAAAGCATCGGTTTTTGAACTTGGCCCTTTCCTACGGATCGGCAAATGATTTTGAATACGGGGTGGTGTACCCTTGTCATCTGTACATCGTTTCCAGGTGGTCTCGTTGCGGCACAACCCTTAATAAATGAGCTTTAATTTTTTTTTTTCTGTTAATTTTCAAGAAAAACAGCGGTTTTGAACTTGGCCCTTTTCCTACGGACCGGCAAATGATTTTGAATACGGGGTGGTGTACCCTTGTCATCTGTACATCGTTTCCAGATGGTCTCGTTGCGGCACAACCCTTAACAAATTGGCGGCGATTTTTGTTGTCTAATTTTAGGTAAAATGACAGTCTTTTGATTCTGGCCCTTTCCCTACGGACCGGCAAATGGTTTTGAATACGGGGTGGTGTACCCTTGTCATCTGTACATCGTTTCCAGGTGGTCTCGTTGCTGCACAACCCTTAATAAATGAGCTACAAATTTTTTCTGTTAATTTTGAAGAGAAACAGCGGTTTTTTTTACTTGGCCCTTTCCCTACGGACCGGCAAATGATTTTGAATACGGGGTGGTGTACCCTTGTCATCTGTACATCGTTTCCAGGTGGTCTCGTTGCGGCACAACCCGTAATAAATGAGCTTCAATTTTTTTTCTGTTAACTTTCAAGAAAAACAGCGGTTTTTTGAACTTGGCCCTTTTCCTACGAACCGGCAAATGATTTTGAATACGGGGTGGTGTACCCTTGTCATTTGTACATCGTTTACCAGATGGTCTCGTTGCGGCACAACCCTTAACAAACTGGCGGCGATTTTTTTTCTATCTAATTTTAGGTAAAATGACAGTTTTTTGATTCTGGCCCTTTCCCTATGGACCGGCAAATGGTTTTGAATACGGGGTGGTGTACCCTTGTCATCTGTACATCGTTTCCAGGTGGTCCCGTTGAGGCACAACTCTTAATAAATGAGCTACAATTTTTTTTCTGTTAATTTTCAAGAAAAACATCGGTTTTTTGAACTTGGCCCTTTTCCTACGGATCGGCAAATGATTTTGAATACGGTGGTGTACCCTTGTCATCTGTACATCGTTTCCAGGTGGTCTCGTTGCGGCACAACCCTTAATAAATGAGCTTTAATTTTTTTTTTCTGTTAATTTTCAAGAAAAACAGCGGTTTTTTTGAACTTGGCCCTTTTCCTACGGACCGGCAAATGATTTTGAATACGGGTGGTGTACCCTTGTCATCTGTACATCGTTTCCAGATGGTCTCGTTGCGGCACAACCCTTAACAAATTGGCGGCGATTTTTGTTGTCTAATTTTAGGTAAAATGACAGTCTTTTGATTCTGGCCCTTTCCCTACGGACCGGCAAATGGTTTTGAATACGGGGTGGTGTACCCTTGTCATCTGTATATCGTTTCCAGGTGGTCTCGTTGCTGCATAACCCTTAATAAATGAGCTACAAATTTTTTTCTGTTAATTTTCAAGAGAAACAGCGGTTTTTTGAACTTGGTCCTTTTCCTACGGACCGGCAAATGATTTTGAATACGGGGTGATGTACCCTTGTCATCTGTACATCGTTTCCAGGTGGTCTCGTTGCTGCATAACCCTTAATAAATGAGCTACAAATTTTTTTCTGTTAATTTTCAAGAGAAACAGCGGTTTTTTGAACTTGGTCCTTTTCCTACGGACCGGCAAATGATTTTGAATACGGGGTGGTGTACCCTTGTCATCTGTACATCGTTTCCAGATGGTCTCGTTGCGGCACAACCCTTAATAAATGAGCTACAAATTTTTTTCTGTTTTCAAGAGAAACAGCAGTTTTTTGAACTTGGCCCTTTTCCTACGGACCGGCAAATGATTTTGAATACGGGGTGGTGTACCCTTGTCATCTGTACATCGTTTCCAGGTGGTCTCGTTGCGGCACAATCCTTAATAAATGAGCTACAAATTTTTTCTGTTAATTTTCAAGAGAAACAGCGGTTTTTGAACTTGGCCCTTTTCCTACGGACCGGCAAACGGTTTTGAATACGGGGTGGTGTACCCTTGTCATCTGTACATCGTTTCCAGGTGGTCTCGTTGCGGCACAACCCTTAATGAGCTACAATTTTTTTTCTGATAATTTTCAAGAAAAACATCGGTTTTTTGAACTTGGCCCTTTCCCTACGGACCGGCAAATAATTTTGAATACGGGGTGGTGTACCCTTGTCATCTGTACATCGTTTCCAGATGGTCTCGTTGCGGCACAAACCTTAATAAATGAGCTACAATTTTTTTTCTGTTAATTTTCAAGAGGAACAGCGGTTTTTTGAACTTGGCCCTTTTCCTACGGACCGGCAAATGATTTTGAATACGGGGTGGTGTACCCTTGTCATCTGTACATCGTTTCCAGGTGGTCTCGTTGCGGCACAACCCTTAATAAATGAGCTACAAATTTTTTTCTGTTAATTTTGAAGAGAAACAGCGGTTTTTTTTACTTGGCCCTTTCCCTACGGACCGGCAAATGGTTTTGAATACGGGGTGATGTACCCTTGTCATCTGTACATCGTTTCCAGGTGGTCTCGTTGCGGCACAACCCGTAATAAATGAGCTTCAATTTTTTTTCTGTTAATTTTCAAGAAAAACAGCGGTTTTTTGAACTTGGCCCTTTTCCTACGAACCGGCAAATGATTTTGAATACGGGGTGGTGTACCCTTGTCATCTGTACATCGTTTACCAGATGGTCTCGTTGCGGCACAACCCTTAACAAACTGGCGGCGATTTTTTTTCTATCTAATTTTAGGTAAAATGACAGTTTTTTGATTCTGGCCCTTTCCTTATGGACCGGCAAATGGTTTTGAATACGGGGTGGTGTACCCTTGTCATCTGTACATCGTTTCCAGGTGGTCCCGTTGAGGCACAACTCTTAATAAATGAGCTACAATTTTTTTTCTGTTAATTTTCAAGAAAAACATCGGTTTTTTGAACTTGGCCCTTTTCCTACGGATCGGCAAATGATTTTGAATACGGGGTGGTGTACCCTTGTCATCTGTACATCGTTTCCAGGTGGTCTCGTTGCGGCACAACCCTTAATGCTACAATTTTTTTCTGTTAATTTTCAAGAAAAACAGCGGTTTTTTGAACTTGGCCCTTTTCCTACGGACCGGCAAATGATTTTGAATACGGGGTGGTGTACCCTTGTCATCTGTACATCGTTTCCAGATGGTCTCGTTGCGGCACAACCCTTAACAAATTGGCGGCGATTTTTGTTGTCTAATTTTAGGTAAAATGACAGTTTTTTGATTCTGGCCCTTTCCTTATGGACCGGCAAATGGTTTTGATTGCGGTTTGAATGATTTTGAATACGGGGTGGTGTACCCTTGTCATCTGTACATCGTTTCCAGATGGTCTCGTTGCGGCACAACCCTTAACAAATTGGCGGCGATTTTTGTTGTCTAATTTTAGGTAAAATGACAGTCTTTTGATTCTGGCCCTTTCCCTACGGACCGGCAAATGGTTTTGAATACGGGGTGGTGTACCCTTGTCATCTGTACATCGTTTCCAGGTGGTCCCGTTGCGGCACAACCCTTAATAAATGAGCTACAATTTTTCTTCTGTTAATTTTCAAGAGAAACAGCGGTTTTTTGAACTTGGCCCTTTTCCTACGGACCGGCAAATGATTTTGAATACGGGGTGGTATACCCTTGTCATCTGTACATCGTTTCCAGGTGGTCTCGTTGCGGCACAACCCTTAATAAATGAGCTACAATTTTTTTCTGTTAATTTTCAAGAGAAACAGCGGTTTTTTGAACTTGGCCCTTTTCCTACGGACCGGCAAATGATTTTGAATACGGGGTGGTGTACCCTTGTCATCTGTACATCGTTTCCAGGTGGTCTCGTTGCGGCACAACCCGTAATAAATGAGCTTCAATTTTTTTTCTGTTAATTTTCAAGAAAAACAGCGGTTTTTTGAACTTGGCCCTTTTCCTACGAACCGGCAAATGATTTTGAATACGGGGTGGTGTACCCTTGTCATCTGTACATCGTTTACCAGATGGTCTCGTTGCGGCACAACCCTTAACAAACTGGCGGCGATTTTTTTTCTATCTAATTTTAGGTAAAATGACAGTTTTTTGATTCTGGCCCTTTCCCTATGGACCGGCAAATGGTTTTGAATACGGGGTAGTGTACCCTTGTCATCTGTACATCGTTTCCAGATGGTCCCGTTGAGGCACAACTCTTAATAAATGAGCTACAATTTTTTTTCTGTTAATTTTCAAGAAAAACATCGGTTTTTTGAACTTGGCCCTTTTCCTACGGATCGGCAAATGATTTTGAATACGGGGTGGTGTACCCGTGTCATCTGTACATCGTTTCCAGGTGGTCTCGTTGCGGCACAACCCTTAATAAATGAGCTTTAATTTTTTTTCTGTTAATTTTCAAGAAAAACAGCGGTTTTTTGAACTTGGCCCTTTCCCTACGGACCGGCAAATGATTTTGAATACGGGGTGGTGTACCCGTGTCATCTGTACATCGTTTCCAGGTGGTCCCGTTGCGGCACAACCCTTAATAAATGAGCTTTAATTTTTTTTCTGTTAATTTTCAAGAAAAACAGCGGTTTTTTGAACTTGGCCCTTTCCCTACGGACCGGCAAATGATTTTGAATACGGGGTGGTGTACCCGTGTCATCTGTACATCGTTTCCAGGTGGTCTCGTTGCGGCACAACCCTTAATAAATGAGCTTTAATTTTTTTTCTGTTAATTTTCAAGAAAAACAGCGGTTTTTTGAACTTGGCCCTTTTCCTACGGATCGGCAAATGATTTTGAATACGGGGTGGTGTACCCGTGTCATCTGTACATCGTTTCCAGGTGGTCCCGTTGCGGCACAACCCTTAATAAATGAGCTACAATTTTTCTTCTGTTAATTTTCAAGAGAAACAGCGGTTTTTTGAACTTGGCCCTTTTCCTACGGACCGGCAAATGATTTTGAATACGGGGTGGTATACCCTTGTCATCTGTACATCGTTTCCAGGTGGTCTCGTTGCGGCACAATCCTTAATAAATGAGCTACAAATTTTTTTCTGTTAATTTTCAAGAGAAACAGCGGTTTTTGAACTTGGCCCTTTTCCTACGGACCGGCAAATGATTTTGAATACGGGGTGGTGTACCCTTGTCATCTGTACATCGTTTCCAGGTGGTCTCGTTGCGGCACAACCCTTAATAAATGAGCTACAATTTTTTTTCTGATAATTTTCAAGAAAAACATCGGTTTTTTGAACTTGGCCCTTTCCCTACGGACCGGCAAATAATTTTGAATACGGGGTGGTGTACCCTTGTCATCTGTACATCGTTTCCAGATGGTCTCGTTGCGGCACAAACCTTAATAAATGAGCTACAATTTTTTTTCTGTTAATTTTCAAGAGGAACAGCGGTTTTTGAACTTGGTCCTTTTCCTACGGACCGGCAAATGATTTTGAATACGGGGTGGTGTACCCTTGTCATCTGTACATCGTTTCCAGGTGGTCTCGTTGCGGCACAACCCTTAATAAATGAGCTACAAATTTTTTTCTGTTAATTTTGAAGAGAAACAGCGGTTTTTTTTTACTTGGCCCTTTCCCTACGGACCGGCAAATGGTTTTGAATACGGGGTGGTGTACCCTTGTCATCTGTACATCGTTTCCAGGTGGTCTCGTTGCGGCACAACCCGTAATAAATGAGAAAAACAGCGGTTTTTTGAACTTGGCCCTTTTCCTACGAACCCTTGTCATCTGTACATTATTTCCAGATGGTCTCATTGCGGCACAACCCTTAATAAATGAGCTACAATTTTTTTTCTGTTAATTTTTAGGAGAATCAGCAGTTTTTGTACTTGGCTCTTTTTCTACGGACACCGGCAAATGATTTTGAATACGGGGTGGTGTACCCTTGTCATCTGTACATCGTTTCCAGATGGCCTCGTTGTGGCACAACTCTTAACAAATTGGTGGCGATTTTTTTTTCTGTCTAATTTTATGTAAAATATCGGTTTTTTGAATCTGGCCCTTTCCCTAAAGACCGGCAAATGGTTTTGAGTATAGGGTAGTGTACCCTAGTCGCCTATACATCTTTTCCAAAGGGTCTCGCTGTGGCACAACCTTTAATAAATTAGTATCGAATTTTGAAAGAACTAGATAGAATTTAAATTTTTAAGAAGATTTTTAAAGTTAAATCTATATCTCTCATAAATAATTGTTCATTATATATAAATATAAACTCGACCATTTCTATTAACTTATTATATAATTCTTCTAAATCTTTAATAATATTTGTAACAACAGAAAAGTGTCGCTGTAGATATATTTTAATTGAGGCGTTTCGACACCGAAAACCGTGGATGTGGCTGAAATCGGACGAAAAGCGTCGTTGCCATATGTTTACTATGGTTGGGATTTTTCTGAAACCGTGGATGGAAAACCGTGGCTATCTTCACGCCGGTAGGTCCTTATACAGTCATCAAGAGGATAAATGTTGTGTACCGGACTCAACAACGCAGCCCTAGAAGTACGATGAAAGTAGTACATCTGGATCGATTGAAGGGATACCAGACAGGAAACCTTGATCGGGACGATCAAATTTAAGAAGGGGGCAATGTCAAGGTGTATGTGGCGCCATCTGTAGGAGAAGCAAGAAACTAAGAAAACTAAACCGCAACGTTTCAAGAAACTTGGCGAATTCACAAGAAAGTAAAAGAAATACTACAGAATTCTAGAATGGAATTTTCCCGAAGACCCACAGCTATATAAAAGGAGCGCGTTTAGTAGCTGGGACAGTTTGAAGTTTGAATATACCGCGTTTAAATTATTACGAATCGGACAATTTAGCAAAGGACTTTTATAAGTAGTTAATTGTGTGTTATTAGTATAAATTGTGAGAAAAATAAATTCGTTAAGTATTTTATCGTGAGTTTAAATTAGTGGACCCACGGAATCCGTAACAATATCTATAACATCAGAGTTACTATGGGGAAAATGGAAAAGTTTACCACCCTGTACCTCAAAAGTTAAGATGTTTAGGACATACATTCAAACGAAGTTTTTTTTTGGAATAAATTCAAGAATCGCCCCTTAACATATTATTAAGGAATACACTTTATGTTTGCTGTAATCAAGATTCAAAAAATGACTTTTTGTACGTACGTTCAACTTTTGTTTTTCCATAATTATCAGGGCAGCAGATAAATGTTGTATTTTTGAGTCTGCTATACTACAGCAAATATATGGATATAAGTGGTAGAACGAAACCTGTCGAATCTCAATATACTTCAAAAACTTTGGTGTTTGTGTATTTTCGTCTAGTTGATGTTATATCAAATATTTGATAAACAAAATAAATTTTAAATGCCAAAAATTAAAAAAAACATTGGCTAAGATTTGACAATAGTGTAAATTGACGCGCGCTCTGACGACTCGTATACTTGGCAAGTATTTTTTATTGGCCTACAGGGTCTGGCGGGGGTGCGGCGTAGCTCCCTATAATAAATAACTTAGAAACTGGTGAGAAAAAAAATCGGTTGAAAATGGCGCTATTTAAGAACACCTTGTCCCAAATCACGCCAGTTGTAATTTCGACGGAGAAAAATACAGCAGGCTACAAAAGTTTTGTTTTTCTTAAATTTCAGATTAAAAGAGTATAATACGTAATAATCTCAATAATTCAATAACATGAGTTCGTAAACAAACATTCATATTCAAAACAAAAAGTTATCCCCTTTAGATAGTCATACATTCATTGTGGGCGTCGACGCATGTCTCTGATAAATAAAGCAAAATCAACGTTCTTGGATATTTTTTTCGTCTAATTTCGTATAGTTCCTAAGTTTCGTATAGCGTAATAACGCCAGTGGAAGATTTTTTACACTGGCGTTATTAGTAAGTTTATATATAAAATGCCTCCCCCCTCTCCGTAGCAGGTAGATAGTGCAATAAATAACTTTTAGCGAAACGCGCGTCCAGTGTAAAAGTAAAAGTGTTTTGGTGTATTGTGGTGATTTAGTGTTTTATTTTGCTAACTTATCTGTTTTACATAGTGAGCTTAGGTAAAAAAAAATAATGTTACTCACCTATTCGAGAGCAGAGCCAAAACTGTATCATCCAAACCAAACCATTAACCCATTGTGAACCTGTAACAGATAATAAAAAAACTTTAATGGTTATTCAACATTGATGATTCGCAGGCAGAGGGAGGAATGTTACTACAAAGTTTATTGACAATTGGTAAATAATCACTAATACCTTGCCACACTACAATTCTTTTAGTTCCAACAGCAATAGTAAGCCGGCTACAGACGCAGACGGCATGGCAAGCCATGGCCTGCGTTTCAGCAAACGTTTGTAGAAGCGTTGGTCTTTGCTTGATATTCGCGCACCGACGACCGTACACTACATGTTTTATCTTTGCCAGATCTTCGAGGCAAGTGAAAGCGAACGTTGTACAAGGGTACAAATAACACAAGATATGGAATAAAAACTAACATACCTATGTCGTGTGTACGGCGATCAAGCCCACTGGCGAGTTTCAACAAGTAGTGATGACGCTTTGGAACAGGATCTGTTAGTTTCGAAACAGGTTTGTTTTGGAACTGGCTTGGAACAGGTTTATGTGCTATCCTATACCAGTTCCAGTTCCAACTGTTCCAGCTGTTTCAAAACATTGCAACTTAAATTAAATACTTAAAGAAATAAATTCTTGGAATTGTTTAAATTATGTTAACTACTATATTTGTGATACTAGATTCTTTATAGTGTATTTTTCAAAATTAGATAATTATATATTATATTGCATTTGGCAACATCGCCAGTACGTTTTTTGATGGTAAGAAATTCTCTTCGCCTATTCTGTTTACATCAAAAAAAACTCTGCATAAAAAATGTATACATACCGACAAAGGAACCGCTTGTTATGACAAAGGCGACGACCTTTTTTATAGGCATGATAATTTTATACGAAATAGGTATACGGAATTCACTTTAAATTTTTTTGTTTTGGCTAATTCGTGCTACCGAATTATTATCTAGAATTACTTGGTGCAGTACACAACAATCATCATAATTAAGCGGAAACTGTTTTAACCGATCGCCGAAGAAGACTTAGTGCAAAAAAATTAAAACAATTGTTATATATAAACGTTAACAGTTCCTTCCAAGATTCTTCGTGTTAATTTGTAATTAGACGTTATAATACTATTTTGCTTGTTGGTACTCTTTGAGCAAACCAAACTAATTTTAGTCTCTCTCAGTTATTTGTTTAGTTGTTTAATTTAGGGTATAAATATTTATAGGTCTATTGAATTTTTATTATTACAAGAATAGATTTTAATTTGTGTACCATCTAGGACTTGAAGTTTATTATCTAGGAATGTAAGTTGTTTTTATTTTATATATGTATTTTACTATGTTACATAATAAAATAGTAAATATTAGATATTCTTTTCTATCTGTATTTTTAAATATTGATTTCCTATTTAAAATTTATAATAAAAATTTAGTTGAATTTTAATTAAATATATCTAATATCGGCAACGCTGCGAAAACCGTCATCTTTGTTTTTTTACGTATATGCACTATATTAGTGCACTCGCACTCAATCTCGATAATATAACGCCAAGCGACCGCGTCGCTAAAGCGATATACTACCTCGTTTCTCAACTGAAACTAGTTCTTTTTATTTAACTGTTCCAAGTCCCAAACTGTTCCAAGTCCCAAACAGTTCCAAGCCCTAAACTGTTTCAAGTCCCAACCTGAACAGTGACACTTAACAGTTTGAGACTTGGAGCAGTTTGCTACCTGGAACAATTTAGGGCTTGGAACAGTTAGGGACTTGGAACTGTTTGAGACTTGGAACAGTTTGCGACCTGGAACAGTTTAGGGCTTGGAACAGTTAGGAACTTGGAACTGTTTAAAACCAGTTAAGTAAAAAGAACTGGTTTGAGTTGATAATCGAGGTTGTATATCGGTTTCGCTAGTCTAGCCAAAGTCTAGCGGACGCGACCGTTCAGGTGTTATCTGTTATCGGGATACAGGGGCTTAAAAAACAAGGCTGTTGCTGTTATTTAAAATATTTAATTAAAATTCAACTAAATCCTTATTATAAATTTTAAATTTATAATATTTTTTTTTTAATTATTTTATTTTTTTAATGTAAACAGAAACAGAATAGGTAAGGAACATTTTTTATTATTAAAAAAAATGCTGGCGATGTTGCCAAATGCAATAAAATTATCGCATTATAGTTTTTTTTTGAAAAATACAGTGTAAGAACAGTCGGTTATTGTTTTTTATTATAAATATAGTAGATATTAAAAAAAAATTAAACTCTTCCAAGAATTTATTTTTTAAGTATATAACAAAATTATAAATCTATATTTATTCATTAGTGCTTATACAGGGTGGGTCTTAAATAAGTGCACATATTTTTAGGGGTTGTATATTTCGATTCTCATGAGTTTTTTTCGGGAAAACATGTTTTTGAAAAGTTTATATTTTTCGAAAAATGATTTTTTTTAAATTTTTAGTTAAAAAAAAACATTATATCTTGGTAATATAGCAACATAGATAGTAGATTAAATTTAGAGAAAACAGAAAAATCTCCAGTAGTTCTCATTATTTAAGCAAAAAATATTCTTTTATATAAATTTAAAAAGAAAAATAGCAACCGAATCAGAATGACGCAAGTACGGTATTATTTTCGTTTTGGAACAGTTTGGAACTGGAACAGGTTTCTTGGAACAGGTATCTTTTGCAACTGGAACAGCTTGTACCTGTTATTAAAAAATCGCTGTTCCGGCCATGACTATCAACAAGTCCCTTTGATGTGTGTCGAATATACCGCTTCATAGGCGAACCCTGGCCAGCGCCAACCTTGCCTTTGCTTAGCCATATGTTTTGCTACACAATTAGTGATGTTGGTAGCGAATATTTTCATTCGAATTTTCAGGAAATTTCCGAAATATTCGGTCCCAAAATCGCGAATATTCGCAAAAATCCGAATTTTGTAAGAAATTTATTTTCAAAATTCAAGACATGAGCAAAAATTTAACGAAAGTGTATCAAGTATGCCTATTCTTAAATCAGAAGAAAAAGAATGCTTCTCCGCCTTAGAAAATAGAAAACTTAAAACTAAACCAATGCATTTTGCCGCCAATCTCTTGGACCTCTCTGTTTCCTGGGAAAGCACCTTAACAATCAAGAACACATAGCCGCTATGGAATTTATCAACAATATCACCAACAAACATCCTCAGTTTGTCAATAATAAAGAAGCCATTTTTACAGATGTAGCAAATTATTGCACCAAATCGGGTTTATGGGCTCTCGACTACGTTTGGATGTCAGTTAAAAATGTAGACTGTCTAAGTTGGTGGCAAGCAATGTGTAAAAATACTCAGTTGAAATATTTAGCTGTTGCTCTGCTGTCTTTACCAACGTCATCTGCAGCCACTGGGAGAAGTTTCAGTACTTACAGTTTTATCCATACTAAAAAAAGAAATCGCTTAACTGCACAAAGTGCCTGCAAACTAATGTTCGTAGCTCATAACAATAAATTATTACTACAAAAACAAAAAATGGATATGGAGCATGATATTCAACAACCTTTCTTTAGAATCAGAACCAGATGATACATCAAATTTATCTGAGTTGAAAATAGAAACTGACGAAGGCCAGTACCACTACTACTATAATACCCTATGAAGATGGGACCAGCTCGGTGCTTTAAAGTATTCCGGAATATAATAATTCAGTTATTTGTGTTTTACGTTTTTTAAATTTATATTTCGTGCCTTTTTGTTTTTTTTAAGTTCATAGTCATAATTCATGGTTTATGTATGTACAAAGTACAAACGTTACCAAATGATTTTTGTTATGTGTTATGTTTATGACTTTTATGAGTTATGTATTGTTTATTAAAATTATAACAACTAATATTATGTTTATTGTTCTTCTTTTCCACTTACATGTTGGTATCAAATGTCTATCTAATTTATTCCTTTATTGTATCAACAAAAAATATGTAAAATTGTGAGGTCGAAACGAGCGGTCACTGGCTAAGGCTTGCCATGCCGTCTGTAGCCGCCTATATAGTAAGGCGGCTACGTAAAAGTAAAGGCGGCTACAGACGGCATGGCAAGCCTTGGCCAGTGTTTCAACGTTGGCGCATCGTGTGTATGCAAAACATATGGCAAAGCAAAGGCAAGGTTGGCGCTGGCCAGGGTTCGCCTATGAAGTGGTATTTTCGACACACATTAAAGGGACTTGTTGAAACTCGCCAGTAGGCTTGGTCGCCATACACGACATATGTTAGTGCAAGAGAGCTTGAATTTAAATGACAATAAAATTCTAATACGTTTGAATATTTCTTGTTGTCAACTATTGTTTTTTTTAAAGCAGAAAAGACTGAAAACTGGTGTAATGAAACCATTATGGAATTCCTTAATTTATATGAAAAGTACTCCATTATTTGGGATCCGCAACATTTTAACCATAAAAACAGAAATTTGGTTTCCGATGCATGGGCTGCAATTGCCGATGAAATCTCCGTTATGTAGTGTGTACGATCGTCGATGCGCGAATATCAAGCAAATACCAACGCTTTTATACAAATGTTTGCTGAAACGCTGGCCATGTCGTCTGTATCCGGCTGTGTATATACAAACATACGCCCAAACGTATGGTATACTGTAGATAACTACATATTCGAATATCCTATAGTTTTCGAGATCCCGATGGTGGAGGTCGAATTTTATTTATCCCCTGTATAATATAAAAATTTATTTTTCACTTGGCTATTCTCAATGGGGGGTCAGTTGGAGCTGAGAAACGCCTTCCTGTATAATCGGAATGGTTTGTAACTGCACGAACTAACAAAATGAAGGTCTGAAAAAACAATTTTTCTACCTGAGCCATACTACAGTGCTACCTATAAAAGTATAAAAGAACCGCCCTATATATTCCATGAAAGCAAAAGAGGGGGAGTGAACCGTGAAAGATCCTTCCCCCACTCATAGATCTCATGGAAACAAAATGAAGTCTCCTAAAATATACACTGATAAAAAAGATAGACTAGATAACTAAAGTCGTCATCGAAACATGGCCATTTTTCTAATAGCTAAATACTCTTTTGATGAAAAATAATAACGACACGCAAAGACGATGACGAAGGACGGTATACACAATCAGTCGGCAGTCCGATCAGTCTCACGTCGCATTTCATAGGTCGCACATCATAGTACATACGGGTTTTGTTGCTTGGAATTTCCCATTTGGAATTTTGCATAATTTGCTTTTTAAACGTAATCGTATAACAAATTAGTGATCTCTATTAACATGCATTTGTCATTTCTTATGGACAAATTTTAGGATATATCGATTCTTTAAAGGAGTTTCTGAAAAAATAGAAATTAGAACATTCATTTGCTATATTTGAAGGCAAGAGACATTTACCTAATGCGCCTGTTATAGATAATGCATGCATGACTATATATAGAATAAGAATATAGGTATCAATTTTTTTATGCAAATAATTACAAACATTTTAGAATTTCAAGTCGTATTAAAAAAAATCAAAATGTGACTAAAGCTTATAATTTTAATAATTTGTTTGCTTTACTTTGATTAATCGTGATGTAACATTTTTTTGTAATTTGTAGAGTGATGAACCACCCCAAAAAATACGAAGGAGTGAAGAAGCAGAAATAACTACCTACTATCGAGGAAAATAATATCACTTTACTTACTTACAGACAAGGAAAACCTAAATTTATCAGAAAATAATATACCTCGTAATATGCCTGTATATGCTTGTATATGATGTATAGACTTCTCTTAGATCAAAATAAATTTTAGATGGTATTCGCTAATGGTTTAAGAAAAGTGTCTCTTTAATCAAGAAATGTCCCTTTTCAATCAAGAGTTTTTGCATGAATCAAAGAGGCTATTGTTCTTGTAGCGAGAACTTCTTTGCATATTTTGGGTCAAGAGTGAAATACTTTGGACAGATAGATTCTACTATTCTCTAAAGTAATTTTTTAAAGCTTATGAAAAGATAGTTAATGCTTTGGGCAAAGAAACGTCGTTCTTGGCCCTATTGAAAAGCGCCAATCTTTTGGGTCAAAGTCATATTAATTTCGACTGAGAGATCCTTTTTTTCAGCGTAGAGGGTACGAAAAAAGGCGTAAATTTAAGAAAGAGGCGTTTCCTCCTGATGTCGTGGCTAACCACTCAGTTTAAGACCCTTATTTTCAATTATATGGTGCTCGTCGAATAAAACCCCCTAAAGTTGAATCTTGGCGTCCATTCTTAGTTGGCCACCTGGTACATAATCGTAATACACATAATGCACCTAAATTCAACAATTTCCGAATTATGAAGTTTAGACTTTGAAATGTTAAACGAAAATTCTGTAATTTCCAGACCTGAATTAATCTCATTTTATACATCTATAAATGCTAACTTGAAAATTAATGTGAATATTATTTAGTATCACAGTTTCAGTAGAATGGCATTGTGAAATGAAACCAAACACTAATATCAATGAAACGAAACTAATTAAATCGAATTGTTTAAGTGATATTTTTAAAAGTCAATAACTCGGAAACGGTTGGTTTTAGGTACATTGTGTGTGTTTCGATTTTTGCTTAAAATTGAAGGAAGAACCAAAATATGCAATAATATACAGGAGGTTCCATTTAAAAAAAACACTTTATGGACGACCCCGTATACTTAAATTTATTACCTGCTAATAGATACTTAAAACCCCTATAACTTTTGTACTTAACTTTTTGCGGTAATTCTTATATTTTACCAAAATTTAATCGACCGTTCCCAGACATATCAGCGACCCTGTATAAAGTGTTACAAAATCGGTTAAATTATCGGTTAGATTTTATAAAAAAAACAACATATTTTTGGTTTATAGTTATTCTGAAAATTATATAGTAGTCTTATGTGGTTTTAGTCTCATTTGTTACCTACAAAAAAAATAATATAGGTACCTAACATAAGGAAATCGATAATCAGTAATACAACAAAATTTATAAATATTACTCAGTCTGTGGTTGGTTCCTTGTGAAACATAGTTAAAATATTAGTGTTTTAATAAAATACGCTTTTAGATTATCAAATTTAACGAAAGTAACTTTATCTCTGCATATATTTCAGATTGTTAGGCCTTTTTCAAGAGTTTTTTAACTAAACGTCTGAATACGTTGTAATATTTGGTATGGTTTCAGAAGTTTACAATAGGGGTAATAAAAATTGGCGCCGGGAGGCACGTATAGCCTCCCATACTAAAATATGTTAACAAAAAGTTGGTAGGCAGTTCTTTTAGTTTCAAAGTAAAGGAATTTTTCCAATTTTGGTCCGCGGTTATTTCCCCTATCCGCTACCTGGGGTCGCGTCCGATGGGAGTTTGGAGTTCTCCACATGGATTTTCTCAAAAACGAACTACGGACACACGGAATATCTCAAAAACTGCGACTTTGACTGATTTTGATGTTATTACAGATTTTGTTGCAAATATTACTCCTAATCTTTAATTGAAAACCGCGTTTCGCTAGCTACTGTAATTTTGGAGTTACGATTTTTTAAAAATTTTTAACCCCTTCCCAACCCCCCACCCCCACCAAAAACTAAAGGCCAGATTCTCGGATGCCACAGTATTTTTGTGCCAAATTTGGTTAAAATTGGTTTAGCGGTTTTTGAGTTATCGTGTTACAGACGGACAGACAGACAGACACCATGAAAATATTTTGTATTTAGGTCATTTATGACCCAAATAACTCATTTTGAGTGAAATTAAAAAACTTCTTTTTGCCGATCTTAATAGCCTACTATACCTGTTGGTATGGTCGGCTAAAAATGTGTTAAGAAATCCTTGTTGGTCGTTTAATTTTTGGTCGTAATATATTTAACTGTTTAACTGTAATTTAAGCGTCTGTCAGTAGTATACATGAAAATTTTTAACATAGTTTTTTTTAATTTTATTCTAATTTCTTTAAGACTACGATAATATACTGGTCGGCAAGAGAAAATCTTGGGTCGTTTATTTTAGTCATCATTTACCTACATGTCTAGAAATGAATCGCTATGGCAATCTTGTAAGTCGGGGAGAGAAAATTATTACCTATCCACTTAATCCGGAGCTGAACTTCATGCGCTTGGGAAGATACTTGCTCTTTTCTCTTTGTTCATTTATACAATCACAGAGTCTATAGACTCTGTGCACGACAATCGGCACCCAAAGCCGTGTGTACAGGGTGGGTCAAATTCGACGCTTTTAAATGGAAACACCCTTTTCTATAGGAGATAGACGAAACCTAATATCGGTGTCTGGAGTAGCGATGGGAACTATCGAATGGTTACTGAATGAATGATTTCAACTATCGAATGGTTTTATTCGAATAAAATCATTCATTCATTTGTATACTAAAGCATATGTGACAACCTCGCCGTGCAACTAAATGGTTATCGTTGAGCCACGACTATCGAATGCTTTTAATAAATGAAATTTAGTATTCGTTTGATTTTGTGTGCGTCAGGCGTCAGTGCATTATTAGTTCTTCCAAATTTTTATAACTTCACCTTATAAATACTGTGCTATTTTTGCGTTTATTAAAATATTTAAAATACTAAAATAGTAGTTTTTTTAATTGGCGATTGTGTGCGTGTGCAGATGTCAAAATTTTTCCGAAAATTTGTGTGATTTTCCGTAGCCCGATCTTTCAATTATTTTATTTTATATGGTATATATGGTCTATTTTTTAATGGGAAATTTGAGAAGTAGCAATTTTTAAGAAAGATGAGATGAACTTAGAATTAATTTTAAAAATACATATTTGTATTTTAGATGTTTTAATAATATGAATTAGTTGAACTTAATCATATTTAAGTAATGTGATTAAGTAAATGGTTATCGAACTCAAACTATGGGGTGAGAAAATTAAATTGAAAGTTTTACACGTGCCAATTTAAAAAAAAAATAACGATGTTTGTATTTTGTTTATGCTAATTCTTTACATGTAGTTTTTGCGAAGAAATATTTCATTTATTTTTTAAAGTAAATGCCAGTAAAAGTAAATATTATTTTTAAATAGTAATATAAGAGTACCTAATATAAATAATTTTGATTTCTAATTTTTTTATTTATATTTTCCTTCCATTACACTGCATGCTTAGAAAATTAATAAATGTTTATATTTCATGATTTTAAAGTTTGTTGTTAATATAACAAATTAGTTCTGTCATTATTATTATTTAATAAACCAACGTTGCCAAAAAAAATTTAAAGACTATATTATTTTTAAATAGGATCTAATATAAATAATTTTGACATCTAATTTGTTGTTTATATTTTGCTACTACGTAAAAAAAATGTTTATATTAAATTATTTAAAATTTTGTTGTTAATAGGTATAACAAATTATTACTGTAATTATTATTTTTATTATACCAGTCTTTGCTTAAAAACATTAAAAATCATTTTCCTACATCCAAAATAACAAGTATTGTTGCAGTATAACAACAGAATATTAATAAAAAAATGCAAAATATATAGACATACTATCCCTAACTAACTAAAGCCAAACAATAATATTCTTTGCTAATATTAACTAATACCAATATATGGCAACAGCGCCCTTCATAATGTATTTTCTGTGTAAATACTAGCACCTCAATAAAAAAAATAATGTGTCCTTATCTTTATATGACTCCGCAAAAAATCAAAGATGTCGGCTTCTTTCATAGCATTGCCACCGACCGCTGTCGGGTTTCTCGGAAAGAAACCTACGTCGCCGTGCGACAACTAAAATCCAGTTAATATTTTATTATAATCGACCCTGACGAATAAATGAATTTCATAAATGAATGAATTTTACAAATGAATGGTTTTTGCTGCCGAATTACTAGAATACAATATTTCACGGCAGATGACGCATCTATTCGATAATTTTTATTGGAAAGTTTTCAAGGAATGTTTTTTACTAGCTATCGAATTATTCGAATGAATTGCAACTATCGAATGGTTCGATAGTTCCCACTACTAGTCTGGAGCTCAATTTTCATCAAAAACATGATGGTGAAAACCGCACATCAATATCTGTTACCGTCTCGGAGTTAGGGGGTGTTTTTCAAAAATGTGCATTTTTAACAAATCGCTGTAACTTTTTTACTATGGAAAATTTTGAATTTCTATGAAAACATTTCCAAAGCACCTTTTTACGTAGAATTTAATGGTTTAAGTATAATTTTTTTTAAATTAATAATTTAAGAGTTATCAACAGAAAAATTGATTTTTTATTTGGGACAGCCTCTATATTTTTAATTAACTGAAAAGAATTTAAAATTACCTTTCCAAAAATATAGCACACTTGATATTTTGTTATAATCCCCTTCGAAATACAGAATTTTTAAAAGTTTGCCACTTTTAACTAGTAGGCTTTGGACCCCTTATTGATGATATGCCCTTAATGGAACTCGAAAAAATTTCCAGCTAGACGATGCACCGCCTCTGAACGCTGAAGTTATCAGCAAATTTTTGCAGCCAATTTCAAGAATAATTGAATAGCTAACCAAGATCCCAGACGTTGGCTGTCGAGGCCGCCTGACTATCTGCCCATGGATCTAATCCTGTGGATATATTTGCGGAAGAATAAAGGCTCCTTATTCTTCCGTATAATCTAGACAAGAATTAGAAATACTTAGCAGTTATGAGAGGGTATCTTTCACCCCCAATGAGTTAATGACTTCAACAAAAACTGCCCCGTCTGTCCATAACAGGAGACGGTAGACATATCCGAACAGTCGACATATCCGAACAAAATCGCATGTCTTGGTTTGCTATTTATTTTTATTGTTATTAGATATAGTTTAAATATATTGATGATGGTTAAATACATTTTAAATTGTTATAAAATTCTGCATCTCTCATAGCAAATATTATTTTCGTTTTAATTGATGCTCACAGCTAGAATTTTTTTTGCATTACAGCCGGTGCCGTTCAAAGCCTACTTATTTAAAGCGGGCGAATTTTTATATACTCTATATCTCGAAGAGGAATCGAGCAAAATATCAAGCGTGATATATTTTTGGAAAGGTAATTTTAAATTCTTTTCAACAAATTAAAAGTATACAGGGTGTCCCATATAAAAAATCAAATTTTCTGTTGATAATTTTCAAATTATTAATTTTAAAAAATTATACTTAAACCATTATTAAACTCTACGTAAAAGGTGCTTTGGAAATGTTTTCATAAAATACAAAATTTTCCATAGCAAAAAAGTTACACCGATTTGTTAAAAATGCATATTTTTGAAAAACACCCCGTAACTCCGAAACGGCAACAGATATCGATATGCGGTTTTCACCATCATGTTTTTGACAAAAATTGAGCTCCAGACACCGATATTAGTTTTTGTCTATCTCCTATAGAAAAGGGTGTTTCCATTTAAAAGCATCGAATTTGACCCACCCTGTACATTATCGGTTATATCATTAAATAAACTAACCAAAAAATATGCTGTATTACGTAGTAAATAGTGCAAATTCTATTGTCGACCATTCTAATCAGTATTAAATAATAATGGAGTGAGACAGTGTGAAGTGAGATATTAAATGATTGATCTTTTTGTTAAATTACGTGGTATAACTTAACACAATGATGAATTGTTTAATGTTTCATATGCACCTCCATAATTATTTAATACATAATCCTATACTGATTACAGTGTTCGACAACAGAATTTGCGTGCTTTTATACTTTTGTAATTAATAGATTATCTGTTTTATTATGTAACTAGGGATGTACGTGTCTACGTAATAGAGCATCAGCATCTCTCAGTATATCGTATATTGTACTGAACACGTTGACACACGAGAATTAGCAACCAAAGCCGTGTGTACGCTCTTCATTAAATAAACTAACCAAAAAAATATGCTCTATTACGTAGGTACGTACATCCTCAGTTACATAATAGGACCGATAATCAATTAATTACATAATGTTGTAAATATCACAAATTCTATTGTCGACCGATCCGGATTAAGTGGATAGGTAATAAACTTCTCATTTTTCTCCCGTATTTTATAGTCTTTTCTCTTTCAGTATATCGTATTGTACTGAACACACGTTGACTGTATTCTTCATACACACGACAATCGGCATCCAAAGCCGTACGATGTACGTTTTATTAAATAAATTAACCTTTTTCTTTATTTATTGGTTCGTTTATGCTTTATTTAATGATTGATATTATTTTGTTAAGTTATACCACCAAGTGCCATAAACTAGTACAAAATTAAAAAAGTTAATTTTAAGTAAAGTTCTTTGAAATATATCTATTTTATCTATTATATATCTATTATATTACTATTATGAATGAGAACTCTTATCGATTTTTAATTTGGAATTATATTAATTGCCATGTGTCACGTTTCTATTATTATTGTCAATTTTCTGCGGATAGCTGATAAATTAATCTATTGTCAATTCAATTTGATTATAATATGATGTTCAAATACCATTTTGTTATTCATAAAAACGGCCTTTTTATTACTTCTCTGCCATACTGATCCATCAATAAATATTTCTTACGTGTTTGAACAGAGCAGACGAGCAAAATTTATTAATTTTAGGGTCCTTTATATTTACTCATCCCTGATTCCATCCAAATATGGCCGCTGATTAGAAGCGGGAGTTAGACGTTCGCTTTCGGTCATAGGCGTACTTAAAACTAAAATTTCTTATCCTCGTATTCAGAATTACAAATAGCAATAAAAAGGATACAGATAAGTAAAACTTTATACTGATAAGTTTGCTGTACCAATATTAAAAAAAATTGGTAGTAGGAAATATTTCATAATATTATGACATGATAATGTTATAATGTAATACTATAAAGTAAAGTAAAAGATTTGAAGTTAACGTTAAGTCTCCTTTTTTGCTGCCAGGGCTAATCTGGAGGGGGTTTTGTGGAACACTTTGTTTACGTGGAATCCGAACAGCGGTCCTCGGTCAATAACCGAGCAAGTGTCTAAATCGACTCTTACTCACGAGATATCCGATCTCATCCGGCCTCGAACCGGCGTGAATGAGCAGTGTGTGTCAATAGATTTTACACTTTTGCCTTTATTGAACAACAGCACGATACAGAGTTTCGAACTGGTCACCCGTCCATCCACTAGTATCGCCTTACGTCGCTTAACTTCGGTGTTCTAATGGGAACCGGTGTTTCGACGTAGCTGGACCGTTGGTTGCCCGTAATACTATAGCTACAACCGTTATAACACTAGTTATACCACCCCGCATAAATTCAGTATTATTATAAATAAGTAATTTATTTCACACCCCTCAAAGGGTAGCACAATTAGAATCATAAATACGATGCCACCTAACAGTTTTATAATGTTTATGTTAATTTTAAAGGTCGTTTTACATAAAAATTGTTTATCTGTTTTTATTTATGATACAAAACCCGCTTGGGAACAGTGGAACAACGCCTTCACCACGCTGCTTCTTAAGCCCCATACATACTCAATATAAAAAAAAAACTCATCGACATGATCAAAATGTTTTATGATCATGTCGATGAGTTTTTTTTTATATTGAGTATGTATGGGGCTTAAGAAGCAGCGTGGTGAAGGCGTTGTTCCACTGTTCCCATCTTAAACATTGTCAGCTGTCATAAAAAGATTCTTATTAAAATTCTAATAAATTAAATTTTACAGAATTCATAAGCAAAACTTTTAAACTAAAATTGGCTGTAATACTAAATCTAAATGGAAATAAAATATTAGTACGCCTATGACTCAAGAGTTTGTTATGGTTATGGCCATAAATGGAATTTTTTACATATCCACACAGAAAGAAGTCATTGGGCGATAAATCAGGAGAACGTGGTGGCTAATTAATTGTGCCTTGTGTAGAAATTAGCCGATTGGGAAATGTGGTTTGAAGGAACAGATTTACGTTCCGCGCGTTATGCGCAGGACAGCCATCCTGCTGAAACCACACTTCCTCAAAATTGATTGGCAAATTTCGAACTGCTGGAACAATTTGGTTTTGTAGCATATCCAAATATTTAGCAGCTGTTAACATACCATCAATAAAAAGGCCCAATAATATGATTTTGCAGCATGCCAGCCCAAACATTTAGTTTTTGTGGATATTGTGTCCGCAGTGCCATACTAAGGTGTTTATTTTCTCGAGACCAATAACGTACTATCGAAGGATTGTGGTAGCCATGTAAGGGAAACGGGCTTTCATCTGAGAATAATATATTTTCCAAAAATAAATTACTCCGATCGGCTCTTTCTCTTACAGCCTCGCAAAACTCAAGACGTCTGTTACAATCTGCGGGAAAAATTTCTTGCGTGGTACTGATTTTGTAGGACTTATATCCATGCCTTTTTAAAACTCTGCGCACCGTTCGAGCATTGCAACCAACTTGTTCGGCTATATTTCGGCTTGAACAAGGTTCGCTTGTTTCGACCGCGGCACAAATATTAATTTCCTTGTCGGGAATCACCTTCTCTGCGCCTTTCTTATTGTCACAATTTCTGCATGTCGCGGCGCAATGCAGCCTGTTTGCTCAAATTTATGAACAATGTTGCGTACAGTTGTGGCACAAGGCACAAGGCGATCTTGAAAGGTGAACACATAACGCCCAATGATCTCTTCCACACTTGAGGAAATGTAAAACCATTTAACGATATGCACCTTCTCTTCGGTCGTATAAATAGCCATTTTTGAAACACTTAACATACACACCGAAACAGCTAGGCGAAAAGAATGATGCAAAAATAGTTTGGATCTCAGGTGATCTATTTCCTTTCCCCACCCTTTCATCTACATAAAGGTGCGTATTCACTATCCGAACGAACGAATGCTACTATCACCATCCAACGAGCGAACGTCCAGTCTTGTTCGCGCGGTTCTATAATTCTCATTCGTTTGCGAACGTCTCTGATATACCGACTGGAAACGGATGAGGGAGCGAACCGAATGGCGAACGGCCGCATGCATTCGGTTTGCTGTCCAAATATACCGAATTTCATTCCTTTGTTCTTTCGGATAGTGAATACGAACCTTAACATAAAGCACCGCCCCTCTCAATGCGTTCTCCCACCATGCTTATGCTTTACCTTGCCCACACCCGTAAATACCGGCAACACTGTATCGGTCGCACCGGCCCCTTTTGATGCTGTCTCTCTGTCTGTCAACCGGTAATATACCGAATTTCATTCCTTTGTTCTTTCGGATAGTGAATACGAACCCAAGGGTTCCTGGGTTCATCATTACATAGAAAAACCCCAGAAAGAAAGTGGAAAACGTAGCTATCGACCTATATGCCTGCTGGACTCGATGGTCAAATTAATAGAAATGGTCTTAAAAGATCGATTGGAAACTGAAATACAGCTAAAGGGTAGTTTAAATGAGAGGCAGTACGGGCTCCGAAAAAAAATCAGTACAATCGATCCTCTCAAAAAAGTGTCTTAGGCAATTAGAGTACTAAAGAAACTAGCTCGTCAAACAGATATCCTTATGTTGACTACCTTGGATGTAAAAAATGCTTTCAACTCGGCTAACTGGGAAAATATAATCAATGAACTTACATATCATTGGAAAATAAGTTTATATTTAGTGGAAAATATAAAAGCTTATCTAAGCGAAAGATGCGTTATTGTAGAAGATACAGAAGTTAAAGTATCTAAAGGTGTACCTCAGGGATCTATACTGGGTCCTTTACTATGGAATGTACTGTATGATGGACTCCTTCTTATGGAATACCCAGCAGAAGTAGAAGTCATAGCATATGCAGATGATGTTGCGCTGATGGTAAACGCTAAATGTACCGAAGACCTCGTTAGAACTGCGGAAAGAGCATCGGAGCAGGTGTGCTCATGGATGGATGAGGTGGGACTAGAAATAACGCCGCACAAAACGGAGGCAGTTATTTTGGTTGGTAACCGAAAATCACGCAGTGTACGTTTTCATGTGAAACAAAATGTAATTGTACCAAAGAAAACAATAAAATATTTGGAGATTGTTTTCCAAGCGGGAAGAGGCTTTTCTGAGCATATCCGCCATACAGTTTTGAAAGCAGAAAAACAGGGGGCCATGTTATCCAGAATTATGCCAAACTGGTCTACCTTGGGTCAAACGAAACGCCGAGTGCTAGCTGCTGTACAAGCATCTACAATTTTGTATGGATCCGAAATTTGGAGAGAAACCTGCAAAGCTGTGGAGGCTGCACAAGTTCTGAGCTCAATGGCCCCGATAGACATAGTAATTAAAGAAAGAATAGAAAGGCAAGAACATTCAGGAAGAACAGCGGAAGAAAGTAGAAATAGAGTTCAGGAAATATGGTGTAAAAGATGGAGTCAAAACAGAAATGGGAAAGGTAAATGGACTAGAACACTTATAAAGAACCTAGAGTGTTGGATAAATAGAGAATATGGAGAAATGAGCTATGCCATGAGTCAATTCCTTTCTGGCCACGGTTGTTTCAGGTATTACCTACATAAAATAAAGTTAGCTGATAGCCCGAGATGTCTCCATGGCGACTCCGATGCTGATACCGTGGAGCATATCCTTTTGGAATGTAACCGATGGACAGCTGAACGAAGAGTTCTATACGAAAAACTAAGAGTCCCAAAAATTAAGATTTCCGATCTAGTTCTAGAGATGATTCGATCCCCAGAAAATTGGAATAGTGTTCACACTTTTATGGAGACACTAACAGATGCAAAAGAGAAAGAAGCTAGACGAAGTAACTAAAACATCGCAATAAAACCGCCCCTCGAGAAGTAATGCCGAAAGGTAGTTCCTCGGGGAGATAATCAACGGATTGTGGCGGTTTTTTAGTCGGTAAGGTACCTCAACCACCCCGACAGTACCACATATGGTCTCTGGTTTGCAGATTTTTCCCAACACATTTTTCTGGAATGCAAATAAAATAAATTTAGGTCGCATGTATCGCATCGCATATTAACAAAGTAATTAATTATTAATAACAAAGACAAAACTAATGTCAAAATCGTTTGTAATCGTGGAAGTCGGGTGTATATGGAGGATTGCGATAATTATGATGCCGTGTACATAGGCCAAACATATACAAATTTAGATATTAGGATTAAAGAATATACCGACCTGGTCATTTGATTACTGTGTATAGGATTTTAACGTGTAAGACAGAGAATAATATAAATTACCGGTTGACAGACAGAGAGACAGCATCAAAAGGGGCCGGTGCGACCGATACAGTGTTGCCGGTATTTACGGGTGTGGGCAAGGTAAAGCATAAGCATGGTGGGAGAACGCATTGAGAGGGGCGGTGCTTTATGTTAAGGTTCGTATTCACTATCCGAAAGAAGAGAGATGTGTATAAATATTTTGTAAATATCAATTTGATTTTTTTATTATCTATCACCTGCTAATAAAAAAAACGATATTTTTAAATAAACCAGTAAATACTGAAAATAACTACACAGTAATATATATTATTGAGAGGCTCATAGATTTATAAATATACAGGGTGTTCCATGAAAAAAAAACACAATATTTTTTTCGTAGACTACTCTACTCTATTCTACATAAAATGTTCTACAAGAATCAGTTTTGAACTTCTCGAAACCTTTCACAATAACGGAGATACGGGGCTGTCCTAAATGGCCAAATTTTCAAAAAGACCCTGTAGCTCAGAAACGAGGAGGGCCAATTTTGTTTACAGCATCAACCGTTTGATAAAAAAGTGGGATAGGTATGTGCAAACCGCATTCTTCTATTTTTACTAATAACGGAGATACTGTATGATTTCAACTAATATGGGACACCCTGTACATATTTTTATACTGAATAATATAGATTTGCCAGTTTAGCAACTGCTCGTATTTGCTTTTCTTTCCAACCAACTATAAATAAAATCTTTTTAGGCCTAAACAAAGAGAAGCTTCACTTTTTCGCAATTTCAAGAATTGAGGGATTTTCTTTCAACTCGAGGGTCCTTGTTTCAGAAAGTAAATTAAGCTGGAATGCTAAAATTGAGTAGCCTGCTAAGTTGCCCATTTAAGCAGACCAATAGATTTGCGGAAAGAAGCTTAGCTAGTTTAAGTAGTATCATATAACATGGTATATTTAGCGCAAGTATTGTGTGACCATATAATATATTTAGCTGTTTATTTGACAATAAAATAATACATTCAGCGGCAGGAGAAACGGGCACCTTAAAATAATTATGATGTATGTGTTCTAGTGAACCGATTTTGATGATATTTTAAGCAATATGTAGCTAAATCATTTGACTTTTCAGTAATATACAGGGTGAGTTTTAAATAAGTGCAAATATTTTAATTTTTGGTAGATCTCGATAAAAGAAACATAATATCTCTTTCCCATTTTTCAAATAAATCCGAAATAACCGAGTTATTTTACTTTGAAAATTTCCAAAAAGAATATTTTTTGCTTATATTTTGAAAACCACTGGATCTTTTCTGGGTTTTCTTTTTTTGTATATTTAATTTACTACCTATGTTGGTGTATTACCAAGAAATTATGTCTTTTAATTTGTTAGGTTCTCTCCCTTTTTGAGAACGCTTACGACCGAGTTGCCTTCGTTCGGTACTCAGTGGAGATACCAGGGAGTGATGAGATGAAAAGAAAATAAAACGCACAATTAACTATAACGTAACACTAGGTTTTTATTTAACAAATTTATTATGTACAAAAGCAATCAAAGAAAGTTTACGTTCTGGAATTGCTAGAAGCTAGCAATGCTATAAACTAGAATGCTAGAAACTCGTAAAGCAAAATTTACAATAACAACCGTGTACCTCTAGAGTTCTGATCGATTATTCCCAATACGCAACTCTCTGACTGACTCTATCACTCGAGCCCAAGACGCGTTCCCGAAGTGACGTTCCGTTATACACAGAGACGCCGTTCCCTGATCGGCGGCGATGTTAACAGCATCCATTTGGACACGACGACGCGAGTCCCAGATCGGCGTCGGAGTTAGCGGCGTCCCATTAGACACAGACACGTAGGTACCGGAGCAACACACTCTACAGAGACGTGACTTTCAAAGCGGCGGTTACGTCGTTACAGGCGTCCCGATGGTCACAGCAACGTATTTATCGGAGCGGCGTCCTTTTGACAGCGAAACACGGACACCGGATTGGCGTCGGAGTTAACAGCGTCCCGTTGGACACGGGTGCGAGTACCGGATCGACCTTGAAGTTAACAGCGTCCCGTGGCACACAGACGCGAGTCCCGGATTGGCGTCGAAGTTAGCGACGCGTAGGCGAGTTGTACGCCGTTCGGATAAGCGCAGCACACACACACAGCCCGGTCAGGACAGCCTCGGGATTTCGGCAAGATCCCGTCGAGCGTCACTCTTACAGGGTACCGTCCGGACGGCACACCTAGAGAAATTCGGGCGCGACAGAACCAGCCTCGAGATTTGGGCGAGATCCTGTCAAGCGCCTTAAATATTCGCGACAGGTACCTTTACTGAACTAACTTAGCTGTCCCTTAATAAAATAATTAATTATTAGCTCTCAATTAGCTATGTCAATAAAGAAAACTAATGACTCTCGTCTACGCAATCGAGGGATACGTCATACCTGAGCAGATGTTAGACAGAACCCAGGATTCCTGGCGACCTGCCCTAGCACAGCGTATTCCCCCTTTCGCCTGGTCGGCCCTCGTTGCTCTCCCGCGCTTTTAATGTACTATCTATCCCCAAAACCCCGGTTCATGTGGCTACCGTATCGTTCACTAATATGTCCGGAGACGGACAAACTAGCAAGGATGACGGCGCACTGGTACTGACTTCGAATCCCCAAACTCCAGGTCTGCCTAAGCTATCCTCACTAAAGGCAGTAAACTGTCCGCAGTGCGGCGGCCAAGCACCTGGTGAATGACGATCCCTGCGTTCGCGCAATTCGATCAAATAGCCCACAACCTCCGAAGAGGACACGATTTGGCCTATCTGAGCGAATGTAAGTTTCGATGTCTCCCTTACACCTATAACGCGCTTAGGTAGTAGAATAAACGCTAGTAATATTAAAAAGAATACGACCTACCCTCGATCACTTAGGCGGCTGGTGCTTTCCTTGCGCAGTAAGGCGGCAATCGACGGCTGGCAGCTGGTTACTCGGCGGGGCACTGCGGACTCGAACTCACTGTTTCGCGCGCGACCACAAACTGTCGTTTTGGACTGCTGCAGCCGCCGAGGTACTCGACTGGCGCTCCCCTCCACTTAGCGGAGTAGGGCAATCGGCGCAGACCGTTCGTTTTCTCGCATTAAATCTACAGCGACCAAAATCGATCAAAACTCTCTTACAATATTGCAATTACTTTAAATGAATATTTAACTTATTTAATTTAACAATCGGACCACTAATGAAGTTCATTACACATACATAATTAACAATCATTAACAGTCATTATAAAAGAAAATGAAGTCCCCTTTTATTCTTTTATAATAGTAATTAACACAATATACAGGGTCTCCCAGGAATATGTAGAAATTTTTATGAACTTCATTACAAACTAAAAAAATTCGATTTTTTTTTCAAAAAATTCCAAATTTTCAATTTTTTTTTCACAGAAAAAAACTCATAATCTTGTTTCTGACGTCGAAAAATACGAGTACTACCCCTAACAATATTTGCACTTATTTAAGACTCACCCTGAATGTTGCAAAAGATATATCACTAATTTCTGCATTACTGAACATGATTATCTCTTTATAAAAAAGGCAAATAAGTTTATAGCTACCTACTCTCCATTTTAAAAATTCCGAAATTAAAAATGTTAAAAGCGACGCTTGTTCACTTACAAAGTGGTAGATGTCTCCATTAAAGCCATTTTAATTATCACCACCGGTCGACTCGCTTTTAAGGGAAAGTAAACACTATTTATCACACCATTTTTAACTGATACCATCTCCTTCCACCAACGAGGTCATTAATCATGAAAGATAATTAACGCTTGTTGGATTAGTTTCTAAAATTAAAGAAAAAATGGTTTAGGTAGGTGACCCGAGATGGAAATCTAACCTGACATTAAGTTCATGTTTTTTAAAGTGGTGGACTTTTATATTGAAAACTATTATGTCTAACTTGTATTTTATTCATTTTGTTAAACTTATACAACTTTCTAACTACTGCAACATATCAAAGGGTTATATTACTTCCAGTTGACAAATAGTTACCAAAAACGAAGAATGATATACTCCATAAAATGTTGTAGTTCTATCAGTTAGAAACAAAATTAAGAAAATTAAAATTTGACATAAAAGATTAATTTCATACTATATGTCTCTAACCATATTGGTAAAATTAAAAAAAATAGAAAATTACCAGTAATTATAATATATACATAGATATATATATATATATATATATATATATATATATATATATATATATATATATATATATATATATATATATATATAATAGATAATATCATATTAGTGATAAATCTTGATTCAGTTTTTTTTTCGAATTATAAAAAATCATTTTGTAAGTCCTTATAGACTATTGAAGATGATGAAGGAAAAAAGTATGAAACGTCCACTGGAAAAAGTTATGTTAGAAATGTTGAAGTGTTATTTTTTTGTCTTAATATTTTTTTTCAGCAAAAAATAATCACCGAAGCTTCGAAAACAATTAATAGGTAGCAGGAGGAAAAAAGTTAGTAGTGCTCATTAATTTTCCACCCACTTTATACTTATTTTGACATCATTCTCGCCTAAAAACTGAACTTTATTTTTCATTTACAAGAAAATTAATTTAGTATATTTTTGGAAAATGTGGATCTCCTAATTGGATATTAGCTCGGATATTAGGTTTCTCTTCCTATAATAGATTAGGACAAATTTTGTTAAAAGTAAAAAAATAATCTTTTATTTAAATATTGTTCGAAATTGTAAAAATTATATTTTTAAAATTTCGAATTTGTTGTGTATAATCGAAGTATCTTAAAGCCATTGTTGCAGATATTTATGGTTCAAAACTTGAAGTTATATATGGGCAATAATATGTTACTTACAGAATTCTGAGATTGATAGCGGTCGATCAATATTTCGAGTTTTACGGCGGTTATGACAAAACATATCCGAACAAAATTTTTCCCCATTTCCTTTTACATTGGCTGAAACTTTGTTATTTTTATCTCTCTCGATTGAACCAATATTATTATAAACTCATCTTGGATCTGCTTATATTTATATAGCGCACAAATCATATTATATTCAATTTTTGTTTAATTAATTTTGGTAAATAGTTGACCAGAAAAAGAATATATTTATTGAGAAACGGACTGTAGTCAGTTATTTGTACCACCTTATTGAGAAATATTTGTAAAGATAGCAAAAAATATTTTAGTTGGGTAGCTAAAAATGTGTGGTGTGTTTTTGATAAGGTCCGACAGAACCTGGATTTTTAGTCTCGGCCGAGACCGAGAGAAAAAGAAATTCTCGGCCGAGAAAGAGATTGAGACACGATAAAATATTTTTTAATAGTTTATTATATGAAAAAAACATAATAAATATGATAATAATATAATGAAAAAGATATTTTCATGCAGAGACGATTTTTATCGGGATTTAATGCTATAAAATTACTATTACTAATAGAATTATTTTTTTAGTCTATGTTACAAGCTAAAAAAGTAATTTCTTAGCATTGTATTCTTTCAAATTATGCCGTGTTTCAACATATGCATATCTTTCTAAATAATTGATTGCTGGAGATGCTTTTTGCTGGTTCAGACTAGAAATTTGTAATCTGTTGGTTTCAGAACCTTGTATAGAAATGAATAGTAGGTTATACGAGTAATTCTTGATTGAAGCGATGGCTATGAAATAAAGATCGCTTTCATTTTATATCTAACATTATATGGGGACTGGGGAATGTCATCGATCGTCATTTACAAGCCAAATGGACGTCGTTTTTTGATCATACGGTACTGTAGGATTGTGTTTCAGATATTTTTGATCATACGGTACTGTAGGATTGTGTTTCAGATATTACGAAAATGCAAAATATTTATATTTTCTTTTGTCTTGGTTTTATAGATGCTACTACATTTTTTAGTCTATTAAGGAGAATTTGAGTGCTTCCGTGGTATAAGCAGACTCCAAAGATCAGCTGCAAACCCTAATTTTAAGTTTAGAGACAAAAACTATGATTTTCAACACACATCCGCAAGACAATTGACACCGACATAATGATAAATGGCGTCCAACTGTAAACCACGCAGATATATAAGTATATCTCTGCGTGGTTTTCCTGCCCACGTAAATACTTGGACAAGGAATTAAACAGCCAGCTAGACCACTCTAAGAATATCAGAAGAAGTATTGACATAGCTACGGCTAGTTTTCTCAACATGCGAAAGTTCTAGTGCCATCCGAAAATAGCTGTACCAACGAGGCTAAGAATATTAAAATCTTATATATGTCCCCTGATTCAATATGGATGCGAAACGTGGACGCTAAAACAAGAAGACATCAAACGACTTAATGCTCTTGAAATGTGTATATAGCGTCGGATGCTGAAAATAAGTTGGACCTCTAGAACAACAAACTGTGAAGTTTTAAAGAAAATGGAAACTCGTGCACACCTAACAAACACAATTAAAATCAAAAGGACTTCCTATTTTGGACACATAATGCGGCATTCAGAATATGAAGAAATACCTTCTTCGGGTTCCATCTCCTAATGGAGGTTGGAAATCATCATGGCAATTCTAGCTTTGTTAACGGCTGCCATTCTCTCAAATTCTTGAGCCATGATATTCTTCTTCTTCCTTGGCTCCTTCTGCCCTTTATCTTTCCTTCTATTATGTTCTGCAGCAGGGCATATTTAGGTCCTCTCATTATGTGTCCAAAGTACTCAAGTTTTCTCTTTTTAAGGGTGTTAATCACCTCTTCGTCCTTCTGAATTCTGCCTCGCAGTTCTACATTTGTAACCTTGTCAGTCCATGCAATCCTCAGCATACGCCGATAACACCATCTTTCGAATGCCTCAAGCTTCTTCATTTCGGCCTTTTTAAGTATCCAAGCCTCTGAACCATAGAGTAGAGTTGCAAATATGTAACCCCTTAGCATTTTTAATCTAAGCTTTAAGTTGATGTCTCCTGCAGAGACATTTTTTGAGTTTTACAAAGGATGCTCTGGCTTTTTGATGAAATGAAGAAATATAGCCGATAATACTTCTATTATCGGTTGTCTTTCCTTCGAGATATCGATGGAAAACGCAGCCATAGGGGGAAAAAGAAGTTATGGCTATGTAACATAAGAGAGTGGACCCACACCGATGGAAACACCCTTATCCATCAAGCTCTGGACAGAGAATTATATGCCATATTGGTCGCCAACCGCAACAGAGAAGGAACCTAGGCGGAGGAGGATGTGCCAGGGACTTTGTTATAAATATCTTATTTAGATTCATGAAAGGAAAAGAAAAACGCGAAACGTTTTGCTGTTCCGAAACTCCCAATTGCTCCTGTCGACTACGACTGCAAGTAGAACAGTCTGATGGGGCTTTAGGAGCAGTTGTGACACACGCATCTTTTCATTTAAATTTATAATAGAAAAAAAAATGTTGAGTAACAGCGAGTCGCGTAAAGCATTTATTATTGCTACTCAAGACCGCCAGATGTCCTAAACTTCTAAATTGCTCCGAAATATCACTGCGATTTTCTTGAAACCGGAGCAGTCACGTACTACGAAGTTGGTGGAGCAGTAACAAAGTAACAGACTGCGATTTCACAACCCATCTCAAGTGGTCTTCTTGGCCTGGTAAAGCTTAAAGCAGAAAATTCGCACACAAGCAGGTGTACGGCTGTTAAAATTTCTTGCTGTTTTCACTTATAGCCCTAAAACTGCGTGTACAATAGTTATATGATCAAACGAACTTACCTGTGATGTTCGATCATAATTTTAGTAGACTTCCAGTCCGAAGATATTAATTATAATTACCAAGTAGTAGTCCTCTGGATACTCACTAATGCCACTATATTTTAAAGAAGTCCGGCCCTGTGCATCCTCTACCCTACCCTGCCAACTCCCAGTATCTTCATTATTCCAAGGCTACTAGTAATCTTCGCAATCTGGGGAAAATATATATATAGGGTGTGGCGGGTAATTAATATTTTCAGATGGAAGGAAGTCTACTAAATTATGATCGAACATCACAGGTAAGTTCGTTTGATCATATAATTTTAGCAGGACTTCCAGTCCTCAATATTAATTATAATTACCAAGTAGATGTTTAAAGACTTTGCGAAGATTATATTAAAGTATCAAATAAACAGCAGTTTGCTTGTTAATTACGTTTAATTAGTGAATTTCGAAAAATCACTACAAACTGAATACAATAATAATTTTGGCAAATATTAGGCAATCCTAAGGAAAATTTAAAACAATCTGATCTTACAAGACAGAACAATTATTTACTAAATGAACTGTTTATAATACAAAATTTATAATTAACACTCGCTGTACTAACAAAATATTTTATCCGTCGGCTTATTGTGTTCATAGAAGCCCGTAGATATAGATTGCGAGTGCTTAAAAATATATACAATTTTCCTTTAAGTTCTAAACTTTTAGCCTTTTATATATAGTTTAGAGCATTTTTAGGATATAACTAAGGATTATCTTTATAAAATGGAATAAATAAACAAGATTGAATTTTATTAAGACCAGGTGATTTAATTCTGTCCGATATAAAGTCTTGAAACCCATTAGGGTTTTTTACAATATTATCTATAATCTATATTGATATAAAAGATTGTTTGTACTCTCTGGCCAGTAATAAAAATTAGAAAAGTTGCTAATTTCATAGATAGTTCCTTAAGAGTCTACTACGCTGTACTTTCGGGTCGCTCTCAGGGGTTGGGTAAAAGCGGGTGTGTGGCCGAAGGGAATATATATTATATTTCAGAAACCTGCCTAAGGCTTAGCCCGATCCTGTCGTGGGCATTTTGGGTGTGACTTAAATCCCAAAATTCCAAACACACGTACTTTGATTAAGACTTGATTAAAGTTTGCAGAGCTTCAGAATTTGCCATAAAATAGCCAGGAATTTGTTATAAAACCATATAAATTATATTTCACTGAGATGAAAAAACTTCAATCTATTTCCGTATTGTAACGGAATGTTAAATTATGTCGTTATTTTCGAGAAAATTTAGTCCAAACATAAGGAATATTTTGTTGATGATTGACCATCAAAATGTTAAAAATAAAGAAGTTGACCAAAAATGTACTAGAATACGGATATAGTATAATCCTTTATCTTTAATTTCCTTCTTCATTTATGTAAAAATACCTAGCCAGTTTTACATAAAACGTTAAATACCGAATGTTTATATTGCTACTTCTTTGGGCTAGTGAAATGGACTCTTGAGAGGCAAACTATCTAACGGATGCGTATTTTTCAAATATTGCATAATTGGCTTGGTATCCCAAGGTACATTATATTTTGGTCTGTCTGGCCTTAAATTTCTAACACCTTAATCCTAGCATCAGCACTAATATTTTCATCTAATATTAATTATAGCGTTTACTAATGATTATTAAAAGGATGCCAAGATACAAATTTATGACACTTCCGGTTGCGACGGTAAGATTGGATGCAAACAAATCAATATTTGGATTTTCAAATTGATTGTTAATTTTAAGTTCACAAAATGTCTCTCTACCTAGTGGTTTTGTATGTAACCAACCAAACTTAACACCAGGGCAAGAAGAGACAAGTTACCTATGAAACATGCCTATTATCTAATAGTGCATTTTTTTAGAAACCTCTCAATAAGGTGCCCGGTGGCGTAGAGGTACAGGCTCTCGTCTACCAATATTAAGGTTGTGGGTTCGAATCCTACACCCGGCATTTCATCAGCACGATTATTTTTATTAAAATAAAAATAGTTTGGGTACCTAGGTCGACTCAGCCTTAAATGAGTATTTGGGATTCACAGTCCTGATGTAACAAATAGGTGGTTGAGGCGTAGTGCTAGCCACATTACCTTCCTTGTACACCGAACGGCTCTAGCATGGTAAGATGTACCTTGCTACTCCCAAGGCTTTAAACGCTATATACGGAAGCTATTATTATTATATATAGAACTAAAGATAAACGCCAAAAAATTTTGACGGTTGTAAAACACTTTTTTCAAAATTAACCTCAAATCTTCTTTACTTACTATTATTTCTTTATGCGCCCGGAACCGTCGCATCGACTTGTTGTGGAACCTTTGAGGGACGATATGGCCCTTTCGTTCTTCTCGTCTCCCTCTACTGACGAAAAGGACGATATCGGTTTTCCCAATCAGAATCTGTCCCTCCACCTCTTTTTTCCGTAGAAAAATACACAGTATTTATTTTATTCAATTTTTAATATTTAAGACTTTAAGGGTGATACCCAACGTTGTTAAGCTATGAGCTAATTGTTTTGAAGAGCCGGCTTTTGTGATAAGATAAAAGATGAGGCATAACCTCAGAGTTCATATCAAGCGGATTTTTAAATTGTTTAAATTGTCTGGAATTATATATTATCGTAAAGATTTTTACGATCATGCTCAGAAATATTATGAGATAAAATGTTAGACAACCTAGAACATAGTGCCGTATGTAAGGCTAAAATATTATTAAATCAGGTAAGCCTACGTCCATACCCAGGATGTCTCTATTTAATTGACGAGGTGTACTACCATCCAGGATAGACCCCTCGCCTGTCCTTCAAAATATCCGAATGTTGACTTCCATTCGCATGCGAGTCATCCGCAACACTCGGCGACTACCGTCAGACATACTTCCCTCCCGTCTGTCTTTGTCTGACACACGGCTGTGGCGAGAACTGTTCCGACGGCGACGTTCGCGTCTTTTATCTAAGAAATTAGGTTGGGACCGCGCCAAAAAAGAACCTCATCGGTCTCTTTCTAACCAATCTAATCTTTTGAAAAAGAGATTTTTGAGAAATATTTGGGGAGGATTTGCTTCTTTTTCCTACTCTAAAATGATTAACAACATATATATTATTTAATAATACTTACATGAGATAAAATTCTCATTCGCTGCCAATCCGAAGGAAATTTCGTCCACTGTTTTCCCCACGCGTGGCATTCTTAGCGAGCACTAAAGGAATAATGAAAATACTGGGAGTTGGCAGGGTAGGGTAGAGGATGCACAGGGCCGGACTTCTTTAAAATATAGTGGCATTAGTGAGTATCCAGAGGACTACTACTTGGTAATTATAATTAATATTGAGAACTGGAAGTCGTGCTAAAATTCTATTTTTATATCCAATAAATATATAAAATTTTCGTG